>NC_068417.1:36761857-37114357 GCF_023724105.1 Carassius gibelio
TATCTTCCCCAAGCTCTTGACTGGAATTTGTGACCCCTCCAGGGTGAAGCGGAATCAAATAAAACCAGGGACCTGGACTTGTCTGGGTTAAAGCCCATCCTTGCCCTTGCGTTGGAGACCCTGGAAAAGCCATCTATAACCCGAGTACGGCTAGGTCTTTGGTCTCCTTGGCCCCTGGATCAACTGGCTCACCACACCTGTGTGATCTAAGCTTCCCGGTGCTCCTGGGACTCCCCACTTCTGCACCGAGGTGTCTATGTACCCGTTCTTCAAGAGAAACTCCATTAGTCTTTGAGACACGATCTTAAAGAAGATTTTCCCTTCGACGCAGAGCAGCGAGATTGGTGCATGCATTCTCTTCTTTGGATATCCAGATCCCCTCAGCTGATCTCCAATGGGAAGCCACCTTCCCTCTCTGCCAAAACACTTTCAGGATGTTTGAGAGACGAACAAGTAGCCTTGGGCACTGTTTATAGACCCTATAAGGTACTTTGCTGGGACCGCCTCCATCTCTTTCAAGGAGGGCCCAGAGATGTTAAACTGGGTTTAATAAAATACATCCATAATTTATATATATATATATATATATATATATATATATATATATATATATATATATATATATATATATATATATATATATATATATATATATATATATATATACGTCTGTATTACATCTACACTAATAATACTTACATAAAGATGGGATATTTGTTTCAAATGTTGCCTCTGTGAACAGTTAACGTGCATTTATCAATACAATACTATTATAAAAATGATTAATCTCATTTTGCGCTATTATCTATTAACAAAATAAATAATTTGACACTGTTGAATCATATCAGCACTGCATGTGTAGAAAAAGTCTTAATATTAGAAGCATAAAAGGTTGTTGGCAATTTGTGACTACTCAGCATGTCTAGCGGACGTGACGTAAGCGCGTGGGCGGGGTTTCCGCTCCAACCGGAAGTCAGTCGAGCGAAAATCCATATGTTTATCTTCTGGAGCAATGGAAGAAATACAGTGATTCATTTACTCGGGTATGAAGATATTACGGAGTTTACTTGAATCCAGACTGATAGATTCCTACTTAAAAACCTTGCCTTACTGTTAAAAGTAACCGCTGGAATGTGAAATATACTTATTTTGTTATAAATACAAGAAAAGGAAGCCGAACAGTTAACCGTCGATCAGTTAGCATGACTGGAGACTGTATTAAAATATAATGTGTTTCGATGTGGAGGTGATACTGATCGTCCTGTGTTTGTTTACAGTGTCAGGAGGCTACATGCTAAAGCTGATCTGTCAGAAGAGTGTCCTCTAAACCTGATCGTGTGTCTCAGTTCACCTCCAGAGAGAGAGAGATGTCTCAGACTGAGAAGAGAGCTGGTCTGCTGAGGAGGACATCCTCCTCCAAGAAGCCCCTGAAGGAGAAGGTGGTGCTCATGTACGAGGACATATTCGCAGTGAGTCATCTTCATCAACATCTTCATCATCCTGTCCCAAAGCACAGGAAAAACTGTGACATAGTTTTACTCTTTAAATAACTGCTTTCTGTTTTAATATATGTTAAAATGTCTTTTATATCTGTGATGCACAGCTGTATTTTCAGCATCAATACTCCAGTCTTCAGCGTCACATGATCTTCAGAAATCATTATAATGTGATGATAATATGCTCAAGACACATTTCTGATTATTATCAAACATTAAAACTTGTTTTTTCAGGATTCTTTAATCAATAGAGCAGCATTTATTACATCTTTTATAACATAATACAGAAGAGACTGCTTTAAAAACACAGTTTAAATAATCAGATCACAGGTATTTCTTTATAGATTACATGATTACATATTCTTCAAACTATGGCATTTAATTATTCATAATTTACTGATCCTCCCTAACTCCTCTGTGTGATTGATAATTAATAGTTAATGTGATTTATTTGAATGGAACTGCTTTTAAATGTAATGTCAGTGCAGATAAAGACTGTCTTTGCTGTTTCCCGTCAGAAGGAGGAGCCCACGAAGAGCAATCCTCGCTTCTGGGACGAGCTGTTCCTGATGAAGGTCAGTGTCACACACACACACACACACACACACACACACACACACACGCTGCAGCTGATGTCTGGACTGTGATGCTGATCCGTGTGCTCTGAGCAGGTCAATCTGGAGTATCTGGAGGGCAAGCTGGAGTCTCTGGACGGGGACGAGGTGCTCAGAGTCAAAGACAACATCAACAGTTTGTTCCAGCACTGTGTCCAAGCTCTGGCTGAAGAGCACCAGATCAAAGTGGTCAACGCTCTTCAGGTGACGTCAGGATGATCCAGACACGCTCCCAATCATCATCACCACGATCACTGCAGCGCACAAGATTCAATAGAAAGAAACAATCTTTTATTTACTTACTTTTCAGGTCAAAAACAAACATTTGTCTTATTTTCATCACTGCAATTTGAAAAATGGTTAAGTATTTCTACATTATGGTGGAACTACTAATACGTACATTTACATTTGTTAATCATTGTGTGCGTGTAAAAGTCAAAAAGGTTTCTAAAATCTCTACCCTTTTATTTTACAATGAGGTATAATTTACTTAGTGTCATAAAACTGCAAAATATCACAATAGTGTAAAAGTAGATTAATGATAAAAACATTGGAGGCCTTTTTTTCCCACTTTTATTTTTCAAGGACACATTAGTGAACCAAAGGTATTCATAATGTCACAAAAGATCGCTGTTTCAAATAAATGTGGATCTGTTGATGAGAGAATCCTGAAAAAAAAACACGTTTTAGTGTTTGATAGACAGAAATATTTCTTGAGCAGCAAACCGTCACGATTCACAAATCCCGATAATCCTAATTCAGACTGATTTCTGAAGATCGTGTGACGCTGAGGACTCGAGGAATGATGCTGGAAACACAGATCTGATCAGAGAAACACATTAAAGTGTTAAATAGAATTAACTAGTATGTGTAATATCTCACAATATTACTGTTTTTACTGCATTTATGATCAAATAAATGCAGCCTTTGAGGTCAGAAGAGACAAAGACATCTTACAGAGTCCAAACGTTTGCTCAGTACTGGAAGTTACATCCTCTATATATATATATGTGTGTGTGTGTGTGTGTAACTGAAGTAGTGAGGTCAGTTCGGTGTTTGCAGACACACCCTTCATTCAGCTTCTGGTTGGCATTCAGAAACTGAGCTGAAGCAGTGACTGAACATGACAAGCTCCTCCCGTCTGTTTCTGCAGACTCTCTGTGCGCTGTTCAGAGGAGTTCACCAGAAGAACAGGTCTGCCACGGGCTTCGACATCATCAACATGCTGATGGGCTTCGACAAGGCGGAGCTGCGCATGAAGGTCTGTCTGTCAGGTGTCCCTCTTCCACACACACACACACGGTCGGGTGTTTGACTGAACGCAGGTCTGACTTGTGATGTTACGGTGCACACAGGAGCTGATGGAGAGTCTGGACGCTCTGCTGTGTGGAGACGGATCCCAGAGTCTGAAGAGCTTGTGTCTCAAACTGCTGCTGTGTCTGGTCACTGTAAGACATCTCACTTCCACCGGCTGCTTCGCTTGTCAAAGCCAGCCAAGATCAGTCAAGTCTTGGTGTCATTGCACCGAGAACAGATGTTAAAATACGAGCGATTTCAAAAGTGTAGCAACAGAACATAAAGGAATAGTTCACCCATAAATAAAAACAGCTGAAAATGTACACATCCTCAGGTCGGGAGATGTGGACGAGTTTGTTTCTTCATCAGGTTTGTAGAAATGTAGCATTGCATCAGTGTCTCATCAATGGAAGTGGATGGGTGCCGTCAGAATGAGAGTCCAAACAGCTGATAAAAACATCACAATAATCCACAACACTCCAGTCCATCAGTAAACATCTGGAGAAGACAAACGCTGCGTGTTTGTAACAAATAAATACATCATTAAAACTCGTTTTTAGCTTTAAACGATCACTTCTGGCTAAAATATGACTCTTCTGTCCATAATATTGCTTTCTCCAGTGAAAAAAGTGTTCTGGTCTGAATCAGGAGAGAAATCTGCACCGATCAAGCAGCGTTTACAAGCAAACAGAACAGCTCTAAAGAAGTTTTTAACAGTTTAATGTGAGAAACAGCAGGAGATGGACTTAATATTATGGATTATAGACTCATATTTAATCTAGAAGCCATGGTTTGAATGTATTAAGAGATTCGTTTCTTACAAACACGCAGCTTTTCTCTTCTCCAGACATTAACTGAAAAACTTGAGTGCTGTGGATTATTGTGATGTTTTTATCAGACTCTCATTCTGACGGCACCCATTCACTGCAGAGCATCATTTGATGAGACACTGATGCAATGCTACATTTCTCCAAACCTGATGAAGAAACAAGCTCATCCTAATGGACTAGGGCTGCAAAACGATTAATCGTGATGAATCACTGTAAAGTAATAATTTGCTTACACACTTTATATATGTTGGTGTGGTGTGTGTATTTATCATGTATTGCGTAAATACACACATGTTGTGTATTTGTTCCTTGCAGGTGACGGATAATATCAGTCAGAACACCATCCTGGAGTATGTGATGATCAACAGTATATTTGAGGCCATTCTACAGGTAAAACTGGGATCGGCTGTACTATGTGTCTTCAGTGTTACCTGCGCATTATCATTTCATCCGGCTCTTGTTGTCCAGATTCTGTCTGACGTTTCCAGTCGAGCGCAGCACGGATATGATGCTGTGGTACTTTTAGCTCTGCTGGTCAACTACAGGAAGTACGAGGTACATGCACAGGGATGCTGGCGCTGATCTAATGTATTGTTCTAGACATGATTTCTGTGAGATTCACTGTTTCCTCCTTTAACTGTAGTCCGTGAATCCTTATATTGTGAAACTGTCAATAGTGGACGACGAGCCGACCCTGGATGTGAGTAGTTGGAGGAAATCTAGATATGTTTGAGTCCTTGTCATGCGGTGGTCTAATAACATGGATGTTTTCACAGGGCATGGGAAGGGTCATCCACCACGCTCTCGCAGAGTACAACAGGTAACATGCAGTCTCTGTTGATTGTTTGCAAGAAACCTGTGTGAAAGATTTAATGAGATCCATCTGGTCTCCACAGACAGTATAAAGAGAAAGAAGAAGAGAACCAGGGAGGCTTTTTCTCCACCCTCACCAGCATGGTATAAAACACTTTTATCTTTTATTCGTGATTTTTTTTCTATTTAAATTTTTCTGGATTCCATTTTTTGTTTCACTTTAATGGTTAAATAAAATTTTGTTTATCAAAAAGCACGTTAAATTAATAGAAAACCCAAAATGTACAATATTAAATGGCAATTTAAATAGTTTCACAAAAACGAACATTTTTAAGGCCCTATATTCTTTTCTAAATTTTCTATTTATTTATTTATTTTCTTTTTACCAAATTTAGTTTTTCATCAATTTTCTTGATTCCATTTAATGGTTTCATTAACTATTAATAATCAAAAATGAATTTTATAAAGAACATTTTATATATATATATATATATATATATATATATATATATATATATATATATATATTTTTTTTTTAAATGTTTTTCTTTTTTTTTTAATCAGATTTGGATTTAAAAATTAAAAAAAAAAACAATCTGGTAAATAATTATGATAATTATTCAATTTCAAAATAATGTATTAATAATAATAATATTATTAGATTACATTACATTGAGTAATGTACTTCTGTCACAGTTTCTTCAAGTTAAACCAAACTTTTATTTTGACGGGTTGCTGTGAAGATCGTTTCTGTTTATATACGATATGACGATAGTTTTACCCAAATGAAACAGTAAAATGCTCGTGAAGTGCCACCCTTTGCATTTCTATAAGTTATATTGATGTTTTCATGTACTCGTATATTAAAAACATGAACATCACACTTATCATCACACATACAGTACGTAAACAATATCGCATCCATGCCATTCATTATTACAGAGACACACGCCGAACATGCATCTTGTTTATCTATGTTTATATAGTATTTTTGTGGCTTAATATGAACAAACACTAGTGCATATCATGTTTTGATCGAAGTTTACTGACCTACTTTTCATGTATTCATCCAATATAGGTGCAAAATTCTGCGTTATACAGAAAATTTCATTTTTATGACTAGATTTCACGATTCTGTTCGCATATTCCGCATCACAGGGCCCTACGTGTCTTTCCAAGCGGTTTCACTTTTTTGTTTTTCTGTGGAACACAAAAGAAGAAATAGAGCTGAATGTTCACGCTGCTCTTTTCCATACAATGGAAGTGATTTTGCAGCTACATATTTATCATAATCATGCTTTGGTCTACAGGTGGGCAGTATGTTTATTGCTGACGCAGATGAGAAGCTGTCAGTACAGTAAGTACAATTTTAATAAAGCATTTAATTGGAGATTGGACTTTTTTTCATATACAGCTAACCCACAAAAGTTTGGGGTTGGTACGTTTAAGGTGGTGATCTATTTAAGGTTTAAAAGGCTCACCAAGGCTGCATTTATTTGATCAAATTCTGTAAAATCAGTCATATTGTTAAATATTACTGCAATTTAAAAGAAATGTGTTTTATTGTAATATATGTTAAAATGTAATTTCAATACTCCGCATCAATATTCCATTCTTCAGAGTCACATGATTCCGGGATGGAGTTCAAAAGAACAACATTTACTTGAAACAGAAATCCTTTTAACATACTAAAAGTTATCACTTCACTTTTTATCAGTTTAATGCAAACCTTTCTGAATAAAAGTGCTAATTTCTATCGAAAAAGCAAACCTTTGGAGAGAAATTGTATTAATAAATCAAATGCTCCACATGTCTGATGACTTTATTGTGCTTTAGGACTAATGAAGCCATCCTGCTCGCCCTCTATGAGGCTGTACATCTCAACAGGAACTTCATCACAGTTCTTGCACAGGTCAGCACTGCACTATGACTTATATTTATCTTTAAGCACTGACACATTCATATATTATTAGGCCTGTCCCATCTATGCTTATATTGATGGTTATGGTTTATCTTTGCATCTGTAACTGTCGATCACAGAGCCATCCGGAGATTGACATTGCAACAACCCCAGCTGTGCCCGTCCCAGCCTCTCCTTTGACCCCGCTGGGCACCACACCACCCTCTCTGGACAGTGAGTAACTAGTGTTAAAACCTCATTCACTCACCCTTATGTCCTGCTTTCTTCTGCAGAACACTAAAGTAGAAATACATGCACCGTATGAGAATCTTAATACTTTCAGTGGCTGGTTAAATGGTCAGCGCAGTACCCAGAAGTGAGGTTTGTTTGAATAATGAAACACTTTGAGATTTTTAAGCAGCTGTTGTTCAGCACATGACCCTTTGAATCGTACTTCCAGTCTGTAATATTGTAGAGCTGGCATTTCACTTCTTTAAAACTGACTCCACACTTGCCTCTAAAACCTGTGTAACTTTTATGCTGCTTTTTGCATTGCAACCTTTTAAAAACCTGATATCCATTAGCTGTATGAAATATTAAATCCACTCGGATCCGGCAGACTGAAGCTCCCGTGGTGGATGTGGCGTGTTTTCCTGCTTGAAAGTGCCAGCAGAGCTCAATCATCTGTAATCAGGTTGACACGCGAAACATTCGCAATATACTTATAGCCTGTCCACAAAATGGACTATAACTGTAATGGTAATTATGTTCTCATTGTAATATAAAAGTAACTATAAAGTTTTAATAAGCATTTCAATTTAACAAAAACAGCAACATTTTAATAATTGTTCAAATTTAACGATAACTTTAACATTTTAATAATCGTTCTAATTTAACGATAACTTAAACATTTTAATAATCATTCTAATTTAATAATACCTATAACATTTTGATAATCTTTTTAATTTAACGATAAATGTAAAATTTTAATTATCGTTCTAATTTAATAATACCTATAACATTTTAATAATCGTTCTAATTTAACGATAACTTCAACATTTTAATAATCGTTCTAATTTAATGATACCTATAAAATTTTGATAATCGTTCTAATTTAATGATACCTATAACATTTTGATAATCGTTCTAATTTAATGATACCTATAACATTTTAATAATCGTTCTAATTTAATGATACCTATAACATTTTAATAATCGTTCTAATTTAATGATACCTATAACATTTTAATAATCATTCTAATTTAATGATACCTATAACATTTTGATAATCGTTCTAATTTAATGATACCTATAACATTTTAATAATCGTTCTAATTTAACGATAACTTCAACATTTTAATAATCGTTCTAATTTAATGATACCTATAACATTTTGATAATCGTTCTAATTTAATGATACCTATAACATTTTAATAATCGTTCTAATTTAATGATACCTATAACATTTTAATAATCATTCTAATTTAATGATACCTATAACATTTTGATAATCGTTCTAATTTAATGATACCTATAACATTTTAATAATCGTTCTAATTTAATGATACCTATAACATTTTAATAATCATTCTAATTTAATGATACCTATAACATTTTGATAATCGTTCTAATTTAATGATACCTATAACATTTTAATAATCATTCTAATTTAATAATACCTATAACATTTTGATAATCGTTCTAATATAACGATAACTTTAACATTTTAATAATAGTTCTTCTAATTTAATGTTAACTGGAACATTTTATTAAACCTTCTAATTTAATAATACCTATAACATTTTGATAATCTTTTTAATTTAACGATAAATGTAAAATTTTAATTATCGTTCTAATTTAATAATACCTATAACATTTTAATAATCGTTCTTATTTAACGATAACTTTAACATTTTAATAATTGTTCTAATTTAATGATACCTATAACATTTTAAAAATCGTTCTAATTTAATGATACCTATAACATTTTAATAATCGTTCTAATTTAATGATACCTATAACATTTTGATAATCGTTGTAATTTAATGATACATATAACGTATTAATAATTGTTCTAATTTAAAGTTAATTGTAACATTTTAATAATCGTTCTAATTTAACGATAACTTAAACATTTTAATAATCATTCTAATTTAATAATACCTATAACATTTTGATAATCTTTTTAATTTAACGATAAATGTAAAATTTTAATTATCGTTCTAATTTAATAATACCTATAACATTTTAATAATCGTTCTAATTTAACGATAACTTTAACATTTAAGTAATAGTTCTTCTAATTTAATGTTAACTGGAACATTTTATTAATCGTTCTAATTTAACGATAACTTTAACATTTTAATAATCGTTCTAATTTAATAATACCTATAACATTTTGATAATCGTTCTAATTTAACGGTAACTTTAACATTTAAGTAATAGTCCTTCTAATTTAATGTTAACTGGAACATTTTATTAATCGTTCTAATTTAACGATAACTTTAACGTTTTAATAATCGTTCTAATTTAATAATACCTATAACATTTTAATAATCTTTCTAATTTAACGATAACTTTAATATTTTAATTATCGTTCTAATTTAATAATACCTATAACATTTTGATAATCGTTCTAATTTAATGATAACCTTAACATTTAAGTAATAGTTCTTCTAATTTAATGTTAACTGGAACATTTTATTAATCGTTCTAATTTAACGATAACTTTAACGTTTTAATTATCATTCTAATTTAACGATGCCTATAACATTTTGATAATTGTTTTAATTTAATGATACCTATAACATTTGGATAATCGTTCTAATTTAATGATAACTTTAACATTTTAATAATCATTCTAATTTAATATTACCTATAACATTTTGATAATCTTTTTTAATCTGATGATAGCTTCAACATTTTAATAATCGTTTTAATTTAACGATAACTTCAACATTTTAATAATCATTCTAATTTAATAATACCTATAACATTTTGATAATCGTTCTAATTTAACGATAACCTTAACATTTAAATAATAGTTCTAATTTAATGTTAACTGGAACATTTTAATAATCGTTCTAATTTAACAATAACTTTAACGTTTTAATTATCATTCTAATTTAACGATACCTATAACATTTTGATAATTGTTTTAATTTAATGATACCTATAACATTTTGATACAGTTCTAATTTAACAACAACTGTACCAAAAAAAAAGTATTTTTTTAATTTTTTGCATAGTGGAATTGATGGAACTCTGTTGAATCTTTCAGTTAAACAAAAAAACTTAATGTGACACTCCCACATAAGTAATGAACTTAGATGATGGACATGAATTCAGCTAAATGCTAATATGCTAACAACACAAAAACGGGGTCTGTGTTGTCAAGACGCTACATACTCTAAAGTGTGGACTTTCTCAAAACGAAGTATGTACTTTTAGTGTGTAGTATAGGTATGCAAAATTGGGTCAGAAGTGATTCACCATGCTAACATTCTCTCTTTGCAGTGATGAATAATCCTGAGCTTCCTCTGGACCCAAACTTGCAGACGAGTAATCTTCTTATAACCTTCCTCAAATATTCCTCCATCGTAATGCAGGACACCAAAGGCAAGCTATCACTGTTTCGCTCCTCTGTGCTGTCCAAAACCTAGTGAGCATCCAAAGTCAAACAGAACCTCGACTCGCTATTGTTGTCATTGAAGTTTGTTATTAGCATGTCGCTAAGCTAATAACACTATACTCTTATAAGCATAAAAGGATACACATTTAAGCCAAAATAGTCAATTTTTTTTTAAAATTAATGCTTTGTCCACCATTTTTTTTTTTCACTTGCTGCAATGCATTATGGGATTGTGTTCTTTGCAAAGAATGCATGCAGTTTTGAATTTTTACAAAATAAGGCAAGGCGACATTACCTTATCTACATGTTGGAAAAGTGTCTATGCCAAAGTGCCTTAAAATGCTGCCTCAGTAGGGAGCTCACTAGAATTTGGAACGGAGCCATTTATTTATCTTCGTTTTAAGTCAGTTTTTTTGTGCACATCTTTACAGTAGTTTTCCTCTGTGTATTTTCAGATGAGCACAGACTCAACAGTGCCAGGCTTTGCCTCATCATTCTGACCTGCATAGCCGAGGTAATGCATTGTGGGTAATCATATATATTTTCTCCCTGTGAGTTCATTCACTGTTTGACCGTTTGTCCTCTCGCTGTCCGTTTCAAAGGACCAGTACGCTGACGCCTTTCTCCACGATGATAACATGAACTTCAGGGTCAACTTGCACAGAATGGTAAGAGTCTCTGCCGAGGCTTCAGTTGTTTTTAAATGGCAGGATCCAAATAAAGACGATGTTTCTGGCATATAAAGCAGCAAACTGCCCGGCCCCATGTTACAGCCAATCCATTACGAAATGGGACGTCCCAGAGCCTCCCTGCTGATGCAGTAAATCCAGTTATCTAGACACATGAAAGCAGGATCATTTGTGCACTTCTGACTAAAAATCAACCTTGGCCAGTCTTAAAGGGACCTTTCATCCATGCAATAAAAGTCCAGTGTGGTTTGAACTTGTAGCGCTGAGTGAAGTCATTTCTCTTCTGCATTTCAGCCCATGAGGCATCGAAAGAAAGCAGCGGATAAGAGCAACCCCTCCCGGCCTTTAGTTTGTGCGGTCCTGGGTGAGTTTTGGGATCAGATTGAGTGACGTCTTCATTGTGAGCGTTTATGTGAGTGTTGTTTGTCTTTGCAGATCTGATGGTCGAGTTCATTGTCACTCATATGATGAAGGAGTTTCCTATGGATCTCTATGTGTGAGTTTCCTTTAAATCTGCAGCTGTAGACACTGCGGTGGATATGTGGATGTGGTGAGATTGAATCAAGTCATTTGTTTCAGACGCTGTGTTCAGATCATTCACAAACTGATCTGCTACCAGAAGAAGTGCAGAGTTAGGATGCACTACACGTGGAGAGAGCTCTGGTCAGGTACCATCTTCACCATCTTTACACTGTGTGTCTGAGCCGGACGCAGCTATGCCCTCTGTGTGTTCTCGAGGGGGGTTCTTTGCTTTTAGTTTGTTTTTGTCTTTTATATAGTAAAGGTTAAATAAATATAGTAACATATAGTTTTAAACTTACATATTGTTGCTCTTTTGTTGGTTTTGATGGCTTCTATTGTCCTCATTTTGTGTCTGTTAAACGACGGAGTACATTGTTTAAATGTTATTTATTTATTTCTTCACTTTTGATTCATTATTTAAATATTTTTGAATTATTCTTGTTATTCTTTTTATAAAAAAAAATCATTTTTTTCTTTTTGTTTATTGTATTTTGTGTATTTATTTTTATTCACTTAATTTTTTTATATATACATTATTTTTGTTCTTCTGTTGTTTAATTAATTTAATTTACTTTTGTTTTTTATTTCACCCCCCCCCCCATGTCTTTTGTTTATAATTTTTTTCCCTTTGCTTTTGTTTTAGTTTTTGTTCATTCTTTTTTCCTTGCTTGTTTTTTGTTTTTTCCTTTGCATGTTTTATTTTTACATTCTTTTAATTATTTTATTTTTCTTTTATTTTCTCATGTTTTCCTTTGCCTTTCTCTTAGTCTTTTGTTTTCATTTTTTATTTTGCATGTGCTTTTTGTTCTTGTTTTTATTTGTAAAATTTTTTGCTTTTTCTTTTAAACCTTTTTTTTAAAAAAAATACTATTTTTTCTATTCTTTTTTGTTTTTTATTTCATTTTTCCCCATGTATTATTTTTGGTCTCTTGTTTTTCCTTTTTGTTTTATTTTTTTATTTTATTCATTATTTTAGTTTTTTTTATTTGTTCTTGTTTTTTATTGTATTTTATCTTTTTTCTGTTTTTTATTATTATTTGTATTCACTTTTGTTTTTTTTCCTCAGTTCACTTTGCTTTTGATTTGTTTTGTTTTTTTATTAAAATTGTAGTTTTTCTTTGCTTTTTTCTTTGATTTGTTTGTTTTTTGTTCTCCTGTTTTGTATTGTTTTTTTAATTCACATAACTTTTTTATATAATATAAAATCCCTCATACAGATTCTTTCTCTTAATGTATTTAAATCCTCCCGCGTCCCCTGATAATGCATCAGACGGTGCCTGTGTAAGTCTGCTCTGGACTCACAGGTCCAGACAGTGATTAGTTCAGTGTGTTTCTCCAGACCGCTTCAGATGGCTGTATGTACTGATTGTGTTTTCCAGCTCTCATTAACCTTCTGAAGTTCCTGCTGTCTAATGAGACCATCCTTCTGTCCAAGCACAATATCTTCCAGCTGGCTCTCCAGGTAAATCACACTCGCTGCGAGCGGCAGTTTGTCATGTTTTTAACTACAAATTGGGCATTTCTCACCTTCCTGGACATGTTTTTGTCTGCTTTAGGTGGTGAACCTCTTTAACATGTTCATCACGTATGGAGACACGTTTCTGCCCACCCCCAGCAGTTACGACGAGCTCTACTACGAGATTATACGCATGCATCAGGTGTTTGATAACCTCTACTGCATGGGTGAGTCTCCGAGCCCCGTCCTGCTGTGTGCATGTGTTATTTCCCTCCCTCATGACTAAAGCCCTGCCCTGTTCTCCCTGACGCCGCAGTGCTGCGAGTGTCCACCAACGCTGGCCAGTGGAAGGAGCCTGCTAGTAAAGTCACGCACGCTCTCGTCAACGTCAGGTCAGAGCGCACACTTTCACCTTCATTCAGATCGCTTTCACAGTGAACAATGACACGAGTTAAACCACTCTCTCTTTAAATTACAAGGATATTATATAATATCAATCATAGCGTAATGTTAAATATATAGTTGATTTATATAATGTAATTCAGGTTACATGCAATTTATTTTATAAAGATTTGTTTCATAGATTTGGTTACAAAAAGTTTTCCACTTTTTCTTTACCTTTTATTTATTTATTTTACTCTTTTATTTGTATTTGGTTTTAATTGTTTGTTTATTATGTGATTTATTTTCTTTTTTTCCCCTTTGCTTTTGTTTTTGTTTTTTTTATTTTTATTTTTTGCTCTTTTTTTTTTTGGTCTTGTTTTTGTTTATTTTTTTCCGCTTCTTTTCTTTGGTTTGAGGTTTTTGTTATTTTATTTATTTAGTTTTGGTTTTAATATTTTGTTTTATATTTTATATTTTCTTATACATATTTATATATATATACAGGTGCTGGTAATATAATTAGAATATCATCAAAAAGTTTATTTATTTCACTAATTCCATTCAAAAAGTGAAACTTGTATATTATATTCATTCATTACACACAGGCTGATATATTTCAAATGTTTATTTCTTTTAATTTTGATGTTTATAACAGACAACTAAGGAAAATCCCAAATTCAGTATCTCAGAAAATTAGAATATTGTGAAAAGGTTCAATATTGACGACACCTGGAGCCACACTCTAATCAGATTATTAACTCAAAACACCTGCAAAGGCCTTTAAATGGTCTCTCAGTCTAGTTCTGTAGGCTACACAATCATGGGGAAGACTGCTGACTTGACAGTTGTCCAAAAGACGACCATTGACACTTTGCACAAGGAGAGCAAGACCCAAAAGGTCATTGCAAAAGAGGCTTGCCGTTCACAGAGCTCTGTGTCCAAGCACATTAATAGAGAGGCGAAGGGAAGGTAAAGATGTGGTAGAAAAAAAGTGTACAAGCAATAGAGATAACCGCACTATGGAGAGGATTGTGAAACAAAACCCATTCAAAAATGTGGGGGAGATTCACAAAGACTGGACTGCAGCTGGAGTCAGTGCTTCAAGAACCACTACACACAGACGTATGTAAGACATGGGTTTCAGCTTCGCATTCCTTGTGTCAAGCCACACTTGAACGACAGACAGCGTCAGAAGTGTCTCGCTTCAAAAAGGACTGGACTGCTGCTGACTGGTCCACAGTTATGTTCTCTGATGAAAGTAAATTTAGCATTTCCTTTGGAAATCAGGGTCCCAGAGGAAGAGAGGAGAAGCACACAATCCACTTCATGCTTCCTGCTGCTGACCAACTTTATGGAGATGCAGATTTCATTTTCCAACAGGACTTGGCCCCTGCACACAGTTCCAAAGCTTCCAGTACCTGGTTTAAGGACCATGGTATCCCTGTTCTTAATTGACCAGCAGACTCACCTGACCTTAACCCCATAGAAAATCTATGGGTTATTATGAAGAGGAAGATGTGATATGCCAGACCCAAGAATGCAGCTGAAAGCTGAAGGCCACTATCAGAGCAACCTGGGCTCTCATAACACCTGAGCAGTTTTTTTTGTGTGTGTGTGTGTCTTTGGTTTGTTTGTTTGTTTTTTGTATGCGTGTTAGATTATAAAAAGCATTAAATGTATAAACAAGCAAACATTTATGATAAAATTCATACTAAATACACAGTCTATTTACACAACGTACTTTCATTTACACACCAGTTATATGTTAAACATGACTGAGCCCTTGAAAGATCATAATCCTAGTTTGAGTGGTTTTAGCTGAAGTCTGTGACTTACACTGGACAGCTTTAGTAAAGCGGCTGTTTTTGTCTTTATTTTGGTTGGTGTGCGAGGGGCACGGTGGTGAATTAATTATTGATTTTAGAGTCCGAGCTAATGTGCAAGCATTCTCCGGGCTTTCAGAGATGTCACCATGTGTTTGTGCCGCACAAAAGAAGTCGAGCGCTGTTTTTTTTTTGCAGCATGCATAATGCAGAGCATTACTGCAGAATATCTAGAAGAGCCACACCTTTGAAAATCCTCTCTAACGTTACCTTTAATTCTCACACAGGAACTCACATCTTTAAAATATATCTCATTTTGCCCGTTTCTTTACTTCCAGAGCCATTATTAACCACTTCAACCCTAAGATTGAGTCATACGCCGCTGTGAACCACATCTCACAGCTCTCAGAAGATCAGGTAACGCTTTACACAGCCATGCAACGTTTCATCTCTTATGTTCAAAAAGGATTTAATGAGATCTCAATGAATTAACTTTGAGCCTCGTTGTAATATAGCATTATTTATATGTAATTTTCTTATCTATTAAAACAAAGGTTTGGGGCCAGTAAGATTTTTACTTTTAAGAAATAAATACTTTTGTCCAGCAAGGATGTACTAAATTGACAATAAAGACATTTACAATGTTATAAAAGAGTAAGATTTTCATTAAAAATACTGTTCTTTTGAACTTTTTATTCATTTTAATTAATTCACTCACATGGAAAACTGTTTAAATTCAAATAAAGTTTGCAATATTACTGTTTTTACAGTATTTTAACCAAAAAAAGCAAAAGATTTTACTTTATCTTACTGACCCCAAACATTTTAATGGTAACTGGTATTAAAAAGTGACATTTTTGGAGTAAGATGGCTATAGTTAGCTCATTATACATGCATCCATACTTTTTGCATAAACACCTCACAGTCTTATCGCCCAACTTTAACTCCGTTCTGTCATATGAGAGAGTTGGTTTTGAATCTGAATTAGCAAAACTGATTGGGACGGTGGCAGGTGTTGCTTAATTAGCCTTTGATCTGTAGGGTAATGATGGTGTGTGCTGGAAGTGAGGTCAGTTTTACAGATGGTTACGCCAGCTGTCGCTCACTGCCCCAAACTCTGCTCTCTTTTATCTCGCTTGGCCAGATGCTCCCGCATGACCTCTAACAGACCTCTGTCCAGCCTCTCTGGCTCTCTTAGTTTAGTGTAAGTGTCCAGCAGCCCGGCTCATGCCCTGGAGTGTCCCAGTCAAACGACAGACCCATCCGCTTTAAAAATTACTGCACACAATGTTTTGAAACAATGTCTTTCTGTGATTGCCACAGAGAACTGTTTGGATTTGTCTTTCATATTGTTAAAATAAACCATGTGTTACATTGTTACACACTTACAAAGAGAGACAATTGCAATTTGCAAGGGGTCTAGGAGTGTCCTAAGCCTTCCTGAGTTCTCTCAGAATCTATCTTGGGAGCCTCTTTTGAACGAAATACCAAAAGAATCAACCAGAAATTGCTACCAAAATAAATGTATATATATATATATATATATATATATTCAAGGTAAAGTGACAAGATTTATTATGACTGTTTCAGAAACTTATTTAAAATATAGAATTACATTTTTTAGAATGTCTAGTCAAATGTAATAAAAATACATTTAATTAGTGATTTTATTTTTATATAAAAAATATTAAAATTAAAATAATAAATCATTCATAATAATTAAAATGACAGAAAATGTTCTTTTAATATTAATATTTTAGAAGATATAATTACATTCTAATAAAATAATCATCAAAGTTGTAATGTAGTAAAATGGCATTTCGTTTAATAAAAAAAAAAAGTAAAATAAATAGATATTTTTTAAACTGTTTAAAACGAAATCTCTACCAAAACATTGTCTAAGGTAAAATTACACATAATATTATTTAAATATTACTATTTAAATATATAAAAAATATTGTTTTAATAAAATATGTATTAAAATGTAGTAATATACCATTAAATTTAATAAAACATATACCACAATAATCCACTAAAAATGCAAATGAAATATAAGGGGAAAATCACAGAAAACATTATTATTAAAAATGTATCATTACGTTTTTATAAAGTACTTAAACTCTAAAATATAAATGATGAATCAACAAGTGTTAATGCAGAGACAAACAGTTTTTTGGTCCATTTCCTGTATTTGACCAACTACAAGTAAGCAAATATTATGTGTTAGATATCAAAAGATGTATGTGAAGTTTGCAAACTACTACTGATCCTGATCAACAGAGAGCTTGTGCCAGCTGTGGTGGTTCACATCTGTATCATCAGTAGTCATGTGATCACTCCACGGGCTTTTTAAATGTGTTCCTGTAGTTCAGTTCAAGACCATTGTTATAAACCAAAGTCTTTCACTGTACGTGGGTTTCTGTCAGTGCATTGTTGTCTTAAACCTGGAAGATTTCTAGTAGTTGTGTCTGGGTTTGATGTCATTGTCTGATCTGTAGGTGCTGGAGGTGGTGCGTACGAATTACGACACGCTAACACTGAAGCTACAGGACGGTCTGGATCAGTTTGAGCGTTACTCTGAACAGCCCAGAGAGGCCGGCTTTTTCAAGGAGCTGGTAAGCTTTAGAGTTCGCTCCACAAGTTACTTCATTTGGCTACCTTAACTATGGGTTGAATGGCACAGAAGACGACAAAAAGTTGGACGAAATCACAAAAAATTATAGAATTTGGTGGATTTCAGAGAAACTTCATCTCTAGAGCCCGTCGAAATAAAAGTTCAGTTTAATGCGAACCAAAAACGATAACAGAAATATGCTAGTTTTTTACAGTAGAATATACTTCTCAAAGTAATTATGATTATAATATTAATACAGTTTATTAAACCATTATTTTTAGAAGGAATATCTCACAATATTGCACACTTTTTAATCCAGGTTTTAATTCCACGTGTAAATCTTTGTTGTACAGAATTTTTGCAAAAAAAAAAAAAAAAAAAAAAAAGATTTTTTTTTAAAAAAAGGAAGATTTTTAAAGTTTTTTGTTTTTAATTATTGATTTCATTAACATTGATTTTGATAAATTTGTAAAAAAAATCATAAAACGCAAAATGCTGAAAAATAAGACAGCTGATTTTCTATAAAATGCAGCTACTAATAATAAATAATAGTAGTAACAATAATAATAAATCATAGGGCATTTCATATAATTGTAATAAATACGTTGTTAAGGTTCTATGAATTCAACTGATTAAAAGTCCTAATTAAAAAGTTACTAAACCATTTAAATAACATCCAGAAAATTTGAAAAGAAAAATGCTGTATTCGCTGTTAAATAATTGAATTTATTGAGCCCTATTCATGCAGAGGAACGTTTAGTGAGACTATTATTATTGTTATTTTTAATCATCATTATTATAGAATTTATTAATGAATATAGATCTTAATTTTATAACCTTGCACAAATATTTCTTGTATATATTTCAATTATTGGTTTAATAAACATATCGGTTACATGATGTGCAAATCTATAACACGTATCCAACAGTCTAAGTACTGTCTATTATATTGTAAAGTCAAACATTTCCGTACGAGCCCAGTTCTTCTATTTCTGAGCCCAGTCCCTCTGCCCCGAGGAACTCGCTGCTGCGTTAAATTTTAATGTGGAGTGAATTTACGAGCAGCTTCACACGCATCTCTGTCAGGAAGCGAGTTAGTTTTGATGCACAGATGCTTGGGTTTGTGTTTGCAGGTTCGCTCCATCAGTCTGAACGTGAGGAAGAACGTATCTCTGAGTACCATGAGTCAGGACGTCCTGCTGAAGGAGTTCTCCTCCATATCCTGAGACGACGGGACCTTTGACCTTCATACTGACACATCTGAGGCTTCTCCACGTTACCCCGGACAGAACTGGATTTGATCTTCAAGGCTGTATGACTGATGCAGTGTGTGTGTGTGAGTTTGCTCGCACTCAGAACAGAGTCGTATTGGATAAACAAAGCAATCAGCCCAACTTCGCACAATGTGAATTTCGATTCTGACTACCTGGTATTTTTGGTTTTTGATTTGTATTTTTCTTTTCTTTATTGGTGGTCCAGTGCTGTTTCTTTTAAATCTATTGCATATACTTTATTGCCTTCGTACCAAAATGATGAAAGTCAATGTGCTTGCGCAGAAAAACCAGCAATTTTCAGTTCTTCTCTACATTCAGTGTGAATGTAAACAAAATATCCTATTTTTATGAGCCTGGAAAAGGAATGTCTGGGTCAAGAAAGAAAGAAAAATTATAATTTGCATTAATAAAATGAAGCCAGCCATTAAGATTTGCATTCTGACATATTTTCATGACAAACACATTTTCTCCAAATTCTGATTATTGTAATGCAAAAAAAAGACAAGATTCTCATTACCGTAATGCACCAGAAATCTCATTACCTTGATACTCTAATGATCATTTTTACATTCTTTTTCATTAAAAACTACAGTTTAACACGTGCTACCATAATGCATATTTACGATATTAAATATTTTTATATATATTACGGTAATGATAATTTGTGAAATTAGCAAATTGTCCTCTCATTACAATGTGCTGCAATCTCATTCTCATTACTGGGATACAGTAATACTACATTTTCTGTCATTTTTTTCTGTCACGCGTTTACATACCATTATGTATTTTTGAATATGATATACATTTTTTATAATGATAATTTGGTTGTAAAATTCTATTCTTAAAACAGGTTTCATTTTAATGATATTTCAGCACATTTCCTCAATAATTCTTTTCAGAATGTGTAAAAATATCATACCATAATAGAGTAAAAATTATTATCCTGTCCTTTTTTTTATTAAAAACATAATTTCAGTGTAACACATGACGCCATAATGCATGATTAAATTGTACTTTGGATTTGAATTGATATACTTTATTACGGTAATGAGCACTTGAGGAGAGAATTTAATTTTCTTGTCATATTAATAGATCGATAGGCTTCATTTTTAAGCAAAATATAATTTCTTATTCTTTCAGTCTTTTAAAGTTTCATGTCAGTTTTCATGAGATTCACCCCTCGAGTATAAGTACATTCATTTTTAACAAATCTGACGGTCTCTTAATTCTCTTGACTCTCAGTATATCCCAGTGTCGCAAGATGTTTCGGTGTGGTTTCATGAAAAGATATGAAGTTGAAGTGTAAAAACAGCTGTATGTTGGGTTGTGTAACACTGGGTAAAGAAACAAATGTATTAACTTGACACTCCACTGAAAGCTAGTTCTACAGAATTCAGAACATTATAGAATTCAAAAGTGTTCTACTACTATCTAGTCCAGTTTAAACCAACACGTGGAGGATAACTGAATAAAACAAACGCATAGAAATTCTTTGCAAATTCTTCTTGGGTTTGGTCCTAAATGAGTATTTGGCAACCTTTGCCTTAGTATTCTTATTTATGGGTGTTTGTTTCCTTATTAAATCTTATTTTGTACATCATATATGACTGGTGTCTTGGTTTGTGTTACGGACTTCAATGTTAACCGTCAAACCCAATGCTCCGGCATCTCGGTAGTGAGTCGTCTTCTCAAAAACGAGTTCAACATTTTATCCTTGACTTTACTTCTAAAAGAAGCAGTTAATAAGTTAAACTCCTTTCCGAGGATTTATTCCCTATGGCCATAAAAGAAAGCTTTTACTTTCTCCTTCAGAAGGGCATATGCTGCATAAAGATAACATTATCTGCTTAAATGTAAGTTGTGGTGACTATATGGACAAAAGTATTGGAACACTTATTATTTGGAAAAGTAATTCAGATATTTTAGTATAAGTTTAAAGGTAATGTATTACTTTACAAGTTACTTGAAAAAGTAATTTGATTACATAACGCATGTTAACTGTAATGTTTGATACTAGCAATATACTGTACAGTGGCCATGAATTAACTGTATCACGCCTTCACATTAATGGCGTGGATTCTATTGAAACATATGGAAGTCAGTTTCCGCCAAGGAATTACAAAACGAGCAAATGTTATAAATATTGATGACAAACTCTCCTCTTCATTACTTCATGTATCAGTCTGAAGAGACTGATTTCTCTAGGAGTTTGTGTTTGAACGGATTTCCTGAAAAGCTGCTTATATAGATACGTCTCCATTGTTAAAAATGCTTTAGAAATAAAGCTGAAATGCTCAAAAACCATGCAGTTTTTTTTATTTGTTTTATTCCTTTGGGCTTATAGCGTTTAACGTTTATCACAGCTTTTTCGATATCTTGCCCAACCACATGTACACTCTTCAATCTCTTTATTTTCAGTCTCTGCTTTCATTGAGCCTTCATTAAGTTCGTTCTTTCTTCAACTATAACTTAGACCTATTCAGCAAATATTATACATGTAAAACGAAAAGCATCCAAGTAAGAAAAACAAATAATAAAATGTAAAAATCACTTCAGTTTGTTCATTACAAATAAATAAATTATTAAAACGACAAAAGCATTTCAGTCAAGGGCAGCAATCTTTTCTTTTATTGTTAGATTAACATTGAGGGGTCATATAATGTTGCGAAAAAGAACATTATGTGTATAATGTGTTTATAAGGTTCAAAAAAACATTATTTTCCACACAATGTACATTATTGTTTCTCCTCCGGCCTGCCCTGTCTTTCTGAAACGTACATTTTTACAAAGCTCATCGTTCTGTAATGCGAGGTGTGCTCTAATTGGCCAGTTATCCAGTGCGTTGTGATTGGCCGAATACTTCAAGCGTGTGAAGGAAATGTTACGCCCCTTAACATACTGTGATGCCATCACCCTGCGCAATGGGACAAAACCAATAAAACCCATTACAACCGAGGCATTCGTTTCATTCAGTGGAGACATAATAACTGATTATAATGACTTATACTGTCTTTTTACCCGAGTGTAAAGCTCATGCTCTCTCTTGTGAAGTCAACATGGACAAATCTTATCACACAGTGATGTAGACATGTGTTGTGTGTTTGAACGAGACGTTTTAGTAGGGCGTGGTTGACTCTAAACTTTGATAAAGAATATCTCTTTGGGTTTGAGACTTTAGTCTTTGCAACTTTACAGATCTTCTTTATTCACCAAGAGCTCGTAACACTCCAAAGAGAAAGGAACATTTTAAAAGCATCATATGACCACTTTAAATGATGTATGAACTGCCAAACCTCGACTGAAATTCACGTCTGATACCTTTAATTTGACTTTTTTAAATCCTTGGCACAATCTAGCGTTATGTCCATGAAAAGTATCTAAAATAACGCTCAGTCTGAGTTTGATCACAGTGTGGCAGGACTTAAAATCAACACCTTTTTTGTTACAAAATGCGGGCTCTACAAAGTGTTGAACATTATTGCACATGAAAAGATGGATTGACTTCTGTTTTATTATTAGAGCATCTAAAAGCAGGTCTGTCAGCTCATGTCCTTTCCTTTGGTCTCCTGTTTTCAGACGGATAAATATAAACCTCATGTTATATCAGCAGATGCTTACAGATTCATACAGTCATCCTAACAGTTATATATACATCCTTACAGTATTGTGTCATTAACACAGCTTTCCGTAGAAGAGAATTCTTTTTTTGGAGAAGTGTGGTTTAAAAATAGTTCAAGACAAAAACTAAATATAAGTCTTTCATCCTTGCACTAGTGGCTCTGGTCTATAAAATATTAAATATGTGCAAAATTTTCCACCACAGGAAATGAATGATTTATTCACATTATTTAGGCATTTGGAAGACTCATTTGAAGAGAAAAGGTATTTTTGGGAGATTGAGCAAGCAATGAGAAAAAAAAGGCATCTCCCATAATTGTTTTACATTTTGGCAAATTGGTGGATTAAAATGGGGCCAAAGGCCAAAAATGCTTTTATGAATGTGTAAAAATACTTTCGATTCGGAATCTGTTTACAAAAAAACAACAACTTTGATTTGGAATATTTAAAAAAAAAAATTTATTCAGAATGTGTAAAAATGCCTTTGATTTGAAATATTTAGAAATGCTTTTGATTTGGAATGTTTCTAAATGCTTTTGGTTTGAACTGTGTATAAAATGTCCTTTAGTTGGACTGTGTAAATATGCTCTTGATTCGGAATGTGTAAAAATGTCTTTTGATTTGGAATATGTAAAAATGCTTTTAATACGGAATGCCTTTGATTCAGAATTTGTGAAAATGCCTTTGATTCTGAATGTGTTTGGAATATGTAAATGTGCTCTTGATTCAAAACGTGTTAAAATGCTTTTGATTTGGAATGTTGGGGGGGGGGATACTTAATTTGAAATATGTAAAGATACTTTTGATTTGGAATGTTTATATTCAAATTGCAGAAAATGCTTTTGATCGGGATATGTAAAAATGCCTTTAACTTGGAATATGCAGAAAAGCTTTTAATTGTATTTTTTTTTTTATTCAGAATTTAACACTATTTTGATTATTAACACATTAAAAATATTTTGGATTTGTAATGCACCAAAATGTATTATTGTAACCTGCCTAAAATGATTTGGAATTTGTTGGTATGAACAGAAATGTTTTTGAATTGGAATACTTAAAATGTTTGGAATACAAAGTTTGGGTTGGATTTTTCTTTTTGTTAAGATCCAAAAAATGCTTGGGAATGTGTTTAAAAAAGCTACTGCTGATGTTGTAATGGGCCTCAAATTGCCTTGAAGTTTGTAGTGATTTGGAGCGTGCCAGTGATGATGCCCAAACGCGCTGTGACTCAGTCTTGGAGACACGAAGTCCTGCTTCCCCGAGCAGTTAGTTCATGTATTTTGCAGCAGGGCAGAGCAGATGGCAGCAAGGCGGTGCGGAGACTCTTTTATAATAACAGAGAAGGACTGACTTTGATAGTACAGTCAAAACAGTCCACATGAATAAACCGGATACTGGAGCGAATATACGCCCGACCGACGGGAACTTCTAATGGAAATATAATAACATTATTCACTCTCTAAAAAGCCTAGCACTTACATTTGCTGGCAGACAGATAATTCAATATCATTTCTCACTCTCAAGGGATTAAAGGTATTTTTCTCTGACTGTATTTTTCGCGAAGGCAAAATGCGGGTGAAATCTAGAGACGAGAGTTTGAATACTTCTGGGGAATGTGACGGATCCAATGACTTGCTGACAGGTAAGTGCACTTAAAACGACACACGGGTCAGTCATTACCGCGACATCGCGCAATTTATTCAAGTGTTACATGTTTTTAATGCTCTCGAGATAAAGTTGACTGCTCGTAGATTACAGACTACTGTATAATCTGTATAAACTGTTGCTGACATACACTTACTTGTTTAGTAGGCTATAGGTTTTCACTTTTCAAAATTATCGCGCATATTTTACCATGTAACAATTATGTCCGCATATTTAGGCTATTAAGCGGCTAACTATCGCTTCTCTAATCATTACACGTACATGCAATGTAAGCTTCTCGATGTTTAACACCTGCCATAATTTGGATTGATGTAATATCTTTGGAATGGATTGTTTATTCACTCATCTTCTTCTTTTTTATGTGGTATTGACTGTGACTACTGTACATAAATGGTTTAAACTGGTGTGGTTTCATTGCGCTAAATTTTTACATTTTATTTTTTTTACAGAAATTAAAAGCTAGGCTATACAAAACATGTTAAACTCTACCTCAGTAAAGCATTTTGCTATATAATTATTGTCTGCAGTTTTTATGACCTCGGTTATTGATACAATCATACTGCAATCAATAATAGGACTAATACCGCTAAAACAAATTTCTGACCTTGACAAAAATACCAACACAGCTAAGTTCATATTTCAATTGCTTTGCTATGAAGTCTGCCTTACTAAGACAGCTTACTTAGTAAACTATATAATCACGTTATGTAGCCGAATAACATATTTTTTAACTAGCTAATTTTCTGTGCAATCTGCATAATGCTAAACAAACAAACCTAGATTATATTTAGATTTTC
Organism: Carassius gibelio; assembly: GCF_023724105.1. Classification (NCBI taxonomy): domain Eukaryota; kingdom Metazoa; phylum Chordata; class Actinopteri; order Cypriniformes; family Cyprinidae; genus Carassius; species Carassius gibelio. Next base: position 36,787,280 of record NC_068417.1, read on the forward strand.
CAGTTCAACCAATTTACTAAATGTATACCAGTCTACTTGTCAACCAAGTAATAATTCCCCAACAAGTGAACTAAATAGGTCTGAATAAATCACTTGACTCTTTCACCCGTTTCATGGTAGACATATCTCACATCTTGTCATAACAAGCGCTTTATAGCATTGCTTAAATAATTGATGAAGTTTCATTTTATAGTCAGGCTTCCTCTTTGTCAGTGTCACAGCTGTACCATTGCTTTAGGTCAGGCTAGTTTACATTATAAAACACAATGACGTAATGGATGCTAATGAAGACATCACAAAAAGTACCATGGTGGTCCATAATATAGATGGTCACCTGTTTGAGCTGTAGCTCTGTTTCTGAATTCTTTTATTTTTTATCATTATCTTTTTTCAGGATCTTAATCATCCCCTTGCCCTTGTTAAGGATTCAGATCAGCTAGCCAGTTTTGTTGTTGCCTCCATCTTGGTTTCGCCCTTCATGCGCTCCTTTATGTCTGTCAATAACTCTCAGTAGCTCCAAAGGAGAGTGAAGAACAAAAAACAAAAAACAAATGTCTTTCCAACTTTTCATCCAATTGACAATCTGAGGGATTTTAAAATCGATTACTATTGAAAAACACCTGACCTGCCTGGATGAATGAGCCTGAATTATTCCTAAATTGTGAGAGAAGCTGGTATTTAAAGCAGAAAAAGTGTCATTTTGGTGCCTCTAGTGTCACCAAATGGGACTGCAAAAATAATAAAATTCAGGTCTCTTTCACTATAGTCCTGTGTGAACATTTTAACTGATAGATCATGATCTGCCTTCATACCAAAATGTGTTCTGGAGTTAAGGACTGAATGAAAGCAGACATGCCAAAACATGGCTTTCTAAACGTGTGTAGATTAAATTTTAGACATAGATATTTAGCTGTCAATTAGACATATTTTATGCATACTACAGTAAATGTGGAATGTTGTGAAAATGTTTTAACATGTAACCAAGTTTACTGGGATAGTGTGCATATGGTTGCACATATATAATAATTTGGCAGTTCGTTCCACACGTGTTGCTGTATGTTGTACGTGGGGCTGTGTGTGCTGCAGCAGATGTGCACCAGTATTTTCTAAGGGCTGTATGCACCTGTGCGCAGGCGCTGTGCATTTAACGTAGTGTTGCTTTTGTTTGTTTTTCCATGCCAGTATAAATAAGCTCTGGAGGAACAGATGTTTGAAGTAATTCACCAAAATGAAGTCTCGTGAAGTCGGCTGATGATAGCTATGCAAATAAAGCTCAGTAATAAACACACTTGTGTGTTCTGAATATCATTTCTGTCATTTTGTTTTTGTCTCTGACTTCTAGTTTGATGTTTTATTTATGACTCATTGGCATTAAAGGGATAGTTCACCCAAAAATTTAAATTATGTAGTTAATTACTCGCCCTCAAGTCGCTTCGAAACCGCAAGACCTCTTCAGAACACAAATTAAGATATTTTTGATAAAATCCAAGAGCTCTCTGACCCTCCCATAGACAGCAAGGATATTACCACGATCAGTGCACAGAAACATAGCAAGGACATGGGTAAAACAGTCCAAGTGACCTCAGTGGTTCAACCGTAATTTTCTAAAGCTACAAGAATATTTTTGTACGCAAAGAAAACAAAAATAATGACTTTGTTCAAACAATACAATATATATATATGCATAAGAACAGCATTCGTTGTTTGCGTATGTGATACTCTCCAACATGGCGCGAGAGTGTGACGTGGAGGAGACGAATTGTTGAATAAAGTCGTTAATTTTGTTCAGTCATGGTTCAGTCATTCAAATGATTCGTTCAAAATGCTGATCAGGGACAAGAAATGTGACTGGCTTTACGAGCAATTCATTCAACAATTTACTCAATCAATTAATTCAGGAATGCAATTGATTGTGTTTGTCGCTTGGAGATTGTTGGTGAGGTGAAAATTTGATACACAACTTAATGAAATGTAAGATTGTTGTAATAAAGCAACTCCTCACGCACAATCGTGTGCATTGCAGTGATTTCAACCAATTATTCGAGTTTTCTATTATAAATCTGCTTATTTGGGAAATAACCTGTGAACAAGCATTGCTTAATTCGTCACATAATACTTTGCCCCCGAAAAATTGCTCTAACGTGAACGTGCCTTTAACGTTTTTGCCAATTGGTTCCAACTGTATGGGTTTTCCATACCGATGTCAAATGCCATGTCCGCTACTCAACTCAAAAAGGTCAGAGAACAGTATATTCTTTCATTTTATGATTGGGGGAAATTCGGTTCTTCCAATTCAGTGATCTGATTCAAAGCCAGAGCAGCAAACTGTGCCAACCGACTGTGACGGACTGCCATTTTGCAAACAGTTGTGTGTCTTTGTAGTAGAACTTAAATGATTTACAAACACTTTTGCATAGCTAAGCAGTTTCCCAATGTTTGTTGTGTTTGCAGGTAACCCTCCCTCAGGCCAGAGCAGAAAGAACATGAAGCAGCGCTTCCTCAAACTTCTGCCCTGCTGTCATGTGGACTCCACACCAACCGTCAGGCAAAGCAAGTGACCCGCTGTTGCCTTCCTTTCCTCATGTTCTTTGTCTGTAACTAAGTAGACATATCTCTAAAATGCATTCTGTATTGTTTGCAATTTTTTGTATAATACTTGTTTCTTTTCATCTGTCATGTAGACAGTATAGAAGAGGATTTTGAGCTTGCCACTGTGTGCTACAGGCCGGATAGTCTGGAAAAAATGATGGAGCAGACCAAATTCTCTAAAACAGAGCTACAAATCCTCTATAGAAGTTTCAAAAGTGTAAGAAACCTTTCCCTTAATGACTTTATTAATTCCCTACTGGTTTAAAGGATTAGACCAGTGGTTTTCAACCTGTGGGCCACGGTCCCCTAGTGGAAGTGGGCCGCCAATTACTATTCAAGATTCAAGGTTTTATTCGTCACGTACACAATTTTATAGAGCATATATATAACATATATATATATATATATATATATATATATATATATAAAGCAGTGAAATGTGAGTCAGGTCCACTCCATGGACAGTGCAATTATTAAAGAATACAACACAGATGAAAATATACATAAATATAGCTATGAAAGAATGAAATAAAACTAAGCAATAAAAATACTAGAATGAAATGTAAAAAAAAAAGAGATGTATACTTTAGAATTAAATATAGAATGGAATATAATGTGCATGAAAAGTACACTGTAGTCTTAAATATTAAGATACACAGGAATGTACAAGAGGCAAATGTGCAAACAGGTTGACACTTTCAGGATGTCATTGTTACGCAGTGAATGATGAATATCTTACTGATGAAGTTAATATTAAGTGGAGACATGAAGATGTAAAGAGGCTGGTTTTGGGTTTAGGAGCCTGACTTTAGGAGCTTAGACTCCTCCTGAGTCTCTCAGTTTTTGCCATCAGGCTACGGAAGCGCTAAACAGCTGGCAGCAAAGTGAAAAGATGGTTACTGGGGTGGATGGAGTCCTTGATGATTTTTTAACATATCTGCTTTTGCAGTGTTTGAGGTAGATGTCCTGCAGAGAGGGGAGAGCAGACCCTGAGTTGCACTCAGCTAAGCACACAACTCTCTGCAGGGCTTTGCAGTCTTGACTGGAGCTGTTCCCATACCACACTGAGTCAATACACTATTGTCAATACACTATTACAAATAAATAATAATGTTGTTCATATATGTAAAAATGTCTAAGTCATAACTTAATAACATCATTTCATATATATTTAAGAAAAAAATATTAAATTGTTTTAAATATTAAATATTAAACCAATTTATCTTAGATATTTTTGCTGCATATGCTACAGAACAACATCAGTTGTGCCAAACGGTGCCAGTCCAAGTTATTTTCTGTTCATTGCCAGTTCATTCAGTAAAGACAGTTAACAATCTAGCTTCTGATTACTAAGTTATTAACCCAACAATAGCGGGGTCAGTTAATTATTTTTTTTGCAGTGGGCCGCGCAAACATATGTGTTTAGTTGTGTGGGCCGCGAGTTGAAAAATGTTGGGAACCACTGGATTAGACAATAAATTTGTATATTGATATACAATTTTTTAAGTATGTTTATGCTTCTTACCTAAACTTTTTTTTGTCCAAGCAAAAAAGGATTACTGTACCTTTAAGACTTCTAAATGTAAATCACCTCTGTTGTGATTGGCTAGTCTGTCCACACGTGAACTAAGAAACATTACGCATGGTTTGTGGGTTTGTTGTCACACTCTTCACAAAAATTTGCTTTCTCTAACACAGATTTGGAAATTTGCTTTTTCCAAATTTTCTCTTTCCATAGTTGCGCAACAATTTTTTCGAAACTATTTTTCATGTTCATTTTTTTTTAGTACGACCAGCTTAGGTCCACACTATAATGTGTTTTCCAACAAATCACACTGTATGAATTTGTACGAAATTGCAATTTTGTCTAATATTAGTTTTCTCGTAAAATAAGTTTTCTCGTGTAATCGGATTGGGTTTTTCCGTGACATTGCTAGGTTACACTTACGAAGTTTTCTTCATGTGTGTTGCATGGGCTCTGTCCCTTTTACAGTTATTTTCTCAAATCATGTCATTGTTATTAAATATATTAAATAACGAAATATTGTTCAATATATTTTTGTTTATAATTATTTCTATGTGCTTTAGGAATGTCCCTCTGGATTAGTAAATGAAGAGACTTTTAAGTTAATCTACTCTCACTTTTTTCCTCATGGAGGTGAGTGAATTCATGAAGCTAATTAAACCAGTTAATAAGTTCCAACATTTTAATTAATTGAATTTAAAGAGGCCTTTATAAAGCCCTCTGTATTTGTTTTATTTATTTGTTTTAAGACTCTAGCGCATATGCACATTTCCTGTTTGAGGCTTTTGACCGACACAAAAATGGAGCAGTAAGCTTTGAGGTCAGTTTGCTGTTTATTCATATACTTTATATGAATAAATATAATACATATACCATTTTCTTATTTAAATCATATAGAAATATGCAATAGAATGTCAAATGTGTATCTTAAAGTCGATGTATTGTGCTACATAAGCAATGAAGTCATTTATTTAGATTTTAGTCAAATCAATAGATGATTTGTTGTTATCATCATGTTGCATATTACCACTGTACACTTACTGTTCTCTGGCTTCAGGATTTTGTGGTTGGCCTGTCAATCATCTTGCGTGGTACCGTCACTGATAGACTTGGCTGGGCCTTTAGTTTGTATGATCTTAATAAAGATGGCTGCATCACTAAAGAGGTACAGTATCACACACTAAACTGCGTATTTAAGGTTTATTCTGGGGCATAAACTGGTCATTTGTGTGAATCCATTATTTGTTCAATTGTTCTGTCTGATTTAGGAGATGAATGATATTATGAAGTCTATTTATGATATGATGGGGAAGTACACGCATCCGTGTATGAAGGACAGCGCATCGAGAGAACATGTGGAAAGTTTCTTTCAGGTATCTTCAGGAAAGCTGCCTTTTTTACTGTCTCTGTCTCTTTCAGCTGAATATCATAATGATTTCTGAAGATCATGTGACACTGGAGAATGGAGGAATGATGCTGAAAATACAGATTTGTATCACAGGAATAAATTACAGTTTACAACAAGTTTGTTTAGTTATTTAAAATCATACAAATATTTCGTAATATTACTGTTTTTATTATATTTGTGATCAACTAAATGCAGTCCTGGTAAAGCAAAAGAAAAACAAAACTAATATTTATTCAAATTATTATTTCTCTTAAAACTTCTAAAGCTTGCCATGTTTCTACTGTAGGTCTCAGATTGTTCATTTATTGATTGTTTATCTGTTCGCACTCAGAAAATGGATCGCAACAATGATGGTGTCGTCACAATGGAGGAGTTCCTGGAATCGTGTCAAAAGGTAGAAGGACGACATGAAAAATAATTATGATTCCTATGATGATTTTTTTAATATGAGTGTGATTACTCTTTCTAAAGACAAACTGGTGCATCCAGAGTCCTAAATTAAGTTTAGACTCTAAAATATAAGTTAAATTAATTAGGAGTAATGTATACATTACCTGCAATGATATTTAAAGGAATAGTTAACCAAAAATGAAAAATTGCTGAAAACGTGTTCACCCTCAGTCCATGCAACATTAGGATGAGTTTATCTCTTCATCAGATTTGGAGAAATGTAGCAAACTGTTGCTTCAGGACAAAATACAAGTCCATATTTACATTTACAGTTATTCATTTAGCAGACGCTTTTATCCAAAGCGACTTACAGATGAAGACAGTGGAAGCAACCAAAAACAACAAAAAGAGTAATGATATATAAGTGCTATAACAAGTCTCAGTTAGGTTAACACAGTACACCTAGTATGGGATTTTAAATAATATAATAAATAAAAAGAAAACAGATAGAATAAAAAAAATAAAAGAATAGAGCAAGCTAGTTAGAGGTATTTACACACACACACACACACACACACATACATATACAATTGCATAATAAATGAAAAGAAAATAGAATACAAAAAGATTAGAAAGGTAGTTAGATTTTTTAAAGAATAGAATTAGAATAGTGAGTGTTAAAGTTAGAGGGTCAAATAAAGATGGAAGAGATGTGTTTTAAGCCGATTCTTGAAGATGGCTAAGGACTCAGCTGCTCGGATTGAGTTGGGGAGATCATTCCACCAGGAGGGAACATTTCATTTAAAAGTCCGTAAAAGGGACTTTGTGCTTCTTTGGGATGGCACAATCAAGCAACGTTCACTTGCAGAACGCAAGCTTCTAGAGGCACATAAGTCTGAAGTAATGAATTTAGGTGAATGGGTGCAGAGCCAGTGGTAGTTTTGTAGGCAAACATCAATGCCTTGAATTTTATGCGAGCAGCTATTGGAAGCCAGTGCAAATTGATAAACAGAGGTGTGACGTGTATTCTTTTTGGCTCATTAAAGATTAATCTTGCTGCTGGGTTCTGAATTAATTGTAAAGGTTTGATAGAATTGGCTGGAAGACCTGCAGAGAGGGCATTGCAATAGTCCATCCTGGACAGAACAAGAGCTTGAACAAGGAGTTGTGCAGCATGTTCCGAAAGAAAGGGCTTGATCTTCTTGATGTTGAATAAACAGTTTTAGCAATGTGGTCTGAGAAAGTCAGCTGATCATCAATCATGACTCCAAGGCTTCTAGCTGTTTTTGAAGGAGTTATGGTTGATGTGCCTAACTTGATGGTGAAATTGTGATGAAACAATGGGTTTGCTGGAATCACAAGCAGTTCTGTCTTGGCAAGGTTGAGTTGAAGGTGATGGTCCATCATCCAGCAAGAAATGTCTGTTAGACAAGCTGAGATGCGAATAGCAACCGTCGTATCATCAGGATGGAATGAGAGGTAGAGTTGAGTGTCATCAGCATAACAGTGGTATGAAAAGCCATGTTTCTGAATGACAGACTTAATGATGCCATGTAGACAGAGAAGAGAAGTGGTCCAAGAACTGAGCCTTGAGGCACCCCAGTAGTTAGATGATGAGACTTGGACACCTCACCTCTCCAAGATACTTTGAAGGACCTATCTGATAGGTAAGACTCAAACCATTGAAGTGTTGTTCCTGAGATGCCTTTTGCCAGCAGGGTTGATAGGAGGATCTGGTGATTAACCGTGTCAAAAGCAGCGGACAGATCAAGCAGGATAAGTACTGAAGATTTGGATTCTGCTCTTGCCAGTCTTAGAGTTTCAACAACTGAGAGCAAGGCCGTCTCAGTTGAATGTCCACTTCTGAAGCCAGATCGGTTGCTGTCAAGGAGATTGTTGTGTGTGAGAAATGTAGAGACTTGTTTGAACACAGCTCGTTCAAGTGTTTTTGCAATGAAAGGAAGAAGGGAAACTGGTCTGTAGTTCTCTAAAAGAGATGGGTTGAGGTTGGGTTTCTTAAGTAGAGGAGTTATAGGTGCATGTCTAAATGATGAGGGGAAAACACCAGTGTGGAGGGAAGTGTTGATGATGTGAGTGAGTGCAGGTATAACTTCAGGAGAAATGGCTTGAAGGAGATGAGATGGAATTGGATCAAGCGGGCAAGTAGTAGGGTGATTAGAAAGGATGAGTTTGGAGACTTCTGTCTCAGAGAGTGAAGAGAAGGATGTAAATGAGTGTAAGTTTGCTGGTGATATGAGCTTGACTGATTGTGGTGTGGAAAATTGTGCACTAATGTGTTTAATTTTATTAATGAAAAACGTTGCAAAGTCGTCAGCTACTAGAGATGAAGCAGGAGGAGGAGGATGAGGACAAAGAAGTGAGGAAAATGTTTTAAAAAGCATGCGAGAGTTAGATGAATTGTTAATTTTGTTATGGTAGTATGTCCTTTTAGCAGAGGAGACATTAGCAGAGAAAGAAGATAGGAGTGACTGATACACAATAAGATCAGTAGTATTTTTGGACTTGCGCTACACCCTTTCAGAAGCTCTAAGCTTAGAACGGTGTTCGCGTAGAACATCAGATAACCAAGGGGCAGAAGGGGTGTTACGGGCTGGCCTGGAAGATAAGGGGCAAACAGTGTCTAAACAAGATGTACGAGTGGAGCAGAAAGTATCAGTAGCACTGTTAGCATCCAAAGATGCAAACAGTTTAGGGGAAGGAAGTGAAGATGAAACCATTGCAGATAGCCAGGAGGGTGAAAGTGTGCGTAGGTTACGTCGAAAGATGACGTGGAGGGGTAAGTGATGTGTCAGGGACCATGTTGAGGTTAAGAGTGAGGAGGAAGTGATCCGATGTGTGCAGTAGAGTAACCAGAACATGATCAGTAGAGCAGTGTCGTGTATAAATAAGGTCCAGTTGGTTGCCTGATTTGTGAGTAGCAGTAGTTGACACTCGGTTGAGATCAAAAGAGGCAAGCAGAGTGTGCAAATCAGCAAACAGAGGTTTATCTAGATGGATGTTGAAATCTCCAAGCATAACTAGGGGAGTACCATCCTCAGGAAAGGTTGAGAGCAACACATCTAATTCATCCAAAAAGTTACCCAGTGGTCCTGGGGGTTGATAGACAACTTCAAAATGTATTTTAAAAGGGTAGGTAACAGTAACTGACTGAGATTCAAAGGAGCTGTTGATACCCAAAGATGGTAAAGGATTACATTTCCAATCATTAGAGATGAGCAGACCAGTACCTCCACCTCTTCCAGTCAAACGGGGAGAGTGGGAAAGTGAGAAATTATTGGAGAGTGCTGCAGGTGTAGCAGTGTCCTCTGGTTTGATCCAGGTCTCTGCTAGGGCCATGAGATGAAGCTTTGAATGACTAATAATAGAAGTAATGAAATCGGTTTTGTTTACAGCAGACTGGCAATTCCAGAGACCAATAGGAAAAGAAAGTAGTTTATTAGCAGATATAGGTAAAGTATGCAGGTTGTTAAGAATTATTTGTTATTAGTTGTTATTTCATAATAAAGTTTCCTCCAATGAAAAAGTCATACTGTCAGAATCAGGAGAGAAATATGCACAGATCAAGAAAATTTTACATGGCAAATCATGCTCTAAACAAACACTGTGATGTTTTTATCAGCTGTTTAGACTCCCATTCTGACGGCACCCATTCACTGCAGAGGATCTGCACGATTAAATAAGTAAATGTTTAGCAGATTTCCATTTCTGTATTTACTGTTCCTTTAACATCCTCTGTGTTGTTGTTGTTTTGTTTAGGATGAGGCCATCATGGAGTCCATGCAGATGCTGGATCACGTAATTTAGCTCTGCACGATGATCTTTGGACATTTTTTGAGAACAGCAACAGTGTTTGAGCTGTTGTGGCGTCTGCCTGATGACTCCCTCCATCTTGCACCTACAAAAAACAAGAGCGACAGTGAACACCTGAACAGGTGCAAAGTGAGCATGCCATGTTATTCTACACCCTGAGGATGGATTGATGTGTTTGAGGATCAGCTGTTGTATGCCACTGTCTTTGCATTGCTTTTCTTCGTTTAATATAATGTGAAGATATATTTTAAGCCAGTCCAACAAAAAAGGCTCTTAAAACTTCTTTCAGTTTTTTTTTTATTTGTTTGTCAATTATACAGTAAAAGTGCACTAACACCTTATATCATTATTATGTTTCCCACAGAAAGGAATGTGTAAAATTCCTATAATTACAATCTGCAAGCATTATTCATGTCAGATGTAATTCATTTAGATTATGTTGTAACACAATACTTTAAAATATATGCATATGCACAACCATTTACAATCAATGTCACTGATGGGAAAGATTGTGGAATTGGCGGAAGTTGACGTAACGAACTATGCAAAAGTGGAACAGTTCTTGGTAGATTCGCACTAATAATGTTTTACATTCTTCCTAATAAATACATTTATATATTTATTTATCCATTTCCATTTTTGTTGATTTCAGTTCATGTAGTATATTTATTTAGTTAATTTTGTATGTATATACCATACAATTTTGAGTAGATTATTCATATTCCATGTGGATTCTCCATGTCTTTGTCTTTTAAATTTTTAAATTTATTGTTTTTTATGTTAACAAATAAATTCAAGATTGCTATGCACAAAAGTGTTGACTGCCTTTCTATAAATCTTCAAAAAAAGCAAAATCATAATGCTTTTACTTCACACCTGACTTCAATTCAACCTGTAGACTTGAAATCCATTTAGAAAGCGTTGATCATAGTAGATGAATATGTATTTTACCATTACGGTTATTTTCTAAATATATACAACATTCAGTGTTAACACTTTAGCAACAATTAAACAAAAATAAATACTGATATGTAAATGTAAATTAATATTACACCTTTAAAGGGTCGCTTTTTCAATATAATCAACCTGGACGTCTTCACGGCTGTTCCCAGATCTGTGTATCTCTGAAATATTTGAATAGACCAATCAGGACTCGGCAAACCCGCATGGCTCCATAGCCCCTCCCCCTTTCCCTCCACTGTCCAATCATGATTAAGCAGCGGTTAACGCCTCGGCAGCGGTGGATTCAAACTGAAGATGAAAGATGGCCGCGGAGAAAGACACCGATGTAAATAATCGAGACAGAAGGTAACGATTATTCATTTTAAAAACTAAACTTATTCAAACACGTTTAGTATAAGAATACAGTCAAATATTTACACTTTTGAGTAACTGCAGAGACGCTGTTGGGTGGATGCAGTGATCTAGAATCACCGTGGTAGCTTTGAATGGCCATAAACGCGCAGTACCATAGTAATACTTGGTTTTCTTTAGAGAACCGGTGAAAATTAATGTACAATCTTTGGTGAAGTGAATGTGTGAATCTTTCAGAACATGATAAATATCAGAGTTATTATCTGTACTGCAGTGCCATCAAAATAAGAGTGAAACCAATGACAGTTGTATTCAGAAAGCCTCTTAACACATTTCACATTGGTATAAAATTGGATAAAATGACTATTTATATGTTCATTTACTGTTTTTGGCCTTTAAAATAACAAGGAAAATCATTTTAAAACAAAAATACCAGGTTATAAGAAATGTAATGTATATATCATTTTATATATCTATTTCTGAATGCATTTATTTATAAATAAATTATAAATTTAATTGTAGATTTATTGATGTAAACTCTGACAAATCCTTGTGGTATTGCGCTGAAAACAAAACATTGAAATCTTGTTATCTGGGAAATGTTTAGGCTATTGCATTAAGTTGAGAGCTGAATATATTAAATGAGCATGCAAAAATATCATAATTCTTGTAATTAATCTAGTATGTAATCGGATTGTTCTTGTTGTTTTTGTTTTTTAATTTTAAAATGACAATAAATGTGTAAATTTACAGTTCTCGTGCCAAGTTAAATGACATTCGTATGATACGGTATAAAAATGTATACTGTTTTACGTAAATGTAAAATTTAATGTTAGACTTTTAGACTTGTGCTCAACTGATTTACTAACTTCTTGTTTTCTTATTAACACTAGCTTTTCTAATCTTTTTGTATTCTTTTGCATAGTTTTCATTTTCTTTTTATTTATTATACAATTAACAAAAGCAAAAACAAGTCTAGCTTGCTCTGTTTAAAAAAAGAAAAAAAATTATTTGTTTTCTTTTTCAATTCAGTTCTGTTTATTTCGGTCCTTCTAGACAACATTTCACAAAAATAAACACAAATTCCGAAAGAGTTGTAGGCAGAAGCCTTGCTTATTAAGCCTACCCTTTATATATATTTAACCGATGTACGTCACTTTTTCACTAGATTCAATACAAGATAAACAAGAGTTACATAATAAATTTCCAAAAATATACACACTTAATTACAAACATACATAATTACAGAAACACCCTTTCCATCTATTACCTCAATCCGCTACATAATTCATTGATTATGTGTCATTATAATTATTTAACACCATGTTTTTATGCATTTTCTTAAATTTGCAAACTGTATTACATCGTTTACATTCCTTATCACAATTATTCCATAGATTTGACACATATACACATCTATTTATAGCGTTAGTTCTTGCCCTTACTTTTTTAAACATATACATTTTTCTTAGTTTATTCAGATTTTCTCTTATTTTGAACAGCCTCTGAATACATATTTGGAAGTTAATTATTATAAACTTTGTACATTACCTGTGCTGTATATAAATCAACCAAATCAGCTAATTTTAACGCATGTGATTTAATAAACAATTGGTTTTTTTTGTTCATAATAAACAATCTATTTCACTATTCCTATATCTTTAGTTTTTTTGTAAAACATTTAAATAATTAATAACTATATATAAATAAATAACTTGTTATAACACTTGTATATCATCGCGCTTTTATTGATTTCGATTTTTTTATTGATTTTGATTTTGAAGTCACTTTGGATAATAGCGTCTACTAAATGACTAAACGTAAATGTAACGTTTCAGTTTGATGTCCATGGATTTTCCCCAAATATTTTCAATTCGATTATTAACAATTATGTTTCTGAGTCGCACCACATGACATTTTAAACCTAAACTAACCATGGCTTAGTTTATTTGAATTATTGGATATGTTAAGACACTTATTTATAAAAATGAAATAAAAAAGCTAAAATCAGTGTGTTGTGATGATATGTGTGTGTCGGCAGGGGCACGGTGTGTAATGTGGTGATCAGTCAGGAGTCAGAAACGTGCGGTAGTGGAGACGGACGGCAACCCATCATCTTCAACCCTGACTTCTTCGTGGAGAAGCTGCGTCACGAGCGGCCCGAGGCCTTCACCGAGCTGGTCCTGAGTAACATCACGCGGCTCATCGACCTCCCGGGGGCCGAATTCTCTCAGTTACTAGACGAGGAGCCCAAGACGCCCAATGGCACTGCGGCCGGAGGCTTCTTCCGCTCCTTCAACTTTCTCAAACGCAAAGGTCAGGCGGCTGTTGGTTTAAACCGTAGCCATTTTCCATTGACTATGTATTCTGGCATTAATTGTTCCTCATGCTTCCTACTGATTTACAACCAGTCTGTTGTCGATATGCCTTCTTGTGGAGACACCAGTGATTCTTCTGTGGGAAGATTTCAGATGCTATTGACAAAAACCATTGAAAAACCTTCAGTGGGAGAATTACGTCGTCTGTTTTGGGAAGTTAGCCGATTGCTATTCGATTTCGTTTCCTGCCGTAGGGTTTTGGCATCGACTGGCCGGCTCTAGATTCACTGCGGTCAACAGTAATGGGTGAAAACTGAGCCAAAACAAGTCAGGACCTGATTGGTTTCTTTGTGTGACTAACAGTATTTGGTTCCCAATGAAATGAAGGCACTGATGTACAATGAATTCAGTTGTAAATATAAAATCAGTTCAGTTTAATAAAAATAACAATTTCAGTAGATTACTGTTTCAAAGAAAGAATCATGAAAGAAAAATATATCAGGGTTCCTACCAAAAGTGAAGACTGGAGTAATGATGCTGAAAATACAGCTGCACATTTCAGATATAAATTACATTTGAACAATATTCTCACATAGATAGCAACTATTTTAAATGTTAATAATATTTCATAATTTTTACTGTATTTAAAAATACATAACATTAGCCTTGGTAAGCAGAAGAGACATACTTAAAAAAACAACTTTTACACAACTTTTTTTTTTTTACAAAAAAATTAACTTTACACCAGTAGTGTAAAAATGATGTGAAATATGCCTCTACATATAAAAATATGCCTTTTTCTTGAATATCATTTCATAAAATACTTTCTATATATTATTTTATATACTAGTTTTATGTTGTCTGCTACATTTTACTTCAAAGTATATTTAACTTATATAAGACATATTTTAAGTTACAATTTCCTAAATGTATTTATTGCGATATTTCATGGTGTATTTTATAATTTAATTCTGTTTATTTAGTTAAGAATTTATTTTAAAAACAAATTATGATTGAAAAATGTGTTAATTTTTAACTGGTTTACGTGTTTTGTTTTCCAGACAAATGTGTGGTGTTCGGCACACCTCTCACGGAGGAAGGAATAGCCCAGATATATCAACTCATTGTGTACCTCAGCAAAAGTGAGTAGTTCTTTATTTTATTTTAAGGTTTTGATATTTGCAGGGTTTTCACAAATCCAAAACACGCATACGAGTCACAGACGCACACAAATTCAACAAGACAAATTAAATGGATATGGACATAATATATTATTCACAAAAAAATGAATAATTAAGTAAAGAGTGAAGAGCTGGTCGCTGTCCTGCAGATCTGCATGTGGAGGGTCTGTTTCGGGTCCCTGGGAACAGCCTGAGACAGCAGACGCTGAGAGAGCAGCTCAACAGCGGCGCAGACATCGACTTCTCCTCCGGGGACTTCCATCCCAATGATGTGGCCACGCTCCTCAAGAGCTTCCTGGGGGAGCTGCCCGAGCCCCTGCTGACCCAGCGGCACCTGCACGCTCACCTGAAGATCACAGGTCCGGCAGATCACGCACACCTCACCATTCAGCTTTCATTTAGTCTTAGTTCTGACTAAAAGGCCATTAGGTTTTAGTCATATTTTAGTCATCTGATTAGTTTTAGTAGACTAAATCTACGTTTGTTCGTTATTAGTAGTAGGTTTATTTACAGTGTAATGCATTTATTAAGCATTTCTTTAAAATGACCAAAATCAGGTTTGATTGTGAGGTTTTATCATGGTAGAAACTGCTGTGACGCACAACATGCCTTTATGTTAAAATTAAATGAAACCACTTCTCATAATGAAACCAGAGTATGGTCTTCTTTTTTAATGAAATACAAATAGGCTAATTATGGATTCTTTAAAACATCTTGTCCACCACATTCTTCCAAGCAGGCATTTTTAGATACATCAATTTAGATTAATCTTTATTAATTCGCAAGAGCTGTTAGTGATTTTCTGTCTGTCTTTAGTTGCTTGATTACCATCTGTGCCACAGAAAATGGAAATTAAATTAGGCTGCACTGTCTTTAAAACCGAATACAATATACCGTTAAATTTACTCCTATGTCTGCTCTTCTCTTAGTCCTAGATATCAAAATTTTTGAACATGCAGCAAGTGTATGTTAGCCTATGTCCCACATGATACATCAGTAGACTGTGATACAGTTCATATGTACACATCTAATCTTCCCAAATCGTTTCTCCCTTTTGTCTGTGAAAAATGTAGTTGACGGAAATGTCAATAGATTTGCGTCAGTTTTTGTCATTTGAAACTATTTGTTTTATCATCTCGTTTTCGTCGGTGAAAAAATGTCATTTGGTTTGCATCACAGTTTTTGTCATTCGAAGCAATTTTTTATACAATTTTCGTCGGTGAAAAAAATGCTGTTGACGAAAATGTCAATAGATTTGCGTCATAGTTTTTGTCATTCGAAACTATTTTTGTCAATTTCGTCTGTGAAAAAATGTAGTTGACGGAAATGTCAATAGATTTGCGTCAGTTTTTTTCATTTAGCACTGTTTGTTTCGTTATCTCGTTTTCATCTGTGAAAATATGTAGTTGACATGTCATTAGATTTGCGTCATAGTTTTTGTCATTCAAACAATTTTTTGTCATTTTCGTCTGTGAAAATATGTAGTTGACGAAAATGTTATTAGATTTGCGTCATAGTTTTTGTCATTCAAACAATTTTTTATGTCATTTTCGTCTGTGAAAATATGTAATTGACGAAAATGTTATTAGATTTGCGTCATAGTTTTTGTCATTTAGCACTGTTTGTTTCGTTATCTCGTTTTCGTTGGTGAAAAATATGTAGTTGACGAAAATGTCAATAGATTTGCGTCAGTTTTTGTAATTTGAAACTATTTGTTTTATCTCGTTTTCATCTGTGAAAAAATGTCATTAGGTTTGCATCACAGTTTTTGTCATTCGAAGCAATTTTTTATACAATTTTCGTCGGTGAAAAAAATGCTGTTGACGAAAATGTCAATAGATTTGCGTCATAGTTTTTGTCATTCGAAACTATTTTTTGTCAATTTCGTCTGTGAAAAAATGTAGTTGACGGAAATGTCAATAGATTTGCGTCATAATTTTTTTCATTTAGCACTGTTTGTTTCGTTATCTCGTTTTCGTCTGTGAAAAAAATGTAGTTGACGAAAATGTCAATAGATTTGCGTCATAGTTTTTGTCATTTAGCACTGTTTGTTTCGTTATCTCGTTTTCATCTGTGAAAATATGTAGTTGAAATGTCATTAGATTTGCGTCATAGTTATTGTCATTCAAACAATTTTTTATGTAATTTTCGTCTGTGAAAATATGTAGTTGACGAAAATGTTATTAGATTTGCGTCATAGTTTTTGTCATTCAAACAATTTTTTATGTCATTTTCGTCTGTGAAAATATGTAATTGACGAAAATGTTATTAGATTTGCGTCATAGTTTTTGTCATTTAGCACTGTTTGTTTCGTTATCTCGTTTTCGTCGGTGAAAAATATGTAGTTGACGAAAATGTCAATAGATTTGCGTCAGTTTTTGTAATTTGAAACTATTTGTTTTATCTCGTTTTCATCGGTGAAAAAATGTCATTAGGTTTGCATCACAGTTTTTGTCATTCGAAACTATTTTTTGTCAATTTCGTCTGTGAAAAAATGTAGTTGACGGAAATGTCAATAGATTTGCATCATAATTTTTTTCACTTAGCACTGTTTGTTTCGTTATCTCGTTTTCGTCTGTGAAAAAAATGTAGTTGACGAAAATGTCAATAGATTTGCGTCATAGTTTTTGTCATTTAGCACTGTTTGTTTCGTTATCTCGTTTTCGTCGGTGAAAAAAATGTAGTTTTTGTCATTCAGTTTTTGTTATCTAATTTTTTTAAATGATGACATTATTTGTCAATGGTATGAACACTGCTCATCTCGATGGCTCGTAATCGCTGTCCTTCTGCGCAGAGCTGAGCCTGTTTGACGATCAAGGCAACAAGACGAGTCTGCCGGATAAGGAGCGTCAGATCGAGGCGCTGCAGCTGCTGCTGATGCTGCTTCCCACCGCTAACAGAGCCCTGCTGAAGCTGCTGCTGGACCTGCTCTACCACACCGCCAAACAGCAGGACAAGAACAAGATGTCTGCGCACAACCTGGCGCTCATGTTCGCCCCGCACGTCATTTGGCCCAAGAACGTACGACGCTTCTTTCTTTATATATCATCAGACCTGTTCTCTTTGTGTTTTTCAGATAAGAGGATGGGTTTTACAATCCCATTTACAATTTTTTTGATTTTCGGTTTTCATTGTAATTTTAGTTAAAGTTTTAGTAATTCTGTGCATTTTTGTCTTTTGTTTTGCTTTTAATGAATTTTATTTACATTTTAGTTATTTATATCATTAAGCTAAATCGGGGTGCACCGGAATTAAAATTCTTGGCCGAAACAAACAAAATTAAACCGGGCCAAAGGCCGAATACCGAACTCGATTTTTTTATTTTTCCCCATGTATGTTACAATTTTCTTTCACCATTGTATAAATTAAGTAGCTGAAATGTGCTGTTTTCTGATTTGTATGGAAGCCTGTTTCCACCACTGAGGCATCATTTGTTATGTAATGTGCTGCTGTCTTCAGATGAATGCCAGTGACCTTCAGGAGAACCTGAAGAAACTGAACAGTGGCATGGCGTTTCTCATCAAACACTCACAGAAGATCTTTCGGGTACTTTTCACACCACACCTTCTTCAAATGCAGTGCTTTGTTTTTTTTACATTTTCCATTTATTTATTTTTACATAACTGATAGGATGGAAAATAACATGGTAACATATCACTGCCTTCTTTTAGTATTATATATAAGCATTTTATTAATATTTTGAATTAGCCTTAATTTCTATATTTTCAGGTTTCATTTTAATTTAGGTCTCTCTCTCTTTCTCTCTCTCTCTCTCTCTCTCTCTCTCTCTATATATATATATATATATATATATATATATAATATTCGAAAATATAAGACATGAAATACCTTTTTTTTTGTTTTTTTTTTTATTTAATTTCAGTCATTTTAGTAATTCAATAAAAAAAATCACATAGTTGCCAATAAAATTTCTCTCTCCATTAATATTTAGCTTTAATTTGTTTATTTCAGCTTTAGTTTTAATAATTTTATTACCTTTTTCTTTAATTACTTCACAAGAAAACAATTTAAAATTTTATGCTTTTGTCATTTTTCTAATATTTGTGTTTAACTTAATTATATTCCAGCTTTATGTTTAATAATTTTAGTACTTCAGCTTCAGTATTATTTGTTCATTTATTTCAGTTACTTTCCACATTTCTAATTTAGCTTTTTGTAAAATTATAAGTAAACAAATCTGTTTAACTTAATTTTTATTTCAGCTTTAGTTGAGTAATTTTGGTATGTGCTTTTGTCATTTTTATAAGTTGTTTTATTTGTTTTTAGCTTATTTGAGTAGTTTTTGTACGTCAACTTAAACATATTTCAGTTATTTTCCAAGGAAACATTTCTAATTTCCATCTTCATTTCAGGTTTAATTTTTATTTGTCCATCAAATATTTATATTTTGAATTATTTCCGGTGACAAAAGTGATTTGTAATAGTTTTAGTTTAAAGCACCATCACGAGTCGATCTGTTTTGTCTTTTGTGAAGGCGCCGGCGTATCTGAGGGAACATGCCAGACTTCAGTTTGCAAACAGCAGAGTGATTCACTCCAAGGTGAGTGGAGCTGGTGCTCCGTCTTCACTGACTGACTTGTTCTTGAGCGAGCTGATGCTCTTGTGTGTGCTGTCAGGACGATCTGGAGCTGCTGTCGGCCAGCGGATCTCCGTTCGTGTCTGTGTGTAAGAGGAGCGGAGCGCCTGTGGGCTTGGACCCAGACCAGCACACAGAAGAGGCGCTCCGAGAGCTCTGTCGACACGTCACCGATCACATGCCCAACTCTGCCAAGAAGAAAAAACTCATCCGACAGGTGAGAGAGAAAGAGAGAGAGCACACTGCGTCACACTGCAACAGTTCAGTCAGTGTGAACGGGAAGCAGACCCTTGACCTCGTTTTCTTACATTTTCACTATTGTTTGTTTATTTAAATTTATTATTATCATTATTTTATTTTATAATGTTAGTATTATTATATATATATATATATTTTTTTTTTTATTTGTTGGCATTAATTTTCCCTATAATTATTTTTTTCATTACTGAAAACAAATATTCGAAAACAATCATGCCTCGTCTTACTATTAATGACACTGCTGCGATAAGTATTATTATAATCATAACTTTTTAAATGACATTTTTACAATATTTTTTTTTAAACCAACAAAATAAATTGTGCGTACTATTGTTATTGTTATTAATATTATGACAACAGACCCCTTTAGTTGGCTTTTTGTTGTTACCAAATATTTTAACAATAATTGCATTGTTTTTTAAACCCAACTTATATATATATATATATATATATATAAATAAATAAATAAGTACTAGAAGTATTATGACATTACAATAATACACTACATGCTATCTAAGCTGTAATTATTCATAACTTGCTGTTGAGTCTATTGCAATATGCATTGTTAATCTAATAATATGATACTAAAGGCAGCAGATCTCTTTTCAAAAAATTGTATTAGTGTGTGTTTTTGCTTTTAATTTTGTGATTCGATTAAAAAAAAAAAAACACACTTTCATTCTGTTATTGTGATCTGATTTTTGTAGTAAATGTTATGTTTGTTGATGGTTTCAGCTCGGCAAGCAGTCGAGTCCCGGCACTCCTGTGAGCGAGAACACGACTCCGAGCAGTAAAAAACACGCGCGCTCTCGCTCCTTCGGAGGACTCATCAAGGTCAGATCTCTCAGTCTCTGCTTTAATCAAACCACATCCACGACTGTGACATTCACAGACGCTATTAAAGACATCGCTCAGGTGTGTGTGCTTTCAGTCTGCTGGCACACATACCCTGTAACAGTTCACCCAGCTCACAACTTCAAGGTTCCCAGAACGTTCCCTTGTGGTATACCAGGAAAGGTTTCTTAACATTAATAGAATGTTCGCGATAGGTTCTCAGAATGTTCTCTTGTAGTATACCAGGAAAGGTTTCTTAACATTAATAGAATGTTCGCGATAGGTTCTCAGAATGTTCTCTTGTGGTATACCAGGAAAGGTTTCTTAACATTAATAGAATGTTCGCGATAGGTTCTCGGAATGTTCTCTTGTGGTATACCAGGAAAGGTTTCTTAACATTAATAGAATGTTCGCGGTAGGTTCTCGGAATGTTCTCTTTTAAATCTTCCTTTCTTTATTATAACTGCCAGGTAGCATATAATAACCCAGATATTACGTTTCTTAAGCACCAAAAAACAGTGACTTCAACAAAATGTCTGGTTTTAAAAATGTTATTTTTACAGACATTAAAAATGAATAACATTTATTTGACTTTAACTAGGATAACGTCACATTTACTTATCACTGAATTAACGACGATGTTCAGTCTTTTGGTCAGCACACAAGCGCTTCAAGCAGTTAATATCATGTTGTCTTCAGTTAGACGTGTGAGATCTCTGAAATAACAATATTTACTGTTGAAGATAGAATAATTAACACTATTTATTCAGTAAATGTTTGCAGCATCCCATTGTCCTGTTTTAATACTAGAAGCTGCGTTTGCTGGGAGGTGTTAAATGAATGCCCAAGCTCAGTGTTTTGTTGGCGTACCCCCTCCGTCAGTTTGAGGACTGCAGGGAACGTTCTGGGAAGGTTCTCTCAAGGTTATTAAAACAGAAGCGAGTGTTTGAACGAATGCTGGTGTAGACTGAGTGTTGCTGTGCTTGAATGCAGAGGAGGGTTTTGGGGAGTCAGCCCGGCGCAGACAGGAGGGGGCGACACGTGTCTCCTCCGGGGAAGGAGAACATCAGCCGTGATCCGTCCAGCTGAACAACATCAGGTCAGCAGCACTCTCCTCACCACACTGCATGACTTCAGCTGCTCGGGGGGTCATTTAGCTGCTTTCGTCTACACTCTTCTCTTCTCTTTTACTTTGTTTTGTCTTGCTTTGCTTTTGTGTGGTGCTTTAATGTATTTTGTTTTGAATTTGTTTTTTAAATTTTTTGCTTTTATTGTTTTGTTTGGTTTTATTTTTACTAATTTGCTTAGGTTTTTTTGTTTGTTTGTTTTTTTTCGTTGTGTGGTTTTATTTTATTTCATTTGTTAGTTTTTTTGCTTGTTTTTATTTGATTTGTTTGGCTGTGCTTTCTTTTGTATGGTGTTTTTTTGTTAGGATTTCATATATTTTTGTTTTCTTTGTGTGTGTGTGCGTTTTTTTGTGTTTGTAATTTAAATGTTTTTTTGTTTTTGTTTTTTGCTTTTAACAAAAACATTTTTTCTTTATTTTTGCTTTGGTTTTGTTTAGTTTGATTTGTTTTGAAAGTGTGATATTTACTTGTTTTTTTTTTTTTTAAGCATGAATTGTGTTAAATATAACTGTTATGTGTTTCTAAATGCAGTTGAAGGAGTCTGAATGCGTGCATCTCTGCTTCTTCTCCTGTGTTTGTCTGTATCGTGGATTCAGCCCCGAAGAGAAGACTTCACTCGTCTAGACGACCAGCGGAGAGAGTTTATTTTAATTATTTATTTCTTTTATATCCTGCGCTGTTTTAACATACTAAATGTTGAGACTAGTTTTCATTTAATGTGAATTTTATTTTATTTTTATTTTTTTAATCTTCTTGGTTTGGTTTTAAACTGTTACGTCAGGTTTAATGGGTAAACCACTTGTCAGTGACACTGACCCGTGATAAGAGGAGCTCATATTGACAGTGTATATATGTATAGATATAGTTGCATGTGCTGATATCTGTGCATCTCACATTAATCACCCAATTCATGCTGCAATCAGATTTTAAGGGAACGATAGACAACATTTACTCACAAAAGTGTATTACTGTCATTTAGAGATCTGTGAGAATACAAACCGGTGTTTGTTTACATATATATCGTCTTAATAACACTGTGAACATTCAAAATATGGTATTTTGTGACAAATGTGATTTTATTTTTGTTTTTTTTATAGACTCGATGTCTCTTTTCTGGCCCAAATCATCAGCCGACTAAAGTTACGGTGTCATTTAACCACTAAGTCAAATAGGTTCATGTATTTTTGTATGAAAATTGATTTCGGAGTATGATAAATGTTGTGTTTTGGTGTTGAGAAGTGCAGAAAGGGTTAATTTTGAAGGGTTTTGGGGCGAGGTGCTTGGCAGGTTTTGGTATGTTACAGGTGAGAGGATGAAGGTGCAGAGGCTGGGATGTAAGTGTTCGACTGGGTGTTAAAGGATGTTGTGTAAGGAATCGCTGTTAATGCAGGCTTGGCTTTGATCCTGAACGTCTATCTCAAAGCAGAGTGCATGATGTCACTTCCTTTCATTGTCTTCATATGTGTATATATATATATATAGCTCTTTTCAGATTCCCTCGACTGATTAATTGATTTTTCCTTTTCTCTCTCTCTTTTTAACGCCAAATGTAGCCTTTCTAAATCTATATTTTAAACCTGCAGTGTTGAAAAAGGGGTGGGTGGGTGATTAACTTGTTTAAAAACTGGACATATGAAATAAAACGTCTTTCACATCAGTAAAAAAGCATGCAAGCTTTCAAGTGTAAAATGGCTTGTTATTGGTGGACCTTGCATTATACGAATTCAGATACATCTTCACAATGATCAGCGATTGCTGAAGTGTTCAAGCTAAGAAGAGCAGCTAAACTCCTGAAGTTCTTCACGTTTAGATTTGGGTGCTATCAACATTATGGGATGTTTAATATAATTGTGTGTATGTTTTTGTACAGATGGTACGCACGGAGATTGGGGGATGTTGTTAAAAGATGTGATTTTTTCAAATTGGGTAAATCCTTGATTTAGTTTTTAAATCAAAAGTTTTATATTTTCATGTTACAGTACCTAGAACTGGATTTTTTTTTTAAAACATCTTTTGTATTTGATCTGTGAAACAGTTGTTTTTGTACTTGATCTGCTGTAGTACAACGAGCGCTTCTGTGTATTTAATTTTTGTATATATATATTTTTTTTTTATTAAAACCTTCCCCAGCTGACCTGCTTGTCTTCTGTTGATGTGTGTGTGTGTGTGCTGACTGATGGTTGTGTTGACGGTCACTAGTTTGCGCGGATGAACACTAGAGGGCGCTGCTGATATCCTTCCGCGCTCTGTCTGTTGGGAGAGATACAAATGCAGGCTTACAAGGGTATTCTGTAAAAGTAAGACTGATGACCATTTGGCAACTGCTAGTAAGTTTTGTATAGTATTTTCTTTACTCTTTACTAAAATAGGTCTAGAAATGGTAATGTTAATTGTATTAAGATGTGGGAAGAGAGAGAGAGAAAACAGCCAATATTGTCTAAAATAGTGTCTTTAATAACATGGGATTTTGACCCATTTTGAAATATTTTCAATCTTGGTGTTTGTAAAATATTGCAAGATGTTACTTTTTTGTGTGTGTGAAAAAAATTGCAGTTTTGGACATAAAATAATAATAATATATATATTGAGTGTTATATATATATAATTATTATTTTATGTCCAAAAAAAAAAAAATATATATATATATATATATATATATAAGGTGTTTGTTATAATGATATTTATATAGTTAATTCATAAATCATAGAGGGTAAATATTTGTTTTAAATAAATATATAAGTATTATATAAATTATATTTTATACACGCACACACACACACACACACACACATATATATATATATATATATATATATATATCAAAAAACTAGAATACTAGTTTTCTGTAACTCATTTCAAAAAGTACAACTTTCATATATTCTAGATTCATTGCAGTTTAAGAAAAGAAAAAAAAAATTTCAAAAATGTTTTTTCTTTTATATATATAATTAGCTTCATTAAATGTATAAATTCCAGGTGTCTTTTGAAACCACAGTAATGAGTTGGCAATGGTCCAGAAGATGATCATCAACACCCTCCACAAAGACGGTAAGTCACAGAAGCTCATTACTGAAAGGGCTGGCTGTTTACAGAGTGCTGTATCAAAGCATATTAAATGCAAAGTTGACTGGAAGGTAGAAATTGGGTAGAAAAAGGTGCACGAGCAACACGGATGGATGACCGCAAGCTTGAAAATAGTATCAAGCAAAGCTGATTCAAACACTTGGGAGAGCTTAATTTATTTTATTAATTTAAAAACATAAAATTGGCCAATATTTAATCACTAATTAATACACTATTTTTGTCTTTTTGCATAGCCTAGTTTATTTTCATGTTCCGTGGTTTGATTGGGTAAGTTGCCTTTATGGCGTGAACTGAGAAATGTCCATGTTACACCAAATAAATGATTAAACCGGCGTATTTCCTAAGAGTTTACAGTATGTGCTTAGTACAGACTTTCTGTTTACAAAATTATTTAATAAATATAATTTCAAGATGATAAAAAATGCCTACTGTCTATGTTTTTTGTAAATAAAACATTATACAATTTTCCCCTAAACATATACTTCTGCAAAGTCATACTTGCATGCACATAAATGCTCAGTTATTGTGTTTGTAAATCCTCCTCTTCCTCCCTCGTCCTCCTCCAGACCCTAGCCAGAGACCGTTATTACCCAAAGCAGGACTGTGGGCATCTGCAGGACTCCCATTACTGTCACTCTGTGTGTGTGTGTGACTGTTAGAAACCGTTGGAGGGTGTAATATTGACTGGGAGGAGTCAGAAGCTGTGATTTGTAGATCCTTTGATGGATGATTCCTATATGTGAATGAGAGAGGACGCATGTGGGAGATCTTTTTTATTTTTCAGAGCCCTCCCTTAAGGGAAAGGAAGAAGAAAGAGGGAGTGAGAGAAAGGGACCCACTGTTGAAGACGAGCACCGCACAAAGACCACACAAAAAACAGCCTGGAGAGGAGAAAATAACAAGTGCTGTTATTCCTGAGGCTTTACTTTTACTCCGTGTTTTCTATATTTTGGTTGTTTTAAGAACCGATAACTGTCCTGTAGTTTATGTTTGGGCGCTTGCAGCTGCAGTAGAGGTTTTGGTCAGGACTGGCTGTGTGAACGCTGAGCTGATGCTTCCCAGCTGTGGTTTGTTGAGCGCCCTTCTGCTGGCGGGTCAGTCTGGAGCGTGCCTCCCCACTGCTCCTGCACAGGCACCTCTGTGGACTGCCATGGACTCGCCTTCAAAAACATGCCACGAAATATACCAAAAAACACAGAATGACTGTAAGTATCAACTGCTGATTGCACATGTGTCACTGTACGTCACTTTAAAATATGTGCATGATTGTGCATCTGTGAACAGCATTAGTTGACACCTAATGCCTAATGGCTGTAACATGATATATTTTATGAGCTTGAAACTTACAACTTGAATCTAGTTATATTTTAAATCTACATTGCTCCAAATAGTGTATTTGCCAACTTCAGGAATGTTTCGAGTTAAATAAAAAAAAAAGTGAAAAACTACAGAAAATTATTTCATCTGGCTGCTTTTTATTTATTTAATGATGGAAGTATGTGGGGCAAATAATTAAGCATGCACAATATATCAGTCTCATATTGATTATCATCAAATATTAGAGATTTTTATAGTTTGAGTGTCAGTTCATATTGTTAATATTTAATTTGACATTAACAAATCTAAACACGAATTTCCATTTTTCATACTGTACTTTGTAATTTTGTGATAAAAATATAATTTCATTTAACACATTTTATATATATATATATATATATATATATATATATATATATATATATATATATATAAATATATATATATAATAAGTTGAAGTCGAAGTACTACTACAGGTACTAAAACTAAAGCTGAAATAAAAATAAATTAAGGCTAAATATAAATACATAGAACACTTCTAAAATTATACAAAATATTTGTTTTAAATGTAAACTGAAAATAAAAAATAAATCATGAAAATATGTATTAGTACTATTATAGGACATTAGTAATAATTATCAGCTTATCGGTTAAATTTCTAATATCTGTGCATTGCTGTTTAAAAATATAGCTATTTAGTGCAACATTTAAAGATGTGCATAAGCATGATCAAATATCTTGTTAATCTTAAAACCCAATCTTTTAAATCCTGATAAACACAATGACATTTGTCTGTGCTGAAAGAGTTCAGTAAATTTACATTGAGATAAACTAATTTACAGAAATTATGTCAGCTACAATTAGATAGATATATATTATGCATAGATAGATATTATTTAAAGTATGCACTGGCTCTGTATTTGAGCATGTTTGTGTCTCAGAGGGTTGAGTATCTCCTGTCAGAGCTCTCAGAGCATGTCCATCCAAATGTAACCGATACTATACAGTTAATATCCTCCTCGAGCACGCTTTCAGATCATACTGTATCATATGTTTGTTTACTTACATTGCTGTGTTATAAATCAGTGCCTCATACTGCAGATCTTGCACTTAAATGATTAGTTCACTCAGAAATAAAGATTCTGTCCTGTAGTGTCGAACCTGTTTGACTTTCTTTCTTCTGCGCAAATGTTTGAAGAATCTGTCTGATGTTTCTGCAGACACAATGAAAGTCAATGGAGTACAAAAGTTTTACACTTTAAAAAAAAGTATCAGAAAAGTAATCCATACAGCTCAAGTGGTTACATCCAAGTCTTCAGAATACATCAAACTTAAGAAGTTCATTCACAAATCAAATCAAATCATTCATAGACTCAGTCCCATTCATTAACAAACCTTTTGGGCTGGTTTTGTGAATCAGAAACAGATTAATTGAAAAGAGTTTATCAGACATCGCTATTTCTAAGCATAAAGTTGCGGTTAGGGAAATTTGGCGGCAAACAGGGTCCATTGCCTATTGTCAGTGGTAATGATGTATGAATCTGAACTCACATAATAGTTATTTTCAAACCAGGCAACCTTCTGTTGGTCATCGGGACAAAACCATCTGACCAGCATTAACCTGTTGTGAAATCTACCTAAGGATATCTTTGGCCCTTTAACAATATTCCCAGTCACTAGGAATCTAATTGAACTGACTGGATTTCTCCCTTGATGGTAAAGGTCTCTGCACACTGAGTCCGATGCGTATTGCTTAATCAGTTGTGATTAAGCAATCTTATAAGATCAATGCAATCAAAATGTGCGACATGGATCTAAAAAATGTGGATACGAAATGTATGCAGACTGTACAATGATGACACCTACTAACTCTAAGGCTACAATGAGAGAGAGTTATTTACTTAATAATTCTATCGCATTTTTATGTTTTATGTCTATGAAGCTGCAGAGGTGCTGTTATTTGAGTTGGCTGGGGGGAGATGGGGGGTCCTGACGGAGGGGCAAAAGGCTGCTGAGGGTTGCAGTGCTCAAACGGCTCAAAGTGAGCCATCACTGGCCAATAATAGATTTGAGAACGGACAGGATATCTTGTAAAGGCTGTTTTTGTCTTCCCAGACAGCAACATAGTGTTGGCCCAGATCCGGCCCACGTCTGGCCCGCATGAAATCCATGTGGGCCAGATGTGGGCCAGACCTGGGCCGAAACTGATTGCTGTCTGGGTTTTGAATGAAATTAATTTAAACTAAATGTAAACGGATGGATTATATGATCATATTAAATATTTGGTGTAGGATATCTCATGTCTCAAATGTTCTGTAAAAGTATTCAGTGTAAGCTCAGCTCTCAATGAGAGATTGAATCAGAAGTGACTGGTATTGGCCGAACACTGAAAGTGCATAGGTATATGCCAAAATGAGTAACAGGGCTGAAAATGTAGCCTAAATTATTGTATCATTTAGTAGATCTTAGCTAGTCTGGGACCAGATGTTGGGTTTTCAACAAAAGTATTGCCTAATTAATTTACATTTAGCTGATGCTTTGGCTTACAATTGCTATATTTGTCAGAGGTCGCACGCCTCTGGAGCAACTAGGGGTTAAGTGTCTTGTTCAGGGACACATTGGTGTCTCACAGTGGATTCGAACCCAGGTCTCTCCGACCAATCCACTGCGCCATCACCACCCCTAATGATTAGAGTCATTAGAGGCATCCCAAAATGTACACCATTACACCTCTCCTGTGTTTATATATATGCCAAAACAGGTAATTGAGCTCCAAGTAACAGGATTGAAAATGTAGCTTAATCTATTACTTGTTGATTTTGGTTTCTTGTTTGTTTATTTTTGGTCTTTCATTGGTCAGCAACTTGGGTAACAGGGTCGAACTTGATACAGTTAATACTTAGAGTAGAATAGAATGACTTTATGTACT
This sequence comes from Carassius gibelio, assembly GCF_023724105.1. Taxonomy (NCBI): domain Eukaryota; kingdom Metazoa; phylum Chordata; class Actinopteri; order Cypriniformes; family Cyprinidae; genus Carassius; species Carassius gibelio. Next base: position 36,815,982 of record NC_068417.1, read on the forward strand.
TGCCTTCCTGCCATGCAGTATAACACTGTAAATCTGCTTTGATACAATCGCATTGTTAAAAGCGCTGTATAAATATACTTAAAAAGTGGTTAATATTTAAAACAGTTTTTCTGTAACACAAACACATTTGACTTTGAGGACTCAATGTTAGTTAGCCTTGCTAAACAAAATTTGTAAATAATTAAATCTGTTGGTTCCCTGAGAAAAAAAGTCTAAAATAAACCACCCCAAAGGTGACTTCTGCCGAGAATATGTTTAAAAAACATGTTAATTACACGTTAATTACTTTCTGTAAAATGAATTATTATTCTCCTAATATATTTTCTGGAGATCACTTTTATATATACTCTTTATTGCCACACAACTGCGCTGATAGAAATGAAGGTCTTCTGGTTATGTATATATCTATAACAAGCTATTAGCTTCTTTTTTAAGGAAACTGTAGGGATGTATAGCAGATGAAGAGGTCAAGCTTCTTTTGTGTCCAGTTTTCCATGTTAATTGTCCGTGTTTGCCACAAATGCTGGACTAATTAAAGGATTAAAAGAGTCTCTGCCCTGATTGGTCACACCTGGGCTCTTTTCCACAATAGTGCCATTACAGCCCATGTCCCAGGTGACACATGCGTGTGCAAATGTATATTTCCACTACAAAAGCGGCAGCCTGTCAGTGTTCACCTCTTAACAATGAACGTAACCTTCCTTTGCATATGCAAATTATGGTCTTTATGGATTTATTTTCATTTTTTTGGTTTCATTTTATTCAGGCATGTGTCCTGATGTCCAAGACGTGTCTACATTAATCTCATGGCTGTCATGAACAAACTATTGAGATATTAATTAGATCTCCAAGATGAATTTTCTTTCATCAGTGCTTTATTTTAAAGCAAGCAAACTGAATAATAATAGATAAAAATCTATACTTATTTAAGCCTCACCTTATCCAACTCTTTCATATCCATTAATGCATTTTCCCCTCTAACCATGTCATAATTCTTCTCTTTCCAACCCACAGTTAATATTAATGCATTTAAAAATATGTATAAATAATATAATATCATCATGGGAAACAGGGTTGAAAATATCTAAAATAAGGTAGTTTGGAGTGAAATATTGGCTTGCAGTTAGCATATCAAAATATCTTTAGCATATATCAATATCAAAAACTCTGGTAACAGAGTTGACGTACAGTCAACACTGCAATTTGTGTTTTTTTTTAACCCTTTGACATAGTTATTTTAAAAAATAGCAATACATTTCAATTACTATTTAATTAATAACTACCAATTCATCTTTTTTTCTTGCTTTTAAAGGGACTTGAATTTAAACAACCTCACACATATTGGCAAGGATGACTTCACTGGCCTGAAGCACCTCCGAATTTTGTGACCATTATTAATATATCTCTTCACATCAATCGTATGTTTGTTGTACTTTGTAATCTAGAAAGATTCTGACATTTAAATAGACATTTATATATGCCACAACAACAGCAATGAAGCAGACAAGAGCACATTTTAGCATGTGAACAACAATTAACAAGCCAACAGTTTTATTGTATTTTAATTACAGTGTGTATGCTTTTAGAGGTTCTTCACACTCGCTATTCTCCACTTTGTGTTGAATGCTGGTTTCTTTTTAACTTTCAATGTGCATTACTCTATCAATCTATACAGGCAGCTCATGGATAACCAGATCATCACTATTGACAGAGGAGCCTTCAATGATCTGAAGGAGCTGGACAGACTGTGAGTTTAGAGATAGATATTAATTCTTTCCATATATTATGCAGTTTTGAAGTCTTTAACCCTATAAAACCTAAAAAAAAATATATGTTAGTCAGAAAAATATACTTTTTTAAATGGAAAAGTTTTTTTTTTGTACAAAGTTTAGACAAAATCTAAAAACACAAGTCTCTCTATCTCTGTCTGTATATATATACTTTAACAATGGGTGACAGGGTTGAAAATATCTTAATTAAGCTAATCTGGGCAAAATGTTGTCTTGTAGTTTACCATAGATTAAGAAAATATTTGTTAGGTACTTTTCTTACATAACTTTACAATAACAATTACTATGGTAACAGTGTTGACTAAAAATTATGTAACTAATTAGAAACTGGCACAAAATTATTTCCTTGAAAGCTACAGCATGTTGGGACTGTTAGGAAGTATATAATATTTGATGGATCAGGCTCTTATGGCTCATATTGAATTATATGAAAATTTGGAGCTAATTTGTGACGGTTGGGTTTGGGAAAACACAAGGAGAGGGTAGGATCCAATTGCAAGTATGGGTTTTTATTTACAGAAGGGAAAAATACAAAATAAACAGTCATGGGAGACAAAACAAACAAAAGAGGGAACCGGATGAAACGGATAAGAACTCGGAGGAACAAGAAGGTAACGGGAAGACTCAGGAGACGAGCACAACTCACACATAGGGTAAGGACTCCATACAGACAACAGAGAAAGACAGCTCTATATAGGGAGACCAAATACAAAGGATTGTCAGCACTTGTGCGATTTAATTGGAGTGCAATTACTGTGACGACATGACCAGACTAGCGGAATTAAAGTGCCTATGGTGAAGTGCCTAAGGAGAAGTGAGCTCACTAGGGGACACCCAGGAAAACAGAGACTGACAGCGTGACATTACCCCCTCCCCTACGGAGCAGCTCCCAGATGCTCCACCTGAAACCCTGGAAAACCCAACAGAAAAAGAGGTAGGAGGGAGGTGAAGCGGCGGCGGACTAGGGGGAGGGACGGAGGGTCAGAAAACAGAGACAAACAACCAGGTGGAATGTAGAGACAAAGACAGGACAACCAGGTAAAATGGAAGAAAACAGAGACGGAACAACCAGATGGAATGGAGAGGCAGAAGCAGGAGAGGTGAAACACAAAACAAGGAGTCCAGGAGGGTGGTGGACCGGCGGAGGAAAAACAAAGGGGAGGGACGGAGGGCCAGGTCCAAAGGAGGAAAATAGACAAACAAATGAAAACAAAAACATGGGTAAATGGAGGACATTAGGTGATGCCCACCCGGGCGGAACAGAGGGCCATCACACCCATGTCGTCAGGGCAGAAGACCCCCCAGGGCGGAGCGGAAGACCACCACCTCCTCGAAGTCAAGGCCAGAGTCCCCCAGGGCGGAGCGGAAGACCACCACATCCTCGCAGTCAAGGCCAGAGTCCCCCAGGGCGGAGCGGAAGACCACCACATTCTTGTGGCCAACCCCATGGGAGGACGAAGATCACCGGTGACTTGACTCAGTCCTCGAAGATCACCGGTGACTTGACTCAGTCCTCAAAGATCACCGGTGACTAGCCTTGTCTCTGGAGAGTTCATGGGAACCTGACTCGACTCTGGAAAGGCCATCGGTGACTAGCCCTGACTCTGGAAAGGCCATCGGTGACTAGCCCTGACTCTGGAAGGGCCATCGGTGACTAGCCCTGACTCTGGAAGGGCCATCGGTGACTAGCCCTGACTCTGGAAGGGCCATCGGTGACTAGCCCTGACTCTGGAAGGCCATCGGTGACTAGCCCTGACTCTGGAAGGCCATCGGTGACTAGCCCTGACTCTGGAAGGCCATCGGTGACTAGCCCTGACTCTGGAAGGTCGGCGGTGACTAGCCCTGACTCTGGAAGGCCATCGGTGACTAGCCCTGACTCTGGAAGGCCATCGGTGACTAGCCCTGACTCTGGAAGGCCATCTGTGACTAGCCCTGACTCTGGAAGGCCATCGGTGACTAGCCCTGACTCTGGAAGGTCGGCGGTGACTAGCCCTGACTCTGGAAGGTCGACGGTGACTAACCCTGACTCTGGAGGGTCCACGAACACCTGACTCGACTCCGGAGGGTCAACCGGGAACTGACTCAACTCTGAACAGTCAATGGGCACCTGACTTGACTTAAGACTGCCTGTGGAGACGTGAGACACCTCTGCTTCGGGCACTGCCTCTGGAACGGCCTCGGGCACCGCCTCAGTCACCACATCGGGAACGGCCTCGGCCTCCGGAACAACAGCGGTCACCGCCTCGGCCTCGGGAACTGCATTGGGCTCCGCCTCGGGAACAGCCTCGGGCTCCGCCTCGGCCTCGGGAACAGCATCGGGCACCGCCTCGGGAACAGCATCGGGCACCGCCTCGGGAACAGCATCGGGCACCGCCTCGGGAACTGCATCGGGCACCGCCTCGGCATCTCGAACAGCATCGGGCACCGCCTCGGCATCTCGAACAGCATCGGGCACCGCCTCGGAAACGTCCTCCTGGACGGCAGCGGCCCGCTCGGGAACGTCCTCCTGGACGGCAGCAGCCCGCTCGGGAACGTTCTCCGGACCTTGAGGAACGGCAGACGCCTGTCTCCTCCTCCGTCCTTTATGATGGCGAGTCGGTGGCACCTTATCAGGAGACTCAGGTGTTGAATCGGCCATCTTGTGCTGTGGTGCTAGGCTGGCGGCCATCATGGGTTGTGGCACTGGACTGGCGACCATCTTGTACTGTGGCGCTGGACTGGCGGCCATCTTGTACTGTGACGCTGGACTGGCGGCCATCTTGTGCTGTGGCGCTGGGTTAGCGGCCATCTTGTGCTGTGGCGCTGGGTTAACGGCCCTCTTGTGCTGTGGCGCTGGGTTAGCGGCCATCTTGTGCTGTGGCGCTAGGTTGGCGGCCATCATGGGTTGTGGCGCTGGACTGGCGACCATCTTTTAATGTGGCGCTGGGTTAGCGGCCATCTTGTGCTGTGGCGCTGGGTTAGCGGCCATCTTGTGCTGTGGTGCTGGGTTAGCGGCCATCTTGTGCTGTGGCGCTGGGTTAGCGGCCATCTTGTGCTGTGGTGCTGGGTTAGCGGCCATCTTGTGCTGTGGCGCTGGGTTAGCGGCCATCTTGTGCTGTGGCTCTGAGCGGGCGGTCATCTTGTGCTGTGACACTGGGTCGGCGACCATCTTGTGCTGTGGTGCTGGGTTGGCGGCCATTTTGTGCAGCACCACAGGACTGGCGGCCATCTTGTACTGTGGCGCTGGACTGGCGGCCATTTTGTGCCGATGCACAGGACTGGCGGCCATCTGGTTCCACGGCGCTGGCTCGGCCGATCTACGTTTCCCCTCTCCTCTCGGGACATACTGGGGAACTGGCAGCCCCCAGCCGAATCCCGGGTCGACGGGCGCCCACAGTGGAGATCGCTGCCGGACCTCCTCCCGGCTGTTTGTTCCGGAGCAACCTCCCCTGGTTCCCCGGAACACCACTAGGCGAGAGCCCTCGAAGCCACCTTTCTCCCGCTTGCTGGCTGGGGAGAACATGGCAGCAGACATACCGCTGGATCCAAGTTGATGGAGTCCTTCTGTGACGGTTGGGTTTGGGAAAACACAAGGAGAGGGTAGGATCCAATTGCAAGTATGGGTTTTTATTTACAGAAGGGAAAAATACAAAATAAACAGTCATGGGAGACAAACCAAACAAAAGAGGGAACCGGATGAAACGGATAAGAACTCGGAGGAACAAGAAGGTAACGGGAAGACTCAGGAGACGAGCACAACTCACACATAGGGTAAGGACTCCATACAGACAACAGAGAAAGACAGCTCTATATAGGGAGACTAATGACAAAGGATTGTCAGCACTTGTGCGATTTAATTGGAGTGCAATTACTGTGACGACATGACCAGACTAGCGGAATTAAAGTGCCTATGGTGAAGTGCCTAAGGAGAAGTGAGCTCACTAGGGGACACCCAGGAAAACAGAGACTGACAGCGTGACATAATTTTTAATTAGAAAAAAAAACTCATTCTGACTGAGCAAAATATGCAATTTGGTGCAGATGCTGATATTTATATGGACAAAAAGAAAAATTAATTTCTGATAGTTTGTTATGTAATTCAATGAAGTCTTGACATAACATTATAGAAATGCATAAAATGCATGTAAATATCTGTCTAATATGACTTAGTTTCATATCAAAAATGATACAGTAGGATTTATAGGTTTAATATAATATTTGAAGCATTTAACCCTCAGGTTCTGTTTGAATTTAGTGCATTTTTAATATCTGGGTTCCCAGAGTCCCCAAAGCTGGATGTGTAAAATTTATCATAGTCATTTTGAAATTAACCTTCACTTGCCCTTTTGCATGTTTTAATATATTCCATAACCTGATAAAAAAATCCAGATTTCACAAAAGAATCATGGACGATTTAGCACTGTGCCTGGAATCCAATATAATAACATAGGGTTTTTTTGGGGGATCAGTTTGTCTTCAAATTAATTGCATTTATGCATGTTTTATATAATTTTCCTATGTCTATGTACTCCCCTTGGGCATCTCATCTGAATGGGCAACAGGGTTGAATATATCTAAATTAAGCTAGTTTGAGTTGAATTGTTGGCTTGTGTTTTACCACACATTAAGAAAATGTTAGAATTTTAATAACTTAACAATAGAAATCATTTTAGTAACAGGGTTGACAAATACAGGCAGAATTACAATTTGTTGTAAGGGAAACAGGTCAATTTAGCTCATAGGGAATGATTTAAGATTTTAAAGGGAATTTGAACAGAATCACTGTTTCATGGCTGATCACTGAGACGGCCTGCGATTCACTGAACGAGCCGTTTAACATCAAATCTGCGCTGGATACTAATATCCAAACTATAGTGAAAACACTATCAATTAGCACAGTAACAAGATCGGCAGTTTAAGACATTAACTTGTAAGCACAAAACACAAGATACTTCTCTTTTCAATATGAATAAGGCTTTATTAGATAAATCTAAGACATATAAACTAATCTAACATATAAACGCGTGCACTCACACAAGATTCACCAGTACATGTGCAACTCTGTCCCCATACGTCATCGGCCCGGAGCTGTTTCCGTGTACAACTGTTGGCGCAAGTTATAATAAAGTGATTATAAGTGACAAATACGCATCGATTCAATACAGGAGGCCTTTATTCACCCCCCGGAGCCTTTTTTATGGATTGGTGCTTTTTATTTCATGTCTTTAGGACCGAAGCAATGCAACACCCACTGACTGCAACGATAGAGCTTGAAAGATCAAAGACAATTTTTAATATAACTCTGACTGGATTCATCTGAAAGAAGCCATATACACCTAGGATTCCTAAAACACATACTAATTTTCTTTTTGGGTAAAGTAACCCTTTAAGATTGTTTTTGTGGTCCAGAGTCACGTATACTGTTGGTAAACTCTGGCCTGTCAGGGACAATCAAGAAAAAAAAAACATAATTGGGTATATTTATGAGCTTTTCATTTATTATGCTATGCTTATTCATGTATCCCATTGTTAGCTTTGCTAGCATTCTCACAAATGCAACTGGAATCAACCTTTATGAAAAAGAAAACCACTGTAGCATACTTCAAAAAACATAATGATGGACTTTCATGCAAACTGAATATGTTTTCACACACTTATTGCATGCTAATTACAGTTTATATACATCTTTATAGGCATTTTTTTGGGAAACATGACAATAAACATTAGCGTCTGGCTAATTCGCCTAGCTTCTACCAATGAATTTGCATCAAAACACCTTTCATGTGCTTGTGTAGTGTCTTCGTGGATGTTAGCTGTGGTTAGTCAAAGTCGAGTTTTTATCGTTGAATAAAGATACAGTTGGTGAAGTCTGCACTGTCGGGGGCAGTGGGTCAAAAAGGAAACTATGTAGGAATTTGTGGAATTTATGGAAAGAGGCACAATGGGTGCAAAAAAATAGTTATTTGGTTGTTTGTTAATGCCATTTCACATGTTGTCTCATTAAGAAATTGCCATATGGATGTGATGCATTCAGTCAATCTGCCTGCGAACACCCCTTACCACCCACACATGCCTTTAGGGAAAGATTAAGATTATTATAAATGAAATTCATAAGGTTTTTCCTTCAGAGACACTCATTTTGGTAACCTCTGGAATATTGGTTTATGATAATGAGGGTCATGTGGTTAATGTGTGTTCCTTTCTTGCTATTTGTTTGAATTTTTTGCGAACAATTGAACAAAGCAAGATCTAGTTCATTTGAAACAAGTAATAGTCTCCTAATAAAGGGAATCCAAAGATTCATTAGGCTAGCTTTGTTAATTGGTACCATGGTGGAGTTCTCCATGCACAGTTAATTAACACATTTAATTAAGAGAGAAAATAAGAGAGGTGATTGCTAATTATGATTGGTACGTAGATTTTTCCTCAACTCTGTCACTTTGGGTAGAACATTTTTTCACTTGCTCAAACCGGGTGAGAACTTAGCTAAGAATGTGTATGTTACGTACCAATGACAGAAAAAAGACTAATTATGCTTCAGCGATCACACTATTCCTGTCTCCTCTATTCAGGAACGTTCAGAAACTGACCTTATTTGACAGGATACTGTAGCGTGAATAGCTTTATTCCAAAAGCAAGACATCTGCCTTTAAAGATAGCATTTTATGGACTATTAGTGCAATCCTAATACAAAGTCTGTTCTATACCGTAGGAACCAATTTGTTCTAAGAAATCTCATTTAGGACAAAATCATAAATATCATCATTCGTTTTAAGTAAGAAAATCCCATAAATGTATTGCAGCAAGCTCAGTCCAACAAAAATACAAGATAGCGTATGATAATGCGGGAATTCCATTATAGATATAGTTAAAGCTCTTTCAGTATATTTATGTATTGATTAAAAGTAAAACTATTTTTAGCTATATTTTTGTGTGCTATGTTTATGATTTTGTGTTCATTAGTGTATCCCATTGTTAGCTTGCAAAACTAACCAAACTCAGTTGGAATCAACATATTTTTACTTTAACATATTATTTAAATGAGTAATTATTATGTAAACAATATACTTAAAAATATATATATGTAAGTGTGAAATGAATGTAATATATTCAGACACTTCGCATTTTAACTGCAATAAAATGAAAATGTATTGTAGTTTCAAATTATGTGCAAAAACTTTACAGTGCTTTTTTGACCCAATTATATTGGCTTTAGGTAGATTTTTTATGTACAGTAATTTCACTATTGTCTCATGCTTTTATCTTATTATCTAATATCACATTCATAATTTTCTTTCAAGAATTTAATCTTAATGAAAATATACTGTGAAATTTGTGTATTTAAATATATTTGTTATTACACATGTAGTTGCTATTTTGTAAATGCAAAATACATTAACTTTAAATGTAATATTGTAACATTATAATCAAGTACTTTACATGTGCTTTAGTATGTTCGTAAACACATCAAAATAAGTGGACTTTTAAACATGACAAATTATTAAAACATGATGGTTTAAAATGTATTTTAAAGTAAAACATTTAATTAGTATTTTCCTTAAATGTTATTAGTAACATAGTCATGAAAATGTCTCTCTTCAAGTATACTTAAGTGGCCTGTTATTTCATTAATAATATGTCTATATATATAATATATAAATTAATATATATATATATATATATATATATATATATATATATATATATATATATATATAAAGTATTATTATTATCATTATTATTATTGTTATTATTATATATTTAGAAGTTTAGTGAATTGAGTCCAAGTTTTATATATATATATATATTTGCCTAAACTAGCATCATATACAACCTTGAATATTGAGATTTTTTTCCCATATATTATTGTTAAATTAGCTACAGACCAATGACTTACTCCATGTGAGCAGATGACCTAACTTAACCTTTAAATGCAACAATTACACATATTTCTAAAGGTTAGTTGAAGTGTTTTCTAATGCTAGTAGTGAATGTTTTGTCAGCTGGTTGTTATGCTAGAGGGGTGTTGTGCTTTACAGCTTGCAAAGATCTGTTACTTTTAAAATGTTGCTGGTCTTAAAGTAGTCATTGCACCGAATGATTGTTGTACATGGTAACAAAATTTTCATTTTACAGTGCAAAGCCAATTTTCATGTGCTTTCAAGAACTTTGTCTAGTTGTAGTGAAAGTGGTGACATGAGGAACTATTTATGACAGTCTATAAAATTATTGAAATGTAATGCACACCTGAGGTGTAAAGTTCATGCTTCTGTAAGTACCTTAAAGACACTTAGGATAGCATGTTAATCAGCTAGTGTACTGCTAGTATTCATCTTACAAAACATAAGCTAATTAAAAAATAACAAATAAGAAATATAAAATTCTGTATCTTTGGTTATGTACAATATGTGTAACAATTTAAAAGGCACAGTGATAGACACAAATTAGATTTTTCCCCCCATTCTCTTCATTCTTTCAGTCATTTCCACTCTATTTACTGTTTATTCACTGTCTTTGAGCTTCTGATGAATTCATTTTGCCTGTGTTAACATTTAATATACCTTAGTAAACAGTGCGTCAAACACAAAAATATGAATCTACAGTAAGAAAGATGACAGCTAACAAAAGGAAACCAGTGTGGCCAGTCTGTCAGATCCCAGAAATTGTTGCTCGTTTTTTCCCACTCAGGTCTTTATTGTCCTCTTCTTCTTCATCTTTTGGTTGTAATATTTAAACAATATTTTTATAAGAAAATAATTTAGTAAATAATTTTTAGAAAATGTTGGCATTTTACCCAACCAGTTGAACTCAAATGAACACTTATCTAACCCAGAGGAAAGTTTTGTTTGAAAATGCAATTGATACATACAGTACAAATAGAGAGCAATTTCACTCCTGAATCCAATGAGAAATGTTGAGTTCATACTCATATCTCTGAATTTTATTGCATTAATACGTGAGATTACTGGGGTCTTTTTCTCAGATAATTACCTGAGTGGACCTGTAACCAGTGGCCAGCATTCACAGGTAATAAGCTGGTAAGTAGAAAATAACATGTTGGAATGACAGGCAATGAAATCTGATTGCTCTCTAGAGCAGAAATAATTGCTTACATTTACATGAGTGTCAAATTAATTAACTCTAGAATGAATATACAATTAAACTGTGTCACAGAGTATATATGTGGGTCAAATATGAGCAATTTGGTGCATTTTACTTCATAAATCTGTATTATTCTGTAATAAATAATGGATCTTATTTGTGTAAAACAATATTTTTTGTGAGCATTTTGTTAATTGAAATGTGATATCATGATGCTTAACTAATCTAAAATTTATTACATATTTTAGATTAACATTTTATGAAAAAATTACCCATGGAATGCATTAAATATCATATAAATGTTTATATGATGTTTAAATGTTTACATTTTATTTTGACCTACATATGCATTCCATTAATAATGATACAAACTAAGATCCATATTTATCCATATTTGCAATTTAAAAACATAAGAAGCAATTGAACGCACAATCCATTTTAGATCCACATTCACATTTCAGAGTTAAACAGCTGGAGGTTTTGTGTTCATTTATACACTAAGTAACAGAAAAACTGACTCCATTTGTTAAAAAATATTCAGCATTTTCTTTTCTTACTCCATTTCACAATTGATTAGGTTTCTTATTATGTGTATGATTCATTGTACTTGCTCAGTGTCCTGACTTCTACTGGAAATAGTGCCTTAGCAAATGACACTAATGATACAGCTAATGCTCAGTGTCTGCTGTTAGCTTTTAGCTTTTTACTGCATTTTACTCCTTAAACTAAGAAAATGAGCTTTAATTTGCTGTACTCTTTGGTCATCCTGAAGGAACATAAAAGGCCTTTATCAAACAGCGACTGTATCTTGAACCAATTGCTGCAAAAATCACATGCATTAGGAAAAGGTCACCGATTGCTTTCACATGGAGAGAAAACAGATGAAATGACATTTAGGAATCCAGATGTTCTTCTATTAAATGTCTATTTCCTGCTGAACAGCACTGTGCATGACTAGATATGAAATATAGATGCATTTCAAAACTATGGCAGTGGGATTGTGTGACGCTTATTTTATCACCAATTTGGAAATATTATTCATGCAGGGACATTTTTTTTTATGGTTAAAGGTCATAATAGAACAGCTTTGACATCTCAAGAATATCTCAAATTGTGTTTGTGAAAATTGAGATTTGCCAAGATTGACTAGAAATAAGCTACCAAAGGAATAGTTAATCAAAGTAATAGATACATAAATAAGTAAATGTCCTCACCCTCAGGCCAACAAAGATATTGCAGATGAGTTTGTTTCTTCAACAGATTTCGAGAAATTTAGCATTGCATCATTGGATCCTCTGCAGTGAATGGGTGCCGTCAGAATGAGAGTCCAAATAGCTGATAAAAACATCACAATAATCCATAAGTAATCCACACCACTCCAGACCATCAGTTTATTGCTTGAGTAGCCAAAAACTGCATGATTGTAAGAAACAAATCCATCATTAAGATGTTTTAACCATTGCTTCCAGCTAAAACATGAGTCCTCTATCTATAATATTGCTTCCTCCAGTGAAAACATCTTCTAGTATGAATTACGTGTGAAATAGTGTCAGGGTAAGCAAAACTGTTCCAAACAAGTGTGTTGTATTTTGATTTGACTGACGACAGGAGATGGGGGCTTTTTTTCACTGGAGGAAGCATTATTATGGATATTTTGGCCAGAAAGGACGGTTTGAAGTGAAAAACATCCCAATGATGGACCTGTTTCCACAAACAAGCTAGCCGGTTTTCACTTCACAAGACATTAACTGATGGACTGGAGGGATGTGGATTATTGTGATGTTTTTATCAGCTGTTTGGACTCTCATTCTGATGGCACCCATTCACTGCAGAGGATCAAATGATGCAATGCTACATTTCTCGAAATTTGATGAAGAAACAAACTCATCGCAATCTTGAATGTACTGTATGGGTCTTCCAACCTAAAACAGCACTAAAAGTTGCATCTTGTCTTTGATTATTTTTTTTTATTATTTTTTTTATGTTTTCTAACCTAACCTTGCGTTTCAGTTCTATTTTGCATGAATAATTATTTATTTAACTCAAGTAGACCTTTTGCAAACTCTTTTAATTAGGGACTTAAGTGAAAATGCTATCCAGATGATACCAAGAAGAGCATTTAGAGGAGCCACAGACATCAAGAACTTGTGAGTTAAAATTCACACAACTTTATTTATCTATAAATGATTAAGTTCCCCAATAACATGATTTAAATGTAACCTTTAAATGATCAAAATGTCTTGTGTCCCACTGTGTTTGTGTTGATCTCAGACAGCTGGATAAGAGCCACATCAGCTGCATTGAGGATGGAGCGTTTCGGGCCATGGGAGTCCTGGAGGTCCTGTATGTATTGACTGTATGTGATACTTGCAAAGTCCGTTTTCATCAGTTTTCTGCTTTTGTTTTCATAGCCGGCTGCACTCTAACAGTCTGCGGTGTGACTGTCATTTGTCATGGCTGTCTCAGTGGCTCAGACAGAGAGTGACGCTGGGACTTTACACTCTTTACACTTACACCAACCCACACGGCCTCAACTTCATATGCTCCGGTAAACCTGGTCTCTTGGGACATGGGCTGTAGTTTTGGATGTTTTATTTTATTTTTGGGTTAATTTTTACTACCATTTTATAGATAAAAATTGTAATTATACATTATATATATATATATATATATATATATATATATATATATATATATATATATATATATATATATATATATAATTACAGTTTTTCAACTTTTTACCTTTTTATAAATAGTATGAAGGTCACATTTTGTATCTTAAACTTTTATGTTTAAGGGGTTTAATTAAAATAAATAAATAAACTTTTTTAAAGCTAAAATCCTACTAAGGTCACGTAAACGTTTTTTCTTAACTGGAATTAATCATTTATTTTTGACTATTTTTAGGAATTTATTTTGTTAGAGCCCCAAACATAGACTATGCAAATACATCCTAAATATATGATAATATTTTTATTATTATAATCTCAAGGCAGTGTAAAACAATCATAAACCATTTCAAAACTTTCTGCGTGAAAGTCATATGTGATTTTCAGTTTTAAATCATCAGTTTTGCTGTGTTTAAAATATGTATTTTCAAATGTCAGTGCACTTGTTTACTATGGAGGCTAGAGAATATTATTATTATGGTGTATTATTTGTAATTAAGCTGTAATAAAAAAAAACAACTAAAGTTATTATGTAATTTGTGTGTTTTGGATAAATACAATGTTTGCTGTGAAATTAGTCTCAGAAGAATTCTGCCATTTTATTAAATGACAAAAATGTCATTTCCATTCATTTCCATAAATTAATTCAGTCTCAATATGTTTGTTTTACAGAATTACATGCCAGAGAATAAAAGGAGGGAGAAAAAAACAACCTTTAAACATTATAAACATATTTCCAATGTGTGTTTTTGATAGGGCAAATCAGAAAACTGAGTTATTTGAAATAACCGAGATATAAACTCATAAAAATGCTGCAGAAGGTCTCATAAAGCCTACAGACATCATACGATAAAATCATTCTGCAACAGAAATGTTGATGTAGACATTACTGCTAATGCTCCTTCAAACAACACCAACCTTCAAGAAATGATTTCCAACAGAGTTTGGAGAAAACACTCATTTTTCCACAGCAGGAAATTATATTTTCAATTATTTATTTTTTTTCAGGAGCCGAAAATGAGTAGCATGTAATAATAAATGCATGTATTAATAATAAAAATCACAATAAACAATTACTTTGCACATGAGTACAAATAATAAATACAATATAAACATATAATCACAAAGAATAATTTTGTTTTACATTATTGTTTTGAGAATTACATATCCATTTATTCAAATCTGTAAGCAACACGCCTTCATGTGGTGTAAACTTTACACGACTCACGTATACAATCATTTAATCTGCATATTAATGCGTGTATATTTCCAACATGTTCATATGTGTGCGGTTATTAGATGTGTTGAATCATGCATCATGTAGCTTGAAGAGTTCTGTGTAAACATCTTTTGTGCTGGGAGAATCTTAGCAGGGCTCTTTTGTGAAAGTGTGCAATTTGTGTAAATATATGAGTGTGTGTCTAGCCTGCAGCGCTAGTTGTCTTTAGCACACACATCTTAAATGATTTGACTGCATGAGGATAAGTGTGATTCAGCTCAGAGGGAACAGAGGGTCTTTTTTTTTTTTTTGATAAAACGGGTGATAAAATCTCATAGACTTGCATTTAGTAAGTTTGATTCATTACTGCTAACTGGCTCTTCTGAACTTCTGATTCAGTTTGATTCATTACTGCTAACTGGCTCTTCTGAACTTTTGATTCAGCAGTTCAGTCGCTAAGTACTTTATACTGTAGTCATCAATTCAAGAATCAGACTTCGATACATTAATTTATATATTTCAGAAAGTACAGATATCTGATTCATGAATGAACTTGAGTCTAATCTTTTCAATGAATCAGTACCGATTGTTCACAGACTCATGCAGATTCATTCACAAACTGGTTCTTGGTTCAGTGAACTGTTGAGTTGTTAATCCGACTCATTACAAATCTGACATGTACAGAAAAGATCTGTAGTTTGTATATTAATTAATTATTGAATCATTCATTTCAATCTGTCAATCAGTTGAACCAGTTCACAAACTCAGTTTGAACCATTAATTCCCAAATGTTGTTGTTTGTTTGTTTTTTTTTGGTTCGAAGAATTGGTGAGTCGATTAATGTGCAAAAGATTTGGTTCTGTGAGTCACTTTAGTGTTGACTTGAGAACAACAAGGACAGATTCAGTCTCATTTGCGAATGAAACATTCAGACTGGTTTTATGAACTAAAAAAATAATTAATGAATGAGATGCTAATTAAATAGAAGGAGAAATTCATGTAGAATTCAACATAGACGTCATTAGTATTAATTTTCATTCATTAATTTAGTAATGACTGATTCACAGTTGAACCAGTTCACAAACTCAGTCTGAACGATTCATTCCCAAATACATTTTTGGTTCAAGGGATCTGAGTTGTTAAATGGATCCATTACAAGTTGGACATGTCCAAAATGTTTTGGTTCAATTAGTTGCTGATTTGTGAAATGCTTAAATCCTATTGGTTTTGTGAAACCTGCAGACTTTGTTCAAATGAAACAGTTTTTTATCATCATTGTATCTCATAATTGTGTTTTGTTTTAAAGGATTCTTTATGGAAATAAGATTGCAGATCTGCCTCGAGGTGTTTTTGACAGATTGAGTGCATTAGAGTTACTGTAAGTACAGAAAAGCCTGTCAATGTAAAATTACCACCCACATATGAATAATGTCACAATGGCATTGCTTAATGGTCCTTGAATAAAGTAGCAGACTGAAACAGCATCATCCAGACAGTCTTTGAAATCTCTGAGCTGTCTGTCTTTCTCTATTTCAGACTATTAAAATGCCAGTAAAATCCACTGTGTGCGAGCCAATGTCTTCCATGACCTTGAGAACCTATTGTCCCTGTATGACAATAAGATCCAGACTCTAGCCAAAGGCACATTTACTCCGCTGGAATCCATCCAGACTCTGTAAGAGATGTTATAGAACAAACAGTTGATATGGGCACTTACTGTAATCAAGACATTTTATTGTTGACTTTCTTTCAGTCATTTAGCTCAAAACCCATTCGTCTGTGATTGTGGTTTGAAGTGGCTGGCGGACTTTATGCGCTCCAACACGATTGAGACCAGCGCCGCACGATGCTCCAGTCCTCGATGATTCGCCAACAAGCGCATCAGTCAGATCAAGAGCAAGAAGTTCCACTGTTCAGGTAGAATACACAAATTGCATACATTTATTTATTTGAAAGTACACACATAACGTTTAACTGGAAGTTTGTTTGAAATTACAATTACAGACAGTAATTGTTCCTCCGAGCAAGGAGAATCTGGAACAATCTCTGTGAGTAAGGGTCAAGGCCGGAAAAGCATACTAAGTGGAAAACTGTTCTGTGGTCAGAAGAATCAAAATTTGAAGTTCTTTTTGGAAAACTGGGATGCCATGTCATCCGGACTAAAGAGGACAAGGACAACCCAAGGTGTTTTCAGCGCTCAGTTCAGAAGCCTGCATCTCTGATGGTATGGGGTTGCATGAGTGTGTGTGGCATGGGCAGCTTACACATCTGGAAAGGCACCATCAATGCTGAAAGGTATATACAAGTTCTAGAACAACATATCCTCCCATCCAGACGTCATCTCTTTCAGGGAAGACCTTGCATTTTCATCATGACAATACCAGTCCACATACTGCATCAATTACAACATCATGGCTGTGTAGAAGAAGGATCCGGGTACTGAAATGACCAGCCTTCAGTCCAGATCTTTCACCCATAGAAAACATTTGGCGCATCATAAAGAGGAAGATGTGACAAAGAAAACCTAAGACACTTGAGCAACTAGAAGCCTGTATTAGACAAGAATGGGAGAACATTCCTATTCCTAAACTTGAGCAACTTGTCTCCTCAGTCACCAGACGTTTGCAGACTGTTATAAAAAGAAGAGGGGATGCCACACAGTGTTAAACATGGCCTTGTCCCAACTTTTTTGAGATTTGTTGATGCCATGAAATTTGAAATCAACTTATTTTTCCCTTAAAATGATACATATTCTCAGTTTAAATGTTTGATATGTCATCTATGTTGTATTCTGAATAAAATATTGAAATTTGAAACTTCCACATCATTGCATTCTGTTTTCATTCACAATTTGTACAGTGTCCCAATTTTTTCGGAATCGGGTTTGTATTTATTTATTCGCTCTTCAAGACAGTTACGAATGAATGATTTAGTGACTTCATGATGTCAGTATAGCAGAAATGTACAGTAAAATCCATGCAGTTAGTTAATGACATGTAATCAAACATAGCCTACAGTGAAAACTATTAACTGCAGTGTTTATATGGCGATTAAACTTACAGCCAAATTGTGTAGTTTTATATGTTGTTTCGGGTTTGGCATCATCTGATGTCCTCTGGTGGATTTGCATCATCTATTCTCAGGTGTTCAGTCATTTGTAAGGGTTAGTCATCCAATCTTTTACATTTTAACACACATTATTAACATCTGTTCTAGTTGAAATATATGGTATCATCAGCTTAACGGAAACTAATCTTTTTTTTTTAATAAAAAAATTATTTTATAATAATATTACCAAGGGGAAACCTGTACAGTATATTGAAAATAGCAGAGGGCCTAGGTCAGATCCTTGTGGCACTCCATACATTACTGGTGATAATTGAGATGATGAGATGAGATGCGTTTGGTCTGACGCAAGAGGGAAGTAATTTGTAATTTTAACAAGTATGGTTTCTTCGCTATGGTGGGGCCTAAAACCTGACTGAAATTCTTCATAGAGATCTTTTTTCTTGCAGGATGGAGCACAATTATACATACACAAGCATACACAACGTTCTGAAATGGGTCTGTAATTTGTCAGTTCACTAGGATCTAGTTGTGGTTTCCCAAAAACCATCATCTTCAATGGTTTTGGGATGTGACCTAAAGATAGAAACTAGTCCCGTCCGAATAATGCTTAAGACAAGATTAAAAGAACTAACACGGAAAGGCTTTTGTATGCAGCTATCGCTAGGAGAGGGATATACGCAGAACAATACTAGTCAGTATGTGAGAGGAAGTCCCAAGCTTATTAAGCCCGTCTGATGATTGTGCTGTGTGTGTGCAATTGGTGGCAGCTGTGTGTAATAGTTTTTAGGTGAATGTGATTGGTGCAATGAATTATGGGAAATGTATTCCAGGGTGTACTGTGTAGTGTAAGAGTCTGTGTTGTGGATGATGAACTCTGGTGGTGAATTACCGGAAGTTCAGTGACTGGATCATGACATTAGAGAAGATAGTGCCCATATTGCTTGTCATTTCGTCTAGTTCTTGTGTATTTATGTGTACACAGAGCAGTTGAGACAATTCAGGCAGGTTATTTGTGAATCTATCTTTGGTCGTTGGAGCAGTAGTTCTACCAAAACAATAATGCAGAGCCATATAGTTAACATCAGTAACATCATCACTTTGAGGTACGATATCTGTATCAGTAAGATCTATTCCATGTGATATAATTAAAATCTAGCAAATGTATAAAACGATGAGTTTTTTGCTTGACTCCAAACGAGTTTATTAACTCTGTAAATGTAAGTCCTAACAAATCATTTGTATTATCAATGTGAATGTTGAAGGCTCCCACAATTTAATTTTTTTTTTAATTCATTTAATTGGGTAAATTGACCTATCATAATTGTGTTTAGATCTTGTAGATCTCAGAATTGTTAAAAAAAAGATCATAATTGTCCAAAAAAAAAAGGTTACAATTAACTTTTTTATTTTTATGGTGTAAATCTGCTATCTGTAAATTGTTGTTGAATTGTATATAGGCAAATTATTCATTTATTGAAATGTCATGGTTTCTGTGACAGTACTGTTTGTGTAATGGTATCTCAGGGCTGGTTGAAGACGACGTGAGTTGTGTGCCTAAGCTGGTGTGTCCGGAGCAGTGCTCTTGTCTAGATACAGTGGTGCGATGCAGCAACAAGCACCTGTTGGCTTTTCTCACCGCAGCGTCCCACGCAATGTCACTGATCTGTGAGTTACTGGCGCTGTGGAATCAGGCTTTATTCTAATGCATGGGTTCCTGTCTGGCTGTGTTTGGGTGTCTGATGAACTCGCTCTCTCTCTGTCTGTCTCCATAGATACCTGGATGGGAATCTGTTTGTTGCGGTGCCTAAAGAGCTCTCAGCATTCAAACAGCTGCGGCTGGTGTGAGTGTCAGATTCAACACTACATTACATTCACTTTCACTGTCACTGCTGTAATGTTTGAATGCCAGCTGACCAGGGCTGTGTTTCCAAAAAGCATTGTCAGCTAACTATGGGTGTTAATTCCACTGAAAGCTATGGAAACTATATATATTTATATACACACATACTATAATATTACTATATATAATTATTGTTGTTAATACATGTTAATAATAAAATCTAATATTATTATTATTATACATTTTTTCTGAAAAATCCTGTCATATGCACATTAACTGAAATATTGTAGAAATGTAATTTTCTGTAAAGTTGCTTTGTAATGATTTGTATTGAAAAAAGCGCTATACAAATAAACTTGAATTTAATTGAAAACTTAAATTATTATTGCTGCTGTTACTATTTTAATATTGTATATTCTATTCTATATATTTTATATAATTATACATACACGTAGTAATAACAGTAATCAGTTATGGTTGCTGTTGTTATAAATAATTAATAATATAATGTTATAATTATATCATTTAATTAATAATTTTAATATATAATATTTTATTAATAATAATATTTTATTATTTTTGTATAATGTTTAACTTTGTGGAGTACAAAAAAAAGACATGATAAATTAAATAATAAACACCATAAAAACATATTATTATTATTTTACTATTTACAATAGAAAATGGATAAGAAATGTAATATAAACATATATATAAACAACAATAATATTAATATAATAATTTTAGTATAAGCAATAATATTAGTATAAGTATTATTATATGATATTATTTTTATAAGTAATATATATATATTTCCACTTGAAGATAGTACAATGATGACAAATAAATTATAAATAATAATAATAATTTAAAGAAATAAAGATAGAAAATGTTGTGGCTCAGATTATTATTATGATTATTATATAATTCAAGTCAAGTCACCTTTATTTATATAGTGCTTTAAACAAAATACATTGTGTCAAAGCAACTAAACAACATTCATTATGAGAACAGTGTCTCAATAATGCAAAATGATAGTTAAGGCAGTTCATCATTGAATTCAGCTATGTCATCTCTGTTCAGTTTAAATAGTGTCTGTGCATTTATTTGCAATCAAGTCAACGATATCGCTGTAGATGAAGTGACCCCAACTAAGCAAGCCAGAGGCGACAGCGGCAAGGAACCGAAACTCCATCGGTGACAGAATGGAGGAAAAACCTTGGGAGAAACCAGGTTCAAGTTGATATATTATATATTTTTTTAGATGGAAAAGTGCAGTTTTACAAATGTTAGAAATGTGACTTTCTAAGGAAAGATTACGATCAAATAACACACCTAGTTTCCTAACTGATGACGAAGAATTGATAGAGCAACCATCAAGTCTTAGGAGAGTTTTTAGGTCCTATAATTAACACCTCTGTTTTTTCAGAATTTAGCAGTAAGAAATTACTCATCATCCAGTTTTTTTTTATATTGACTATGCATTCAATTAGTTTTTCCAATTGGGGTGTTTCACCGGGCTGCGAGGAAATATAGAGCTGAGTATCATCAGCATAACAGTGAAAGCTAACACCATGTTTCCTAATGATATCTCCCAAGGGTAACAAAGCGTGAAGAGTAACGGCCCTAGTACTGAGCCTTGGGGTACTCCATTCTGCACTTGTGATCAAAGTCTTAAAGGCTATGCAAAAGAATGTTTTGGTCATTTGTGTCAAACGCAGCACTAAGATCCAATAAAACTAATAGAGAGATACACCCACGATCAGATGATAAGAGCAGATCATTTGTAACTCTAAGGAGAGCAGTTTCAGTACTATGATACGGTCTAAATCCTGACTGGAAATCCTCACAGATACCATTTTTCTCTAAGAAGGAATATAATTTTGAGGATACCACCTTTTCTAGTATCTTGGACAGAAAAGGGAGATTTGAGATTGGTCTATAATTAACAAGTTCTCTGGGGTCAAGTTGTGGCTTTTTTATGAGAGGCTTAATAACAGCCAGTTTGAAGGTTTTGGGGACATATCCTAATGACAATGAGAAATTAATAATAGTCAGAAGAGGACCTATGACTTCTGGAAGCACCTCTTTTAGGAGCTTAGATGGTATAGGGTCTAACATACATGTTGTTGGTTAAGATGATGTAACAAGTTTATACAATTCTTCCTCTCCTATAGTAGAGAATGAGTGGAACTGTTCCTCAGGGGGTCTATAGTGCACTGTCTGATGTGATACTGTAGCTGACGGCTGAATGGTTACAAAAGGAGTGTGTTTTTGGTTGACAAGGCAAGACAACCCTGCACAGATTAGAGTTGTGACGTTCGCGAACGAACCGATTCTTTTGAACGGCTCATAAACATGAACGATGGGAGCCGAGTCGCGACTGGAGAGGAGCCGTTCTTTCTATCGTTCTTTTTTCCTATGCGTGTTCATACAAATGAGCTCCGCCAGGAGACAGAACAGTTATAGGGGGAGGGGCGCACCCAGCGCAGGCCAACCCTTTATAGCGTGATGATATTAGTTATTAGTTGTGCATGCATTTACATTGCATTTTGTGTTCATTTAAAACTTATTTTAAAATCATTAAAAATGTTCTTTTGTGATACTGTACTTGTATAGAAATGTTTCACTAAAAGCTGTTTTCCACAGACATTCATTGCAGCCCACTTTGTTATTGTTCATTGACTTGAAGGGGCTGATGTCCTATTTGCAAAGTTTACAGTAGTAATAGTATGTAGTATGTAGACATTTCCATTTTATTTATTCTAATTTTATCTACTTAAAAAAAAAATTAGTTTTCTATCAAAATGTTCTTGTGTGATAACAATGTTCTTGTGTGGAAGTGTTTGTAGTAAAAGCTGTTTTGCACAGAAATTCATTGCAGCCGGCTTTGTTTTTTATGTTTATTTGTGAGTAGGTATTGTATGAATAACATAAGTCAACGTAGTTTTACACACACACACACACACACACACACACACACACACACACACACACACACACACACACACACACTTTGTACTAAAGGTAAATCAAAATAATGATGTCACTGTCTAAGCAGAGGGATTTGTGCAACCCTATGGAATATAGTCGACACATGAGAAATGAGGTAATAATCAATATTTCAGAATAATTCAAACTCAGATATTGGTGTGTGATATCTGAGCTTTAATTATTTGACTACAAATCTCACCTCATAATACCTCCCAGTGATTATTTCCAGGATAAACTGAGATGCTCCCAAGCTGGCTTCTTAAAACTGACTAAATATTTAAAAAGAGCCAAAAGAGCCATTCTTTTGAACGGCTCTTTGAAAGGAACGGATCGCGAAGATCCGGATCCCCTCAAAGAGCCATAAATCCCATCACTAGCACAGATTACCAAAAGAGAAACAACATTAAGGGACCAGTGGATGGAGTTTATTTTTACAGAGCATCTACGGAGTTGTGCAAGTGTTTGTGTTTGTTCGCTGCATTTCGAAGATGCTTGTTTTACAAACAAGGCCCAGTTTGACGCCGGATTTGCGTATCGTTTATTTCTTAAGGATAATTCAGTCCCAACGAAAAAGGGTCACGATTGTGTGTTGGAACCACAGGCGGTGAGTAAAACTGCTTCAAATATCTCTGTGTTGTTAACTTAGCTATCGGCGCGTAAGCACATCAAGTAAACAACATGCGATGTTGTCATCAAACTGCACTTTCCACATGTACAGCTTAAAAAAAAAAAAAAAAAAAAAAAAGACGACAAAGTGGAACTTAGTCATTTTCCAAAACCGCCAGGCAAATATATACAGTTTCAGTACATACCACATAGAGACGTCGTTGCTGAGGCTGCTCTTGTTAAATTTCAGCCTCTGGATCTGATTCTGGATCATAAATATACGCTGAATCTGACTGTTAGCCATGGTTTGTTTTGGTTGGTCACAGCTTCCAAACGCTCTCAACGCAAAATCCTACTGGCGCTCGTGATTCTTTAGCTCCGCCCACACGTCACGCCTCCAGCCGGTCGTGTTTTTCCGGGATAAATCGTTACAGACTATCTTTCTCTTATGAATATAATAAAACCAAAGACTTTTTGGAGTTATGAAGGATGCAGTACTACTCTATAGGTACTCAAGATTAACAGGATATTGAGTGAAAACGAGCATTTTACCCCCCCTTTAACCGTCCATAAGCGTAAAGGAGCAACTGTATTTAAAGTGCTAGAAAAGAGAGAGTCCATAGTTTCTGTTACATCATCAAGTTGTTCTGAGGTTTTGGATATGCTAAGGAATTCGGATACATCAGGAATATAACTTAAAAAGCAGTCTTTTGTGGTAGAAGTGATTGTTCTTCGATACTTGTAACAAGAAGTAGAATTTACAATTTTGGCTATATGAAGTTTGCACAAAACTAAATAATGATCTGAGATATCATCACTTGGCTGAATAATTTCAACACTATCAACACCAATTCCATGTGACAGTATTAAATCTAGAGTATGATTTCGACAATGAGTAGGTCCTGAAACGTGTTGTCTAACACCAATAGAGTTCAGAATGTCTATAAATGCTGATCCCAATGCATCTTTTTCATTATCGACATGGATATTAAAATCACCAACTATTAAAACTTTATCTGCAGCCAGAACTAACTCGGGTGTAAAATCACCAAACTCTTTAATAAAGTCTGTATGGTGCCCTGGTGGCCTGTATACAGTAGCCAGTACAAACATAACAGGGGATTTATCATTAACATTGGTTTCTCTGGATAATGTTATATGAAGCACCATTACTTCAAACGAGTTATACTTGAAGCCTGCCCTCTGAGAAATCCTGAAAACGTTGTTATAAATTAAAGCAACACCTCCCTCTTTGCCTTTTAGACGTGGCTCATGTTTATAACAGTAATAAACACACATACAGAGTTCCACTGATGGCTGCTGGCTGTGAGTGTGTGTTTATGGTGTGTCGTGGTGTTTCGCAGGATCTTGAGTTATAACGTGCTGCACTGTATTCCTCCTCTGCTGTTTGGAGGCCTGTCCTCTCTCCGCCTGCTGTGAGTTTGTACAGGATCTGCTCTCACTGTCTCACAGCATGTCTCAGTGGTATTGTTGTGATTGTGACAAACATCCAGATGCTATGTTCTGAGCTGCTCTCAGCCCACACGTTTCCTTCTCACACTTGTCCATTTATTGCAGATCTCTCCATGGCAACAATATTTCTGAACTCCGGCGGGGAGTCTTCAGAGACGCAGCGTCTCTCTCTCACACCTGTGAGTCTCGCCTGTCTCACATTCACACCGGCACACACAGCACCACGCAGTATATGATAACATGACCAGGGCTTGTTTCACCGCAGAATCAGGAGAAAACACGGAAAATAAAATCATAGTTTGATCTAGATGAATGAAATGATAAATACTAAACTGAATACATTTCACTACGATGGTTAAAAAAACGAAACAATTTTTTTTCTCACAAAAACAGCAAAAAAAAATTGTGTTTCTCATTTAAGTTATTTTTATAATGATTTTAGTAATATGAAATTAGTTTTGATTATTTCTACACTGTAAAAAATAAGTGTAATTTTAACTGTAAAATTTTGTAAAAACGCTACGGAAAAAAACTGATAATAGGTTAACAGTAAGTTCCCGTACTATATACAGGGAAAAACTGTAAAAGATCTAACAAAGCATTTAATGTAAATTTACAGTAAAATTCTGTTAATTATACAGCTTTTAGAAGTAAAAAAAGAACAAATCAATGTATAATTTACAGTCTAAAACTGTAAACTGATATTCCCAGAATTCCCTGCGTGACACTCCACGTTTGAAAGTATTTTGTTTAAATAATCATGTTTTTAAATAGTTCTTGTTATCAGTTATGTACATTTGAGCTTTATGTTACATCTTCTGTTGCTTAATGAAAGTTTTTTGCATTATTTAAGTATCACGTGTGTTACCATGATGGTGTTTTGTGTTTCCAGAAATGTGCACCTTCTATATGTTAATATATACTTCTGCTTGTGGTGAAGCTACTTGTGATGAGCTTTGATACTTCATGTGGCTTTCTCTTATACAGTACCATCTTTATTATTATGGTGGTTGTCAGTATTTTCAAGGTACAAAACAGATTTAATTTTGTGTGTTGTTGAATTTACTGGTTTATATTCACATTTTCTTGTTTGTAAATTACAGCTTTATATTGTAAAATTAACAGTTTTTGACGGAAATGTGTTTACAGTTTTCTGTATTTTTACAAAATTATTCTGGCAACCACAGCTGCCAAAAAGTTTTTGTAAAAACAACAAGAAATTTTTTACAGTGTATATTATCTCATTAATAATATACTGGGCTAATATTATAGTAATATTGTATATATATATATATATATATATATATTAGAACTGTCAATCAGTTAAAAAAAAATGAATTAACCGCACATTTCTTCATGAAATTAATCACGAATAGTCCCACCTAACATTAAAGTTTTCAATCTTCAAACAACATTATGTTTTAATATTTGTTTAATGCAACCTTTTTAATGACTGAAGTCGAACATTTAACTGCATTGCCGTTAACGAGCTAATTTTGACAGCACTTTTACTGTTTAAGTTTTAGCTGATGAGAGTAAAAAAAAAAATAATACTGGGCAAAAAAAAAATACTGAAGATTTTAAGTTATTATTATTATTAATAGCAGTAGTATTATCCAAAATATTCCAAAACCGTCTGCTCTCCCTCAGGTCCTGTGGATCCGTCCGTGTCGGAGAAATGCAGCCTGTGCTCGTCAAACTCAGGTCATCCGAGATGTGCATGAGTTCAGTTCTTCATCAGATTTGGATGCAAGCAGAAACAGCTCTGAACAAATATTGAGTAGTTTCTAGCTCATTCTCATTGTGAATGGGTGCCGTTGAAGGATGAAGGAGTGAATGAGTGCCAGTGAAGAAACAAACGTGGATGAACCTATTTTTCTTAAAGTTTAAAGTGTATTAACATCAAAAACATTTATTTTTTTTTTGTATACTTTTTTACAGCAGTAGCAAAATCAGTTGTGAAGTCTAACTTCCATGATGATAGAAAATAACACTATTTGGACAAATCTACAAAATAAGAAATACAGAGAAATAAAAAAATCGAATTGAGTTATTTTAGTATTTAGTTATTTCTTTCTTTGTCATTTATTCATAATTTTAGTGTTTATTTTATTCTAGCTTAATTTTAATGTGCTTCAGTAATTTTTATTAAGTTTTTTATTTTATGTTTCTGTTACTTTTTTCTGTTACTTTTTCATCGTAGTCATTTTGGCGCTTTAACTTGAGTAATCTAAAGACAACATTTCAAATTTGTATGATTTTTTTTTTTATTTGTTTAAAGTTTTAATTTTGTCATCAGTTATTTATTTGTTTATTTAGGTGTATGTCATCAGTTATTATCATTGTCATTTTCCACCATATTTACTCTGAGCCTCAGGAAAAAGCTGCTCCAGAAAAGCTGCAACTTCTTTTTTTAGACTTTTCTCAAATATCTCAAATAGCACATGTCTAGAGGACTAGAGGAGGCTTCAGGTGCACACACACACACCTCAGAGAGGTCTAAGACGAGACTCGACAGCGGTGTGTGTCTCCAGCTGATGAGGCAGTTGTGTGAGGTGGATGAGGATGACTGTGTGGAGAAGCGGTGTGAGACTGACACCATCTGTGTGGACGGAGTGGGGAACTACAGCTGTGTGTGTCCACAGCTCTTCTCAGGTCAGAGTTGGAGCGGCGCGGCTGGCTAAAAATGACTTCATATTATAAGATTTCAGTCAAAGTTACAGTATTTCATGCACTGCCATTTAAAGGTTTTGGGCCTCAAAGTCTGCATTTATTTGAGCAGACATACAGTACTATTGTGAAATAACAGTTTTCTGTTCAAATATATTTTAATACAGCAATAAACTCCAAGAAGCTGTGGTTTACAGTGAATTTATAACAGCTAAGGGACGCTGTTAGGCATGATGCAAAGCAGAGTGAGTAAAACCCCTTAACTGTTATTAAATTCACTGTAAACCATGGCTTCACGGGGCTTATTGCTTTTATAAAACGGTTATTCCATATATGTAGTAAGATTTCAATAAATAAAACAGAGCAAATAAAGTGTAATGATATCAATAAAAACAGTAGTCTTCCACCAAACAATCTAGTTCCTCAGAGACAGGGGAGGTTCCAACAAAGTGGTTGCCGAGCAACACACAGAAGTAAACAAAGGTGTGTGCTTTGAACGGGGCTCAGCCAATCAGAATCAAGGACCGGAACGTTCCGTTTTATAAACTGTGTCACACGTTTCTTCAGAAATCATACGGATGTGTTGATTCGCTTTTCAAGAAATATGTATTGTTACTATCAGTTTTTAATATTTTTGGATTTCCCCCTTAGGATTCTTTGACAAATAGTAATTTTAAGTAAAACTAAATTTATATGAAATAGACATCTTTAATAGTATTAAAAAAGTCTGTACTGTCCATTTTAAACAATTGATTGCATCCTTGCTGAGAAAAATAATATAAATATTTATATATTAATAGAAAAAGAAATATTACTGACACCAAACATTTGAACGGTATCACGTACATATAAAATAATAATAGAATATAAAAGGTATATTATTTTTATGCTAAATAAAAATGTTGTTGTATAATATTTTTCTTTTATATTGTAACCAACATAAAATGTTATATTTTAAATAATAAAAACGTTGTATATTTATATACACATAATATTCATATAAATATGAAAACTGTTATTTTATGTACATTTTAATGGTAGTGTATATGTTTAAATATTTTATATAAAATAATGAAATATAGTGAAATATAAAAGATATGTATATATAATTTATATGAAATGAAAGGGTTACAGTTAAAGTTGTTGTATAATATTTTATATAAAGTATTTTTCTTTCATATTAAATTAAATTAAATTAAATTAAATTAAATTAAATTAAATTAAATTAAATTAAATTAAATTAAAGCATTTAGCAGATGCTTTTATCCAAAGCGACTTAAACAGTGCATTCAGGCTAACAATTTTTTCCTATCACGTGTTCCCGGGGAATCAAACCCCCCACATTACGCTTGATAACGCAGTGCTCTACCAATTGAGCTACAGGAACACTAATAAAACTATAACTATTAGCAGTAAAAAACAGTACAGTACTGTAAATCTAAGTCATGTGATAACCAATATGCTGGAGAAAAAAAAACTAACAAACAAAATAGATTAAAAATAATATTAATATTTTTACCTTTTTATGATAAGCAATGTTAGTATAATGGCTGTAAAATGTCAGGTGGTGCGACCCTCCAAAACTTAATGATTATTTGTAACAAAAAGAGTAAAATAAACAGAATTGTATCAACTTTTAAAGTCTTTCTGATCAAGCAATCATCTGACTTGTTCTTTGACCTGGTGGATTTTGCTCCGCAGTAATGCCGTTTCTTTTCATCATCCTGTTTATGGCAGATATTTGCTGCCGTGTGTGAAAAGGCCTTTCAGCTGAAAAGCAGCCTTTAAGGTCATTGAAATAATGAAGGTAATGAGTTTTCTGAGCGTGTGTGTTTGTGTTCAGGTGCATCTGTGTGAGGTGTGTATTATAATGACTGTGAGGGTCATTACTGGATGTGGATCATGAGTGGGATACACGTGCATCTGTCTTCCACATCACATCACAGTCACATCACATATATTATTTAAAATATTTAATATAAAGTAAATGTTTTAAAACAATTTTTTTTATAGATAACAGAAATGTTTTTTTTTATTTGACTTAATAGATACAGTGAACAAAATATTTTTTCTCTTGTTTCAGATGTTCAGTAGGCATTACCACATGCTTATTAAGAAGAATTTTTTTAAGAAACATAATATTTCATTATAGATTTATGTTAAAAATGTTCTCTGTGTTTCTAGATTTTCACGTTACTCCAAGTTTCTTTTTCTCTGGAAAAAATGAATAAATAAAGTAGTCCTGCCTATTAATATCTTTCAGTGACATGTCACTTAAATTATTATTTTAATTCATTAAAAAAATACATTAAAATCCAGTTAATACATACAATAATTTAAATACACCTCTGAATTAAAATTTAATTATGATATTTTGTGGTGCTTTGGTAGTTTGTTATAATCTTTTAATATTATTTATATTTTGTTAAAGATAGATAGATAGATAGATAGATAGATAGATAGATAGATAGATAGATAGATAGATAGATAGATAGAAAGATAGATAGATAGATAGATAGATAGATAGATAGATAGATAGATAGATAGATAGATAATTTACCTTTTTATTAAGTAAGATTAGTTAAGCTTTTAAAATGTAATGGTGGTGCAACTCCCCCCCAAAATTATGATGAATTAATAAAATAACATTGAAAAAAGAAATATTTAAAGGCTGTTTAAGAAATAAAGTATTACTTTTGATTAATTGTGTCGAAGGTTTAAATAAAATATGTTATTTCTTTTTATGTATTGGTTACACTACATTACATTTTTAGAGTATATAATTATATTATCAATCAAATGAAAGTGTTTCAAGACCATATAGGAACATTTAGGTTCCTATGCTCATCTGTGCGGTTATTCATGCAGAAGTTGATGACGGCGTGTTGTTTGGTGTCAGCGGTCGGTCTGTGTGTGTCTCTCTGGGCTCCTGCGGTCTGTGAGAACAGCGCCCCCTGTGGGGAGGCAGACCGTACTGCAGCCTGCCAGTGTCTGCCATGAACTGCTCAGCGTCAACTTCATCGACAGACACTCGTCCCTGAGGCTCAATGACGTCAAGAACGACATCACGCTACAGGTGCAAATATATACAAAGAAATGAATATATCATTATACTATCACTGTGTTATATACAGAGCTGGGTAGATTACTTATCAATTGTAATCAGTTACTGATTACAGAATACATGACAAAATTTGTAGCCAGTAATATAATCTCTTAGACTACACATTTTTGGTAATGTGTGGAGAGTTAATACTAACACTAATGTGCCTTGCTGTTAGTGTTTTATAGTAACAGTAAATAAAACTAATTAAGTACATTTAGAAAACAGCTACACTACAAAAAACAATATTGAAAAACATAAAATTCACAGCTATATATATATGTGACCCTGGACCACAAAACCAGTCTTAAGTGTACATTTTTTGAAACTGAGATTTCTACATAAATAAATAAATCATCTTTCCATTTATGTGTGATTTCTTAGGATCGGACAATATTTGTCTGAGAAAAAATTATTTGAAAATCTGGAATATGAGGATGCAAAAAAATAAAATCTAAATATTGAGAAAATTGCCTTTGAATTTGTCTAAATGAATTTCTTAGCGATGCATATTACTAATCAAAATGTTATTTTTTATATATAATTATGGTAGGAAATGTACAAAATATCTTCATGGAACATGATCTTTACTTAAAATCCTAATGATTTTTGTCATAAAAGAGAAATCGATAATTTTGACCAATACAATATATTTTCTTGGTTATTGCTAAAAGTTTTCCCCTAGAGACTAAAGACTGGTTTTGTGCTCACATATTAAAAGAGATATTTACTGTTGCCTATCTAGAATTTTTCTTCCTCCACATGTTGCAGCATATATGTGAACTCTTATTAACATTAAACCACATAAACGTGTGTATTATTTTTGTTATGAGTGTTGTTTAGTTTATGATAATGCGAGAGAGACAGTGACCTTCACCATATGCCCAAAATATAAAGCAAAAACAGCTCCATAATTAAGAAGTTTCGGTCCAAGCATATGCTTTGGATTCATTTTCTCTGACCTTGGCACGTGAAACATCTGCTGAAAGAGTAAATGTAAATGTAATTTTAACAGCCATATGTCAGAGTAAGTGTCATATTTTTTTTATGTTTCTGCTATTGTTAGATTCAAGGATGCAAAAAAAACCAACATACTGTGAAAATAAAAACATTTGAAACACTCTCATTTACAAATGCATTGCGGTACATTTTTTAAATATAAATAGGAGAAGATTTTATGAAACATTTATTTTGTGTACACACACACACACACACACACATATATATTACCACTGTCTTACGTTGCTGCTGTTCATAATGTATATATAATCCTACAGTGCATTCCTATTTATATTCTGTACATACACTGCTTAAAACTGTATATAGCAACACTTTACATACTGTAAATCATAGCTTCACTTATTCTGCACTTATATGTATATAAAACAATAGATTCTTGCACTTCTGGTTAGATGCTAACTGCATTTCATTAGCTCTGTACTTGTACTCTGCATAATGACAATATAAGTTGAATCTAATCTAATCTAATATAAAATATATTAGATTTTAAATTTATTAACGTAACATCAAATATTTTATTTCAAATATTAAAAATGTTTATTATATAATATGTAAAATGTATTAAAATAGAAATACAAATCTTACATTTAAGATAAATGTATAAATAATATTTTTTTTCTATTTTATATATTATGCTTTTATAGTATATGCCATGTGCAAATGCCAGCTTAATACACAGCTATTTAAATGATTACATTTTATGATGAATACATATTTTTTTTATATTTTATATAAAATGTAGAACATTTTAATTTATCTGTAAAAATGTGTTCAAAAATAAATGTATGCTGAATATTGTACATAAAATATGTAATTTATTATTTATATATTTTATGTAAACTATACAACAATTTCAATGTATCCATATTCTAAAACATTTGTAATATTATTTATTTTCAATAAATATATATTAAATAACCATGTGGTAAAGCCAGTTGAATGCTTTCATAAAAGATGAATACATCTAGTGTGAGACTGAATCAGGATCATTCTATTGAAGCATCGAATCTTCGACTATTCGAGGTCACCCCTACTTTCTAGTAATTTAATTTCATAATATAAAAACAGTATTATCCAGTTTAATATTCCATTAATATGACAATAATCACTGCTGTAGCACCAACTCTTTTTTAGGCAGTTTATAAACATAAGGCCAGATTTACTAACAGCTTGTGCCGATGCAAACATCTTTTAACATTAAAAAACAGGGATCAGGATCTACCAAAGATGCACTGAGAAACAGTCATTTTAGCAGCTGACCTTATTTGCATATGCATTTGTAGGAGTTTAATTTTCAGATGCAAAATTCATAGCAAGAGAGTATTAAAATGATTCATGCAACATATTTTATTAATTTACAGTATCTGGGTAGTAACTGATAACATGTAATCTGGATTATGTAATCAGATTCCAAAAATTAAGTACTTGTAATCAGATTACATTTTTAAAATACTCATAATAAGACTACAGTTTTACAGTTTATTGATTACATGATTACATATTATTCCTCTTTTTCATCTTTTAAGCCTACCGCTTAAATACATTCAGAAAGTCTTCCAGTTTTGTTGATATTCACACAAAGATTAGTCAGGTGGATATTTTTACACAGAAAAGTTAAAGGCCACAGCATTTGAACACTAAATTTACAAAATCATTTTTTAAAACAGTTTTATGAAATCTTTTCTCAACATTGCAACCACTGATGAACACATTCATTTTTTATTTGAATTATCACTCAGTAGGTTATTTAACCTTGTATTACTGTCTTCGGAGGGCTTTTGTCTTTCAAACACATTAAAGCGCACATTCACAGTATTTCTTATTTACATGTCGTGCAGGGATTCCCAACATTTTTATTTGTCTGTTTGACTTAATATATTTATTTGAACCTCATGCAGTTCTTCATGAACCCCAGTTTAGGAGATAAAGGTCAACCGATATTGGTTTTTCTCTGGCCGATACCGATACGATATTTAGAAATCAGGGTGGCCGATATATGATGCCGATATTTTTGGCCGATATGTTTGGGTGATTTTCTTTTTTCCACCCTTCATCTCATAAAAGAGAGTTTGAGCAAATGTTTTTTGCAGGGTACAACAGTAATAGTAGAATTAGCCTAAGTCATAGTAATAATACATTTAAGCACCCTCTTACTTACTTAAACAGTTCTGAAGCATGCTTTTTGTTTATGTTTCCCACAGACTTGCAAATGCAAATTAATTATCCGCCAGCAGGAGGTGATGCTGGAGCGGAGATATAGCAGTTTTCCCCGTACTGACTGTAATTAAATAATAAGCACTGCGCTCACAAACACTACTTTATCTGTGTTGCTGCCACAAATAACTCTTTTAACAATACAGATTGTGTCAAAGCACTTTACGGTATCAAATAGAAAAATAGTGTGTCAATAATGCAAAATGACAATAGTAAACACTTTTCAGTTAAAGGCAGTTCATCATTGAATTCAGTGATGTCATCATCTCAGTTCAGTTTAAATAGTGTCTGTGCATTTATTTTCAATCAAGTCAACGATCTCGCTGTAGATGAAGTGACCCCAACTAAGCAAGCCAGAGGCGACAGCGGCAAGGAACCGAAACTCCATCGGTGACAGAATGGAGAATAAAACCTTGGGAGAAACCAGGCTCAGTTGGGGGCCAGTTCTCCTCTGACCAGACAAAACCAGTAGTTCAATTCCAGGCTGCAGCAAAGTCAGATTGTGCAAAAGAATCATCCGTTTCCTGTGGTCTTGTCCTGGTGGTCCTCTGAGACAAGGTCTTTACAGGGGATCTGTATCTGGGGCTCTAGTTGTCCTGGTCTCCGCTGTCTTTCAGGACAGTAGAGGTCCTTTCTAGGTGCTGATCCACCATCTGGTCTGGATACGTACTGGATCCGGGTGACTGCAGTGACCCTCTGATCTGGATACAGACTGGATCTCGTGGCCATGGTGACCTCGGAACAAGAGAGAAACAGACAAATATTAGCGTAGATGCCATTCTTCTAATGATGTAGCAAGTACATAGGGTGTTATGGGAAGTGTTTCTGGTTCCAGTTTACCTAATTAATGCAGCCAAAAAATCCTTTAACGGATTTGGATATTAAAAGCATATTAGTATGTTATGTGTATGCCAGGTTAAAGAGATGGGTCTTTAATCTAGATTTAAACTGCAAGAGTGTGTCTGCCTCCCGAACAATGTTAGGTAGGTTATTCCAGAGTTTAGGTGCTAAACAGGAAAAGGATCTGCCGCCCGCCGTTGATTTTGATATTCTAGGTATTATTAAAGAGTTTTGAGTTTTGAGCACGCAGCAGACGTAGAGGATTATAATGTAAAAGGATCTCATTCAAATACTGAGGTGCTAAACCATTCAGGGTTTTATAAGTAATAAGCAATATTTTAAAATCTATACGATGTTTGATAGGGAGCCAGTGCAGTGTGGACAGGACCGGGCTAAAATGGTCATACTTCCTGGTTCTAGTAAGAACTCTTGCTGCTGCATTTTGGATTAGCTGTAGTTTGTTTATTAAGCGTGCAGAACAACCACCCAATAAAGCATTACAATAATCTAACCTTGAGGTCATAAATGCATGGATTAACATTTCTGCATTTGAAATTGAGAGCATAGGTCATAATTAAGTTTTACAAATGCAGAATTTATCAGTAAGAAATTACTCATCATCCAGTTTTTTTATATTGACTATGCATTCCATTAGTTTTTCAAATTGGTGTGTTTCACTGGGCCGCGAAGAAATATAGAGCTGAGTATCATCAGCATAACAGTGAAAGCTAACACCATGTTTCCTGATGATTTCTCCCAAGGGTAACATATAAAGTGTGAAGAGTAGCGGCCCTAGTACTGAGCCTTGAGGTACTCCATACTGCACTTGTGATCAATATGATACTGTACCTCTTCATTCACTGCTACGAACTGATGGCGGTCATATAAGTACGATTTAAACCATGCTAATGCACTTCCACTGATGCCAACAAAGTGTTCAAATCTATGCAAAAGAATACTGTGGTCAATTGTGTCAAACGCAGCACTAAGATCCAATAAAACTAATAGAGAGATACACCCACGATCAGATGATAAGAGCAGATCATTTGTAACTCTAAGGAGAGCAGTCTCAGTACTATGATACGGTCTAAATCCTGACTGGAAATCCTCATTTTTATATCAGTATGGTACAAGATTATCTTATCAATATGATAAATTAGGTCACAAGTA
Organism: Carassius gibelio; assembly: GCF_023724105.1. NCBI lineage: Eukaryota > Metazoa > Chordata > Actinopteri > Cypriniformes > Cyprinidae > Carassius > Carassius gibelio. The sequence goes on from NC_068417.1 coordinate 36,851,743, forward strand.
ATCTAAAAGTCCTCTGATTTTATTCCCTTAAAAGGTCTAATGTAATGGATTACATTACTAACTAAAATTTTTGTTGTGTAATTTGGAATCAGTTACAGACTACAGTTTTCTAGTAATCTATAGCAGCTCTGTCTGACTTTGTGCTTTGTCTCCAGTGGCTCTGTGTCGGGGCGAGTCGGTGCAGGACTTCCACCGTGTGCGGCGCAGTGAGGTCCAGTGTCGCAGCACACAGCCGCTGTCCTGGGTGGAGTGTTGTGGAGGCACCGGGGTATGACGCAGACGCTACAGCTTCGAGTGTGACGACGGCAGTTTATTCACACAGGACATTGAGAAGACGGTCAAATGCAGATGTAGAAAGTGTGTGTAGTCGTCAGAGATCACAGAAGACATTAAAAGAGAAAATAGTGTGCATCTGAATCTGTGGACTGTAACATCTGTGAGGTAGCTTGAAGAAAAGATATTTAGGAAAAGATATTTTGTGCTGTCAGGCGAGGAATTATTAATGTCAAAAGTAAAAATCGAACAAGCAGATCTTAGATTTAAAGGTCCCGTTCTTTGTGATCCCATGTTTTAAACTTTAGTAAGTGTGTAATGTTCTTGTTAGAGTATAAATAATATCTGTAAAATGCTAAAGCTCAAAGTTCAATGCCAAGCGAGATATTTTATTTAACAGAATTCGCCTACAAAAAAACGACCCGTTTGGACTACATCCCTCTAGTTCCTGCAGGAATGACGTCACTAAAACAGTTTTTTGACTAACCTCCGCCCACATTAATTCATAAAAAGGGGGGCATGGTCTTGTTGCGCTCCGACGGAGAAGAGGAAGAGTTGCGTTTGTGTTTGTCACCATGTCATTGAAACGCTGTTAATTTCATCTCGGAGTTCAATCATCTTTGTTTGGGCTTCCCAGGGACGCTATACTTGGAGATTAATGGTTACAATTTATGTTTAACTCAGTTCCCGAAAATTATAATCCACATGTAAAACTATGAGAGGCACATTTTGCTGAGGACAGTGTGTGTGTATGTATGTGTATTTATATTAATGTATTAGGCTATTTAATAATTATACCATGGTCGGTCTGAATACTGGATTCTGATTGGCTGGCAGGTATGCATTAAACTCTTTAATGCACAGTTAGTTCCAAGTCAGATTAATCACCTTATTTTATCCTGTAAGAGCGATCGCGGCCATTTGTAAATTAAATGGGTCTGGATTCCGGCGTCATCTGCATCCAGATATTTTTATCTGTACAAATAAGCTAGTTTTGCTGCTTGATATTGCAAACTGATGTATCTTTCCATGTTATTTTACCATGTTACTTAAATGTATTATCCTAGTTATAAACACACTAGTTCAAACATTTTACCATATACTGCATGTTGTTATTCTTCTCGTTATTTCTCTATAACGGCTAATGCACCAGAAGTCTCATAATAGAAAACGGCTTTCCACCTTATTTTTCCACTGTGAAAAATAAGGTGGATATTAATGCATGCTTTAACTGATGCACACACACACACATCACTTGTGCGCGCACACACACACACACACACACACACACCGAGTTGGAGATTGCAGATTGTGCTGCACACACAAAGTTATCAAGTTGTTTAATTAATAAAATAGCCTATATATATATATATATATATATATATATATATATATATATATACATATATATATATATATATATATATATATATATATATACATATATATATATATATATAATGAAGCAACACCCCTTACGAAAATTAACCATGGTTTTGCAACAGATAAAACCAAAAAACTGTTATACCATGGTCATCAAAAATGAACCATGATTTTGCTGCGCTAACCATAATATAACCATGGTATTTGTAATAAAACTGTGGTTATACAAATGGTAATCAATACGCCAAAAAAAAAAAAAAAAAAAAAACTTCATTAGTAATATGCTACACACTACAATAAAACCATGGTCATTAACAGCTTTAACTTATGAAAGCAGGCAAATGACCATGGTAAAAGCGTGACGATGCATGGCTAGCTATGCGTTTTTAAAGCACTCTGCTTTGCGTCGAATGATTCTTGGCCTCCACGTCGTGCATTAAGCAGTTTCATGCACAGCTAGCCATTCATTATCCCTAACATAGAACCTATTAACAATGTTGTGATGATTGATAGGAAAATAAACATATTTTTTTTGGATATACTATTGTGTGTTTAATTTTTCCGTAATCATATAATTTCACACTACTGTAGCTGTCACATTTCGCGTACTTTTTTTGAACTACTATACTGTATGAGACTATACTCTATTTGAGCTCTAAGCTTTTACAATATGCCATTTAATTAGTCAAACGTTTAATAATTACACCTAATCCTATAAATGTTTTTTTTTTTGGACATTCTAAATAAGTTTATTTTGTATAGCCCTTCGGTGGGTTAGGCACCATATTGAATTTTACAGACAAAAACAAGTCTGTGTGTGTTGCTGTCCTTACAGTGGTACGCATTGTGTAAATATTCCAGATAATGTAACTTTCACAATGGTTTCATTCAGTTTTTGTCTACTCAAAGTTTTTTTGGAAACACGTTTTGTCAGCTGTACAATCTGTACATTGTTAAAATATAGTACAGCATTGAACGTACTGGACTTTAGTCCCAGCTCGCCAACTCGTTTTCATTCCTGTCAAAAATTAAATATACTACCCTGACTATGGTCTATAGCAGACTCAGCACACAATGGCTGTCTAAAATCACAGTCTCTGAGTCTATACTTCTATTAAATAAGTCCTTAAAAGGGATATTTGTATAGTCCTACTTCAATTAAAAAGACACTAATATTAAATATCATTAAATAAAACCATTAAAAAGTATATTCTGTATAGTATAAATGCAATCCAGCGTTGTGATTGTCAAGTGACCTACCAGTGTCAGTTGCGTTGCTCCTCTTCCATTCAGGTAAAGTGTCCATCAGATGCACACTTGAAGCATCTCTCTTTTCAGAATAATTTTAGTTTTTTATTTTATGAATATTGTGAATTTAGACTTGTTCACATACTGTTTTTCACATATACAGTATGTGGGTGATTCTATTGCAGGTACATTTGGTGTACAAATGTATTTGTACATTTTTTTTAAACAATTTTTTTCAGATGTTTATATTTAATTCTGTATTACTCATTGTTATGAATTAAAAGATGTTAAAGTCCATAACAATATAATTTAATGAAAAAGCTGAAAATCATGATTTCATGTTGTACGAATTAGTCATGTATCACTGTGTAATCAAAATATGTTATTGTACTTTTCTTTTCATTCATTTTATTTATAAAAGCCCTAATGCGTCATTTACCTAACTGTACAACATTATTTTTTTTTCAACTCTGTTACTGTTCCATACTTTTGCATAATTATCTCTCACAACTATGTACAGGAAATTGTCATTTTCCCTCACTGCCAAAGTCTATGTGTTCTCTCTAAGAAAATATTTTACATTTTAAAAGTTCTTACACCAAGAGTTATTTTGTGAAAACAAAATTAAAACATTTTTTTTTCATTGATCACACTATATTATTTAAAAGTCTTTTAATCATGATTATCTTAGCTTTTAAGTTAACAAGTTGAGTTTTTGGCAAAATATTAATAAAATCTTCAACTCTGTTACGGTCAAACTCTGTTACCGTCAAACTCTGTTACCAAGGTAGGGTAACATTACTGACACTAACGGTAACAGAATTGTGAGTCCACTGGACAGTTCTGTCAATTCTGTTACTTAGAGGGTCAACTCTGTTTATGAACTATTTTCCAAAAACAATAAAATATGTGTTTTCATAAAAATCTCATAAACATTATTGATTTATATGCACCCTAATAATATTGCAAAAAAAAATATATATATTTTTTTTTACTGTTTATTGTATATAATATATTTTCAGATGAAAAATATTTGCTCCAAGTGGACGGTTCTGTGAAGACATACTTTTTAAGGTTTGTCAAATGTTATTTCAGTTTGTCTAATGAAACAAGAAGGATTTTTCCTGTTATGATTTATTGTTAATTCTACACATTGCCTGATTTGAGTTGACAAACAATACTATGAATACATCTGTTTTTTTATTATTATTATTATTGGCAAGCACTGAAAAAAAAAAAGGTTTGGCAAGAACTGAATTGTTACAATTGAATGTTTTCAATAAGATACTGCGGAAAAAAATTGTTAGCGAACAGTTTTTATTTTATTAACTTTCTGAATTGCCAAATGTATCTCCAATTATAGAATCACCATATGTGATTTTGGATCCAGCCAAACTTTGGCTGGCATGGATTGGATCATAAATATTAATTCATGTTATTTGAGGTTTGCAAAACTGATTTGCTTAAAAAGGCAGGTGTTGGCAGGTAAGCATTGTCCGTGTGGTATGTTGCGTTCAAGTCATGTCAGAAAGATTGTATTTATAAAATATACACGTGAACTTCAACACAATGTAGTAATAATGGGTGGGAAACATGAAAATGGTTGCAACTCCTCGTAGTTTGTACAAATTTATAAATAAAAAATAAAATAGTAAATAATTAAGTAAAAATACAACTTAATACAGAATTGGATGGCATTGCATACGATAGAAAACAATGAAGTGTACAACATCTTCATGAATGGAGTAAAAAATATAACTCATGCACACTCTTTAAATTACATTTTGTAGAAGTTGAGATAAAAAATGGGTTTCAGACTCAACCTTTATACTATTAGGGGTTTAGTACTTCAAATCACAATCTTTTACTCTAGCAATAATATAATAGTGATATTGGCCTAAGCAGCCAACACTAACAAATATACCTTCAAAACAGTATAAACAACAAACCCCTGCAATATTCACACAATAAAAGCATTTATTCTTTCTGCAATAAATGAATCAAAACACCCTTTTCAGCCACAACAAGAAGCTTGAATCGCTGTGGGTGCACCATATAAACTCAGCACCTCTGCTGCTCAAGCATAAACAGCTATTTTTAACCTAAACATCTCACAATGCGTCAAATTAGCCGTGGTAACCTTTGTACCAAAGTTGTCTAATCCAAGCTGTCTAATGATTACAGACCTGTTGCTCTAAATTCTGTTGCTATGAAGACATTAGAGCATAGTTTAATAGCCTGGACTTTATATATATTACTGGAGGCAGCAAACAAATGTGCATATAAGATATTTAAAGGAACATCTTTATTCTGCGAAACTGAGTTTTACAGTGTAAGTCAAATGGCTCCAGTGTTGTCTGCAAAATATCTTCTTTTGTGTTCTGCAGAAGAAATGAACAAGTACAGGTTTGGAAAGACTTGAGGGTAAGTAGATGATGGCAAAAATTAAGCATTGACGCCATCTAAGAACCATTTTTAATTCCCTAAAAAACCTTCACTTAAAAATTCTTAGTATGAAGAACACTTAAAAATGTTTAAATTTCCCCTTCAAACAATCTTTTGTTCAATGGAAAGTTTCTGTGATTGTTAACGGTTCTTCATGAAACCTTCAATGGCAAAAAAAAAAAAAAAACTTTATTTTTAGAAGTGTTGTTTGCAATAATCCCTTCCAACCTTATCTCTGCAAAAGTTAATCAGTTTTTAAACTCGTGATTATGGAAGTATGTCATTCACATATTAAATATATATTTTTAAATATATAATTTATGTATGTTCTTTAACAAAAACACCAACTATTATACAATAGCAGTTGTCAGTGTTTAGCAATGTGTTGGATGTAAACTGTCAGCTAAATAAGACAGAAATAGATTAATTTCTTGCACATGCCTGTGAGAGTGTAATGTTCTTTATGACCAAAGACATTAATTCTCTTTGAATTGTCCTCAGTTTCTTAATTGAATCCATTTTCTGCAGTTGTTATTCAGTAATGGGGCCACTTGCTGAGTGCTTGCAACTGTGCACAGTAGGAAAGGCTCTACGAATATGGACCTGACCTTTCCTCTCACTTGACATATGTCAGTTTAAAACAATGGAGGCCCTTAGTGCATAAGTGTAGTGTTGTTGGTATTGTTCAAATATGGACCAATCAAAAATGGGTGATGTCAAATGATTTTGCTAATGTAATGCATTTAAGGTCAGAATGCACAGTACACAACGAGATTGCGATTAATCTCAGATGGTGTAGCCATTTAACATCTTGGTGTTGCTGACTGGTTATTACCTAAATGGCACATTAACATAACTGGTTTCCAAAAAGAAAAGAAAGTGGCCAAAATTCGAAGGTCATTATTAGGCATATACCCTCTGTCGCTGGCACAAAGAGACACAGGCACATGCAAGTCATTTTGAAAAATATTGTGTGAGCTTGTGCATATAATCATTCAAAATACTGATTAGGAGAAAAATGCAGTGATCTGGATATATTTCTGGCACAAAGTAAAATAAATGTTTTGAACTGCAGTGATATTTCAGTAGTTCAACTCTCTTATGTAAGACAAAAAAAAATATCATTTGTTTCCATAACAGAGTTGAACTATTGAGGCTGATGTGTCCATGTCAATCTCTCTACAGTAGTTCAACTCTGTTATGGGTGGAAAATAGAGTGATCACGATTTTTTTTTGGCACAAAGTACAACAGTAAACATGGTGGAGTGCAATGATGTTTCAGTAGATAAACTCTTATGCAGAAACAAAAAACAGCCAACAGTTGTTTCTATAACAGAGTTGAATTATTGAGCTTGACATGACCTTGTCAGTCTGTCTACAGCAGTTCAACTCTGTTATGGTAAAAAATTCATTGATCAAGATATTTTGGCACAACGTGCAGCAGTAAATGTGGTAGGTGCAATGATGTTTCAGTAGTTCAACTTTGTTATGTTGGAACAAAATAACAGTGATCAGTTGTTTCCAAAAGAGATTTGAACTATTGAGCTAAACATGTTAGTGTTAGGTAACAGTTTTAACTATTAGTACCTTGTCAGTTTCTCTACAGTTGTTCAACCCTGTTACAGGGAGAGACTATATAGTGATCAGTATTTGTGTGTGTGTGGGGGGGGGGGGGGGGCCTTTACAACAATAAATGTTGTGTATTGCAATGATGATTCAATAGTTCAACTCTGTTACGCAGGGGGAAAAAAAGTGCTCACTTGTTCCCAAAACAGAATTTAACTACTGTATTGAGCTCTCTACCATGGTTCAACTCTGTGATGCCTGAAAAAAAAAAAACTACTACAGTCTAATACTGAGCTTGAACACTGATTTTCTACTCTTTAACATTAAACCCTGGAAAATTTTGAATGCTACAGGGTGGTGCAAAACATGTTTAAAGATAAATGTAATGGCTTATTTTTTATACTAATAATAATTAGTAACAGGGTTGAAATAATGTTGCATTCATTAATCATTCACTAAATTAGAAAATGTCTAAGACTTTAAGGTCTAAGAAAATTAATAAGCAAACCTAAAATGCAATGACAAAAAAAATTATATTCTACCCGAGAAAACAGTAGAAACATGCAACAACACCATTAAGCAGTCTCAACACTTCATTTTCACAACAAAAATTTATTAGAAGAATAGTGGTTTTCATAAGAAGGTTCTAGCATCCAGTGAATACTAAGTTGCACAATGTTACAATTAAAATGTGTTGAAAAATTGAATTTTTTTCCTAATGGGTAAAATATAACCAGTAAAATTCCACACATGCACAAAGACGGATCTAATCAGCATTTTGCTTAACGGCCAATGCAAATAAAAAGAGAGTATTTTATTTTTTATTTTTATTAGACCACAGAAAATCTAATCAATTTTTTCCTTTTAAATTTTTTTTTTTTTTTTTTTTACAAATCACATACATTATTCATTAGCCCAGCTCAAAAATAAGAATTTGCATTCAAACGAAAAAAAAAAAAACGAACCCAAAACAAATAGTGCAAAAAAAAAAATATATATATATAATAATTGTGATCCTCGTAAGTGCTCGAACACAGACATCGATAATGGTCTAGAATAGAAGTCAAACACACAGTACAAAAAAGAACAAATTAATATACATACATAAATCTACAGTACAAGAAAATATTAAACTATACAATGTTTTTGTCAAAGAGTAAACAGTATATATTGAAATGAGGTCTATTCCAGTTTTGAAGCGCCTGTATTCCAACAGTTGCAGTGACTCTAAGGAACCAGTGTGTTACAGGGCAAGATGCCATATTGTAAAAAGCACTCGTTTCGATCTAGATGGTCTGAGGTATATCGAAAACAAAGATTCGGAAAAAGCAGCACCTTATCCCACACTGGCAAACGTACGTGTTTTAAAAACCCATTCTGTGTCTCGTATTAAAAGTGTTAACATGTAAGTATTTCATTTTTTGCCTTAAATCAAGCCTGAACTTTTGAATCCAAGCCTGTGTGGAAAACAACAAACTCACTGCCTGTTATTAGGCATCGCAAACTAAAACCCACAATGACAAGAACAACAAGAATGTTTTGAGAACTGCAAATCTGAGGAAAAATAACAACGAAACTCAACACCAAGACTAATAGAGGAGTAAATGCCGCCTTAACACAACCTCTAAGGTCGCTTTAATATGCACGATTCCTGACTTTCTAATAATAATTATAGACGAAAATCAGCCAGTTAGTTTATAAATCCTTTAAGTATCTGAGCTTTTTTGACAATAAGAGTAGGCACCTAAAAGCTCAAGAACAAAAAAGCAAGCACAAATTAAAACCAGACAATCAGAACCCAATGTAAAGCCATTCACATATGGAGAGGCAGTTTCTTCAGGCAGCTGAAATACTTACATGATACAAGCAGAGACCAAAACTACCAATCACTAACTGCAAATGTGAAAGATCAGGCCTTGCGCTGTAGAGGTACGTCTGTATAGGAGCGCTGAGACCGGTCGACCACTATCATGGAGGGCTCTGGTGTGATGTTTGTCGCTATAGTGTTGTTCTACTGTCTTCAGGCATTTGAGGCACAGTGTGTGCAGAAGAAATTGTAATGAAAAGCACATGTTGCTCTTCACCTGAAGTTTCAGCTTGACATTCATTTTGTATATTGTACTTAAGTCTGGATACAAAGAATACAAAAACTTAAAAGGACAGAGGAAAAGAAATTAAGCGACAACAGGTTAAAAATGACTCGTTACGAGCGACCAATTTCTTTTGGTCAATTTTTCAAAAAATATGTACTTTTTTTCGTATTTTAACAGCTAGGCCGCAGAATCTAGAGAAAGTACCTGAATAGATTGAATCAGTGTCATTTGTCCCTGAGGGAATCGTAGTTGTGGCTTAATAAGAGGATTTAAGGTTAATAGAGAAATGGTTTAAGGATCGGTTTTCTTCTTTTTTTTTTTCACAGATGATCAAGAAAACCACTACTCAGAGGCTTGTCTTATCAGAAATCACAAGATTTGGTGTATAAGAAATGGTTTATCCACAAAATGCATGAGCAAAAAGCAAAAAATTCAAAACCTCAAGCAGTTCCACACACTCACACACAACCAGCTCACGGCCACGGAGACGTTTCACTCCACACAATAAATTAAAATAGTAATAAACATCATTATCGTTAAGAAAAAGCAGTTGCAGCAAAGCACACCAAGGGCGCGTTTCTTCATCGTAATGAATAAGGATGATTTTAGGACATCGTCCGATAGAGATCCAGTGTTCACAAATAATTTAACCATCTTACTTCTGAACTTATTTCATGTACATTTAGCAAGCAAAAATAACAAGCAATACCTCAAAACGTGGCTTTTTCACAGGGAAAATTCATTTACATCGTCGACTGATGCCGCAATGACTATTTTATAATCATTGAAAATGCTGTTAGTAAAACAAAATGTTACAAAAAAAATGAAATCACGGAATGGGCACGAGACTATATAGACATCCACCTTAAAAAGTTTGCGCTTCCTCTCAATATATATTTATGTTTGTACAGTATTGTGGAAAAAACAGCTGTCTGCACCAGTGCAGCGTTAGATGCCTTACAATAACTTAATTTATACTTTGTTTAGCTCACTTCAAGACTAACTATCATTCCAGTATGTGGACGATAAAAGAAACGAGTGAGCAAATGAACACCAACTATACAAATGCGGTACACAGGAGTCTAAATATACTACACTGAAATGTTTGTTCCCTGAATCAAATGAGGACGAGATAAACATCTCGTTCCAGAAGATAAGTATATAACTATACAGAACATTATATACAATGCACGCTGACTGTTGAGTGTATATATATTTAAGAACACATTAATATAATAACCTATAGCTTTTCCTAAAGTACATACGAGATACATAAAAAGTTAGTTTGTGTGTTAAGAGTAATTATTTATTCTTTTTCCCCCTACATTCAGTTTAGCTGATAATGAGAACGATGATGAAATTACGCTCGACAAATGCGTAAACTATGGCTTATGCTTAACAAACTATCTCTAAAAAAGACAAAGCCCTCCTTTTCACTTTAAAATCTGGTTTTGAGTCACAACTTAATTTAAGGTAATAGACTGAAATCTGCAATTAGAAACATGGTACTTGGTCTGTAATATCACTGCATCACTTCTACTGCATCTACTACTGAGGCAATGTCTTTCCTTAAGCGGCTTTCACACTGTCTTCGATAAAAACTCTGGAGGTCGCAAAGTTGCTGTACTGTTGGTTGCCAGAAGACGTTTCAACTCAACCACAGTTTCCACCATCGGGTGACGAATCACAGTCTAGGCTCCCATTGGTTGTCACCTCATTACTACACATTTGCATAAAACTGACTAGCTTAACTTTGCCACATCATCAACACTCACGTCGCTTCAAATCGCCAACTCCCATTGGAATCGAGTCACTTGCAAAGTGCTGTCAGTGTGAACACCGCTTAACTTTGTCAAGCACACAGGTGAACGATGAATTAAATAATGGTTCATTTGTTCCCGGGACGAACAAAAACTAACATGAAAAGGAAAGTAATGAAACCTCCACAACATATAACGGGCAGTGAAATTATAGAAGTAGAGACATGAGGGATGGGGAGGCAGTGAACACGGCTCTATCTACACGTGGAGGCTGTCAAGATTTACATGGATTTATTATCTGAGGTATTCTGTGTTGTAAGGTTTTTTTTTCTTTCTTTAACTTGAAACATCACACATTGTACAGACGTCAGAAACAAAATAAATAGTCTTTGTGGCCTCGTAGGTCTCGAGGGACCGAATGAAAAGTCTAAGGTTAGAGAGTCCATTTTTTTTGTTTCCCCAGGTTATTTGTACTTTACAATCCTCGCCGTTTATAAAGCACTGAACTAAGGTTATTTGGCTGAATCTTTTGAAATGCAAAAGGCGGTCTGATAAGGACATCGCGGCTTTCTTGGGCCTGCGACAGCAAACTCACTTTTCTCAAGTCAAGGGGACTTAAATCACGAGTATTGCCTTGCTAGACTCATTTGCCCACTTATAGTTTAATACTGCAAAATAAAAATCACCAAAACCATTTTTTAACCCAGTTTACCGGATACTAGGATTCTGGAATATGAGCAGTAAAAAAATGGAACCTAAAGGCAAGCGTTTTTAATCGAAGTAATCACAATATCAATAGTATTAAGAAATATAGAAAAGGTATCAATCTTTAGCCGAGCCTAATCATTCCACTCTCATGCATTAACCTGAGGGGGTACAGGAGAAGGGATACGATCATCATACTACACTGAACGCCAAACCTATACAACGTTAAGACTCTTCTCTGAGAATTCTTACGAAACTTTAGAAAGTACTTGGAATTATGAACACAGCCAAACAGTTAGCAAAAGGCATGTTTGCTCCATAAAGCTTCGACTCCATACAAGGAAAAACCCACAAAAAAGGTGTAAGCACAGCATTCCATCAAGAGATAAGATGCACAACTTTGACATATGCGAATGCGACCAAAGATACTGCCCACAGACTGCATTTGGCTTGATTTTCAAGGACACAAACTCATATGGTATGGCGTGACTATACTAGATTCTTGAGGAAACACACATAACGACGCGTTTCCAACTTTTGAGGTGATCGGTCAACCTGATTCTTCCCAAGAACTGGTCTTAGAAGCAGTCGATATGCATAACTTGGGACCTTTGGGTCCAAAAATATCATTACCCTTTATCAAAACAAGTTTTATTAGATACACATATGTGCATGCGGAATGTATAACTGCTTTCCGACAGAACGGGACCATGACCTTGGGAATTATGAGCCAGTGTGTGCATCTAAAATGCTACATACAGTACAGCACGTAAGCCGATCAAACCACCAACATGTTTATAAAAACATGATCGACAAAAGCCTGTAGGGACAGTCAGTCCCTCAAGATAAAAGTCATTTTTGCTTTACTACCAAAGGGTTCCTTTCTCAAAACCATCTGTAAATTGAGGTAGCAAAACTAATAATCCTAATCCCGCAGAGTTTTAATTGACTGCAGGGTTGAAACAGTCATGGACGAAGTTAATGGTCAAGAGCAGATTCATGCATGATATTCTATGCAATGCCAACAAAGTAGAAGGACAAATTGCACACAGAAGGAAACATCATAACTACCAACGCATCTAAAATTCTCTCCATTTGTGTTTTGGAAAATTAGAAATAAAAACGAAACAAAAAAAAGAGGTCTACATTTCAATGGTAGAAATCGCATGTAAAAAATACTGAAAATGCAACAATATTGGTATAAAATAACAGAAAAGAATGTGGGTTTTGCTTAAATGAAAGACTGCTTAGAATAGGCACACCTTTACTTGAATGATCGTGCAAGATTGTCATGGAAACAATGGCAGCCCTTTCACGGCCAAAAGTCCTCAAGTTCTTTAGAAGAACGTTGACCATTTGATCAAACTCATTTTCGCCTTTCTGCTTTCATTTGTGTATTCACTGCCCTGTTTGACCTCTCACTGAGCTAGCAGAACGAAGTCTTCATTGCCATCCATATTAATATCCCATTCCAGAGACAGGAGAGGCAGCGGTCTGTTGTTCACTTTTCATGGCTCTGTTCCATATACTGTAATTCACACTGAAGTCTTTGCAGGAACATCTCATTGTAATGATGAAGTGTGTAATTTTATTGAAGTTTAAGATCTTTATTGTCCTTGTTTTACGTAGACTGGAAAATAACTTGTTGGTTGATTCCACTGAAAAGCGTACACACTGGCTCATTTAAAAAACAATGATCAGTGGTGCATTTTCCGAAAGCATGGTTAGCCTGCTATGGTCTCATGTTTTGTCGTTACCAACATATTTCAACAATTTTGTGTTCCATCAGAATTATAGTTTAAATGAACATTTATAAACAGCATCGCAAGCATGGTTGGAAATATAGCTCTCGATCTGTCGTTAGATGCATTGTCTTTTGTTAGTAACACATACTGACGTAAATAAATTTTGCTCATGGGCGCAAAAACAAGCTAAAATGCAGTACTAGATATATTATCAATTCAATTAAAATATCAACCTTTTTCTCGAACACAGAAGTCTTGTTTGCTTCGTAATGGAAAAATAATTTTATATTTAGTTATATTTAAAAAGTTTCAATTAAATTAACTCTAAAAAGTCAATCTTTTTTACCCCTATCTGATCACAGATTTCTTTGGAGACCGGAACAGGAGGGCATCCAAACGTAATTTAAAATCCATCATGGCTGCGCTCATCGGTTACTCAGGAAAAATGTGGATGTATTCATTTAAATTTATGCATTGTAGTGTGTCCTCAGTAATTACCATCTTTGAAGAGTGTACATGTGCATAAATGTGTAAAGGAACTCCGGAGTATGATTTAAGATGGAAGAATTAAAAACCCAAAATGAAATGGACCATAAACTGCGAAGTAGTTATCGGGTGCAATGATCATTACAGCAACATCTCGGCGATCTCAAATCAATAAGTAGGGGTTATTACCCTACCACCTGCAAGTTCAAAGGAATTTTGACCATAGTTGGCTAAAGATGCTTTTGGGAAATGCACTCCATCCCAGCATAGCAGCATTGGCTTAACCAATAGAGTGTTTTGGGGGTGTGGTTATCTGTTTTTGTGAAAAGTGTGTTTATCCCATAGGCGTAATGTTTTTTTTTACTGTACAAACTGTATATTCTATGGCCCTACACCAACCCTACACCTAACCCTTACCCGCACAGGAAACTTTGTGCATTTTTACTTTCTCAAAAAGACTAATTTTGTATGATTTAAAAGCATTTTTGTCCCCATTGTTTTGTCCCCATTGAGTTGTGTCCTGATATGTCACACACACACACACACACACACACACACACACACACACAAACATGTATATATTTATTTATATTTAATTGCATTAAAGCAATATACACGACATTGATTCAATTTAATTGAAGAAAAATAACAGATTGTAAGTTGCCTTGGTTAACAATTTTCGATTGCCGTTACCAATTACCTGTAGGTATCATTGGCTCATCATTTCTATTAATTAGTAAACAACAATTAGTCATGTAATTATGATTGAATGCAATTATCTAACTATTGGTGACGACTGAACACTGCAAAACTGACACTCCGGATGACACCAAAATTTCAAGGAAATGCATAAAGTATCATGGTGAACGCAAATATCTGAGTTTATCTATTCTGAGCAAAACTATCCATGCACGTCCATCAGTTTTCTCTGAGACATGTTTCTCTAGACGTTTACATTCAAAACATGTCTTTTACCATGGCGTGTGCTGCAAGTTGTACCATGACAACAGCTATTTTTAGCTATACGGCTGGAAATCTAAACCTAATAAAACATTCGACTTAGTATCATGCCATCAAATGAAAATGATGGCTCCTAAAACTACATAATATTTTCACAAACATAGAAAACAGTTATGGTGCAAGTAATTTGAGTGCACAGATTGACAGTACGATGGATATCTATAATTTAATTGGACTACCATGTTTGCCGATTTGTTTCTCCCAATTTTGCAGATGTATTCTGTTGAAGAAAGGTGTGCCTATTCATTTTTATCGCACAAAAAACAATGAGGAAAAAAGTTGAGAGAACTTGAAAGAATTGCAACATGACAAGATAATTTGGGCTTGTGGTTTGAAAATAAATAAATAAATATATAACAAAAATCTTTCTCACATCATAACCTAGTTAGGCTACACTTTAGTAGTTATCAAACCAATAGCCTAAAACTATATAACCATCCACATGATGTAGACCTGATGGTGTTTTGTGTGCATGTGAGTCACTGTGTATGGAGTGTGTTAATTGTGGCGTACAAATGTGTGCCCTATTGATTTGAACTTTTGTGTGCTAATGTCAATAGAGTTGCATTCAAAAAGAGACCCGTGGTTCAGTTAAGCAAAGCACACCGGAGGAAAACAAAAAATGCGACTAGCATTATTTATAAACTGCTTCCTTGAAAAGTAATAGTTGCGTCTTTTTGGAAATGTGTGTAAAAGTCAAGTACAGGTCCTGATTTCTACAACTAAATGTAGAATCAGCTGCTCTGGAGATATCTCACCTGAGGTAATGCTGTTATGTGGATATGCAGTGGAGGTCAAAAAATTAAAGAAAACAGGCTATCTGAGCGTCTTTTCAGAGAAGAAATCAGTCTGAGCCACTTGAGACAAAACAAATGGCACTTCATATGGTACAGAAACTGAGGTTGTAGCTGACAGTGTAATTTTTCATCATTTCTTAGTGTAGCGTTTCAATTTCAAACAGAAAAAAAGATGAACTAAAATAAATATTATATATATTATTTGTATATGTGTAGATTTTTTCTTCCATATAAAGGTATCTCTTGAATTTTTTTGGAATGCAGTTTAAAAACAAGTTTACAGAAAGCACAAAAACAACAGAAGGTTAACATTTCCACCTGTCCCATATTCTCCTCTTTAAACCTCCATTTGTGTTTTTCACGAAAACATCCATGACGGTTAAATCGCATTTAAGAGTACAGGAATTAGGTATTGTGGCTTACCTACAGTACAGTAACCTTTGATATTTGCCTTGACGATCAACTAAACTTAAAGGATGGGACCCGTTATTGGCAAGATGCGAATCTAAAGCGAAATTTTTGATTGTATTCAAAAAGTTCGATTTTCTGTACCTGAATGAAAAGGGCGTAAATATTGGTCAGTCAGACACATGAAATGCCTCGCTTGCAATCCCTCTCATAGAAGACAAAAAAGAGGGTGAAATAGGAAAATAAAAATAATTTCCCAGAGTTTCAACTGCTCCTTTTCCACGTGCCCCTGAATGGTATTTAAGGATGTGGCACAAAAAGGTGCGTTTATTCCCGAGGATGAGGTATATTGTGCAAAGACTGTAGTTAATAGAACATGTCTATGCACGTCTTGTACAGGTAGTTATTTCTTCATTGTTATCCGACTGACAAATATTGCGAACCTTTCAGCTGAACCTATCCTGAGATACGAAAGTACTAAAGGCTACAGGTGTACGTTTCAGAGAAACGCAAAAAACGAACAAATAAAAACTATTGAAACATGAGCAGCAAGAGAAACACTTAAACAGTCTGTTCAAACAACTAGTTTAAGATATTATTCGTAAATGGTTTTACATTCATTTGAGTAAAGACAGTATCATTTCTTCAAGAGGAGGATGTTTTTGGACAGGGGGAGCCGTTAACCATTTAATACATTAATCATTCAAATTAAATTAAATATGTTGAAATGGCATGCACCATAGTGAATCAGACAGCTGATGATAAATACAGGTTGCATAATGTACAGTAGTGACATTAAAGTTCATAACTTTCTAGATTATCAATAAAGAAGTGATCGTTTGAAACTGTTTTTTTATTTTTTTTAAGTGCTGCAAAACATTTTCCAGTCGAAGCCATCAGTGCAATAATTTATAAGTGCCAATTATAGGGGCAAATATTCTATTATAATAGAATCTGTTTGCACTACTAGTACTAACAATCTACTAATATGCTACTAGTTGCACTTCAAACTAATATTTTTGTCTTGTTATCCGGTAAAAATTTAAATTATTGGAGAATCCAACAAAATTTATATTTAAAACAAGAAAAATAAATTTTCCAAATAAGAAGAAATAAGGGTAAGAAAAATGTCATTCAAGGGTTTCAAATATTTTAAGAAACCAATAAATCTTTAAATCTTTAGGTATGTTTACTGCAAAACAAGACAAAATACTGTTTAGGATAATGTTTTAATGGCAAGTGTCAAGGACAGCTGAGTAATATTTTACATCACGTTGATCAATAAATAAATCTAACTGATTGATTGTTTGATTGATTGATTGATTAAAGACCTAACTAATTTCTAATTAGACACTTCAAACGCTCAGCATTGGTAAAGTGTTGGTGCATTTAATGCCAGATGACCTAAAGAGCTTATAATAATGAATATTATTCTATTTCTTTATACATTAATTTTTCCTTCTACTTGTTTCATGTAGAAGTACAGTAGCATGTGATCAAAATGTAGAAACTGAACCAAATATGTCAAATCAATGGTTTACTATTGTATGTTGCATTGATTAAAAATAATCACAATCTATACTCATTTCAGTAGTGTCTCCAGACATGGCTATAATTGCAATGCAACTTCATTAAACAAAGTTAACAACACTAAAATAATTTTTGCTTAGTGAGATAATAATTAAAATGACAACCATACTTACAAGTATAGCATTTTAGGAAATATATACAATTCATACAATCCTAATATAATGTGGGAAATTCATTAGGTGTAGAACAAAATTAAAACGGTGAGTCCAGGACAGTGTTCCCAGTTGTCCACTTTGATGACTAAGTGTCAGATTATAAATAGTTAATCAGCCTCCACTGAACTGGTGCATGCCATTTACTTAAATGATTCAAATTAAATAATGAAATAAATAAAAGGTACATTTCAAAGAGTCAGTTTCATCATCAGAAACCCTGAAGTTTGAAGTATAATTGTTTTTCACAGACTGGGTGAGCACCAGGCAGTCATATTTACCAGAATGCCCTTCAAAACAACATCAAAGTGGAGCATGCCATTCCAAAAGCCTTCTCTTTGAAATCTTCACAGATCTATGCGCTTTCTCGGTTTTATATACATCAGACAACACAGTTTATATTTGAAAAAGGGGCAATGTGACAATAAACAGTGAGGCAACACTAGACAAATCTGAAAATTCAAGCCGTCGACCACTGTATATTGAAGAGGTAATTTTTTCAAAACAAAAGGAGCATGTTTGGGTCTAAGCTGCAGGACGCCGGGGGGGTGTTGAAATGCTCCCCCTTTGATCTTGCCAGTCTTCTTTATGCTATCTGCTACTGCAAAAGCTACTTTAAATCACTCCCAAAAGCTTTTACTTTTAAACAAAGTGCTATTTTCAGAGAGATCTCAGAAAAGTTCCAACTGGCCAGGTGTTTCGAATGATAACATCCTACCAATATCTGCAATCCATGGCTCAGCTCGACCCAACCTACGCCCAATATAAAGCCCTGTCCCTGATCCAATTCATTGACTGAGAATTGTGTCACAGGTTCCAGTTCAAGTAGGTAAGGTGTTTCTCTAAAAACATGATCCCTATATTTGTCTCAGTTGCCCTGAGTTTTACATGAGGAAATTAAACTTTTCAGAGACAAGAATTGGCTCTCTGTAAGAATGCTAATTTATAATATAACAGGGTTATATGGTCATAACCCTACCTACATTTTCTCCCACCTATGTTCCCCAAAACCAACCCTCTGTGAAAAATGCTCTTCTTTTTATAAATATACAATGTCAGCAACTGACTATAAGCAGCGATGAGGGAGCAGCCAGAATCATCCAGAATTTGACTGTGTGCACGCTCCCTCGATTAAATTTAGTAGAAAGATGTGAATCGGAAACACGTTCCTGTCCTGTGTGGCTTAAGTCGGCATTGTCCCTTCATGGGCATCGAAATCCTTTTAAGAGAGAGGCTCTCACTAAGAGTACTGTAAAATGAGCATTATGTGGTATGCCAGACAGAACAGTAAGTGCGTAATGCAAGCAGTGTCGAGGTAATCAGGTCTAATTGCCAGATTTAGGCTCTGGCGAGCGCCAGACTGAAAGTGTAGTGCAAAAGAAAGCGCTAGAGTTAAAGAAAAGTTTTGATACAGTAAAGTAAAAAAAAAAAAATATTTTCAACATCACAAACATGCATCCCTGAATGACTAATCTTAAGCTTCATTTTTTAAAAATGGACATGTCTAATTCTTAGTCTTTTTCAATGGTGTGAATATAAAAGGAGGAAACTACAAAGAGTTGAAAGCAATTATTTTACCTGTTAATAGAAAAACGGGCCTAGGATCGATCCCTGGTGTTCCAACTCCACTTGGAATAAATTAGTTTTAAAGATCATGACTTATTTCATAAACCTATCAATCAGAGGAGATAAATTCATTTTTGAAGGGTCAATTTCCAACCTTGCACATAACCCTTGAAACCCCGCTTCTCGTTTCTCAAAATGGCATGCCGTCCAAAACGCGTGAGCACTAATGGCGCAGCGCGCAAAGTTCAGATGAAGGGGGCAAACAAAGAGTTAATCTGTTCACTTTTTTTTATAAAATGTCTCTGTGTCGATACTCTCTTATGGCTTTAGTACGCATTTGTTGCTTTATGTTGTAAAAAACTTCAGCAAATGCTTGCAGTGTCAATGCGACCAGTGATAACTGCCAATTTGTTTCCTATCCCCAGTTATCAGGCTTAAATCCTCCCATGAATCCCTGCAGTTGTGCTCACCCAGATACTGCAAGTATAAATTGGCACAATTAAAGCCCCATTCTCAATTCCAAATCATTTTAGTTTTTTTTTTGTGTGTCTGTCAGAATCTAAAAACGTTTTCCATTTTATGAGGTGTTCTGTGTAATCTACTCGGCTTTGTCTCCTGTCCCCTGCAAGACATCCACTTGCGTTGCGATGGGTGTGGTGGTGGGCGTCGACATGGATTCAGTTTCAGCAGTTATCCCAGAGTCTTGCCCCTCTGCCCTCATCATCAGTTTAAGCTTTTTCTTTGGTGGGTTCTTCAGGGTGCCCATCCTCTCTTTCACCTTGTACTCCAAGGTACTGTGGGGAATACCGTAGATGTTCTGCGCCTTCGAAACGCTCATCTTCCCACCCATCACCACAGCAATGGCTTCTTCTAGAATCTCAGTGTTGTACTGCCGATACCGCCCCCTTTTCTTTCGGGGTTGCTTGGAGCCAGTCGGGTCTGCCTCTGGATCTGATGTCGGGTACTGAGGTCCCAAAGTTGGCTGTTCAAGGTCTGCACCCCAGTACTCGCCTACGGCTCCCCCATCGAGAAGGCCTCCCAAAGCAGCTCTGCGACTCTGTTTTGGTAAGATGGCCCTAAGCTTCCTACTGAGCGCGTTTTCTGAGTGTACGTTGCCCAAAGCTATAGGGCTGTAACCGTAGAGATCCGATGCATTCCCATGGGAGTCCCAAGACAGATCCATGCCTCTGACTTGCGGGATCTTCAAGTCCACTGGAGGGGAATGCCCAGGTTCTTTCTTTACCATGATGGAACCGGTGTCATGGGACTTTGTACCCTTGGTAAACACGCCTTGGTTCTCCTGGAAAAGAGGCAGGTCATTTAGGTCGCTGCTAACTTGTTTGAGCTTCAGGAGGCTGTCTAGATGGGATTTCCCCCATATCCCATCGCGGGAAAGAAGGGACGGGGCTTGACTATTGAGGAGACCCGTGGACTCAAGGCTAGCCAAAGAAAGAGGTTGGCCAAGGAGGCGATGTTTCTGGTTCAGGAGTTCCTCTTTTATGAGGAGCGAGCGGGCCAAGGGTGGCTTGAGGGGCCCAGAACCAATACAGTTCTCCCTTATTACATCATGCAAGCTTCTCGGTGGCAAGCCATCCTCATCATCAACATCTCGATAGTTGTGATCAGCTCTCTGGGAACGCCTAATTTATGGAAAGATAAAATGTTTAGATGTGGTTTGCAATTGGAAGGAAATCTTGCACTTCAGTCTTGTAAAAGAAAGGGACAATTACTTTGTCTGCTAGAAAGTGAATAGGGTACTTTCCATGAAAAAGGTATGCTTTGGTGAAACAAATACCATGTTTTTATGTGTGTGAGAGAACTAGTAGATCACTGGATCTAATAGATCTCAACTTTATCCAACAATGAATTTTAGAATTTTCACACAAACTGATTAATTGATAAACAACTATAGTAAAAATCATTTACAATGATTAACTTATTTTAATAACCAAATGCTTTTATTCCCTAACAATTTGCGATCAACCCTATTACCATGTGACTACTCCTAATTACAGAATGGTGACATGTAAAGGCCTTTTCACACTGAGCGCAAGAAAGTAAAATGAATATTGGATTTGATGACGGACTGAAATAAAACAACAGATACCAATGGATGCTTCCAAATAGACCTTGAACATTCGTGCACCAAAAATGCAAATCCTTTTCTTTTTTTTTTTTACCAGTCCAACAAATTTCTTTCAGTTTTGCAACACGAAAACACGGGCCGTACAATAACATTTGAGCATTACAACACATGACCAAAGCAACCACTGTTACCCAAAAGGTCTATGCGGTGGTGCTAAAATCTCGGAAGATTGTATTGCGCACGAGCATAAAAACACAGAAGAAGAGGACTTTCAGAGTGAGAGCGAGTTAAAGGGGTCATATTCCTTTCTCTTTGGAGTGTTACAAGATCTTGGTGCATAAAGCTCTAGGTGCAACTGTAAAGTTGCAAAGACTAAAGTCTCAAATCCAAACAGATATTCTTTATAAACGTTAAGAGTCAACAAAGTCTTCCTAAAAAGGCTCATTCTAACGATCTAATGATGGAAGATTTGCATAATGCCGCCCAAATATTCAGGCAAAGAAAGAAGAAAATTCAAACGCAATTTTGAGCAGTGTAGAGTAATGCTTGTTGTTTGTCATTTCTCCGATCATAAATGTAGACATGGATCCATGTTTAGAACAATGAGCTTTGCAAAAATCCACACGTTTTAGAAATGCGTAGGATAGAGGAGAAACAATAATGTAAATTATGTGGAAAATAATGTGTTTTTTTAAACATAAACTGCATAAACCCATTTCATTACACCAGATGCACAAAATAATCTTCTTTTTAACAACGTAACATGACCCCTTTAACCTTCTAGGTCTTCTGTATTAAAAAAAAACTTGAGTGAACCATTTTTCTACACATAAAATATCAAAGCAAATAGACATGATTATGACGATATATAATTTCTTTATGTTTTTGTATGCAGCTCATGGTATTTTTATAACAATCAATTGTTAATGACAAATTTTAAACATTGTAGCATTATTAAACATACAAAGTGTGCATGTCTGCCTATTAAAGAATCAAAAGTCAACTATTGAAGTTATTTCATGTACTCGATGGTTTAAAATGAGTTTTAAGCAAATACATTACATACATTTTCAAGTGTAGCTTAATGCTAACTGTACCTCAATTTATATTTCAGGCTGTACTCTTGTACACATTATAGATAGTTTGTGTTTCTGGTGTACAACCAAACTTTACTTATCTTAATTCTTAATCCATATACGAGATACATATCTGAGGAAAAAGCGCATTTCTGGTTGCGCCAACTAGCGTGCAGGTGTGAGTAAGCAGAAGGCGATCAATGATTTCTCGATCAATGTAAAAGCACCGTTCATCTGTGATCTGCCTCACTTTTACACATTGCGCTCAGTGTGAAATGGCCTTAAGACGTTGACTGATTTGATCAAGCTCAATCATTCAACCATTAACAAATATATTGCAAAAAAAAATTTAATCAAGTTTTCTTCAATTTATAGGAAATAACCCTTACGAAAATTAACCATGGTTTTACTACAAATAAAACCAAAAAAACATGGTTACTATAGTTAAACCATGGTGACCACAAATTAACCATGGTTTTGCTATATTAACCATAGTTTAACCATGGTATTTGTAGTAAATCTGTGGTTATACAAATTGTAGTCAACACGCCTATAAAAAACATGGGTTACTACAGTTTTACTATAATAAAACCATGGTTATTTTTCATAAGGAAAAGTTTTTCAATGTTCCAGTTGATAAACGTTTTGAATGGGTAACAGGTTAACAAATTTAGATTAAGTTAATCTGTCACTGAAGTAGAGGGTTTAACTAGTTTGCGACCAAATATTCAGTCACGGATTAATTTACCAATTCTAGCCCTTTTCATTTAATCCATTTTGTCTTTTAAATTACTGTACATATATTTTACATATGTTTCATGTTTATTGCTAGAAGATAGCAAATAAGGTTTTTAAGGGTATTTATACTTTCACAAATGTTTAAAATTTGAACAGGGTTACAGACACTGCAAAGCAAATATAAAATGAACAGAAAATAAAACCTCTCATGCAACATTTAATTTGACCCACCTTAGGCTTAGTGTTAACATTTTACAAGGTTAAACACCTACCATTTGTTTTGTTTTTAATTTTTTTTTACCATATTTGTATAAAGTTTAATAGTCGGTCATTCACAGTACCATTTTGTATCTTTCAGAGAAAAAAAAAAAGTATAAATAAAATATATGTACCTCTACTGAGGAGATGATTGTATGTACCTCAGTTCACTTATCCTAAAGTGTCTTATTACGGAAAAGAAGGACACTGACTATCTAGGCTGGAAATTGGAGGTCCCACAAGGGGTTGTCCTTAAACTCTCTCTGAAACTGTTTTCTGATGACATTTCATGTAGATTACTCTGGCTCGTCTGTTCCTTCAAAAATCAGCTAAATTATTAAATTTGGTTCATGGCCATGCTTCAAATAATGCTTATTATTGTAAAAACTGCATGTACACATCATTCTGTACCATATTTATACAAAGTTCAATACATAGTTTTTTTTTTATTTATTTTTTTAACTTTCTTTATACTTATATATATATATATATATATATATATATATATATATATATATATATACGTATATATATCCAACTAACAATTATTTTACCCTAAAAGAGTTAGTATCATTTTAAGGACACCAGTTACCTTTGCATTATATAGTTTAGGTTAAAATCCTTCGCAGTAAATGTAAAATTCTTCAAAATTGTTTCTAAAATTGTTTCTCCAGGGCCCATTTTGTGAGCTACAGTCAACAAAAGTGAAACACAAAATAAGCATCTAGTGACCGGACTAAAGACTCATTTATAAGGCCAGCGGTTCACAGTTACAGGCACGTGTACTGCACCTGTGCAGGTTACAATGCTCCAAGGACTTTGCGAACAGAAACTATGTGTTTGAGCACAATCAGACCTAAATGGAAAGCTGTAATATTTTAAGTCTTGAGAAAAAAAAAAAAAAAAAATCTTACCCCTTAACTGTGGGCATGATTGAAAAACCATGAGAGCTTTTCATTGAGACACTACCATGACTATGGTTCTTCTTAGTTGAGAGGTCAAGGACTCCATCTGTAAATAAAAACATCATATTCTAACACCAAACTAAGGGAAATCAATCAACCAAACTGAATCGCACTGTCTAGTTTTCTTTTAGCCGTATTGATCCAAATTTCTTTTCTTGATATTTTAGAAGTACTGAACACTTGGCAGTTCTTTACATTCTCTTTACAAGGTTCTGGTTTGTGTGCTTATATAATCAATACGACTAATAATTACGATGAGGATTATTACTAAATAAAAATATTAAACAAAATAAGAAATATTGCATTAAAAATGTAAACATATAGTATTTAAAAAACATATAGGATAATTTGAAAACGATAATAATACATTACACATTGTCCTATAGAGTTATATATAATTTTTTTTTTATTTTACACGAAACAGGGTGGCGTGAGCATTATGGAGCACTATAAACTTGCTATTTATGTTTCATTCATGCTCCTATTCATACTTTTAATAGCTCAGTTTTGGGCAAATCAAAGGTCCAATCTTTTGATTCTTTTCAGCATCTTTTGAAACACTTATTCAACAATTAATTTGCTTCCCTTGAAAATGTCCATGCTTTTTTTAAGAACAAAAAATATTTGAAGGTAAATTGCTGTTTATTATTATTTATTGATATTTCTGTGAACACAGACATTTTTTTGTTGTTGATATTTTTCATGTTAATAATGTTAGTAGAAAACATTATTTGATAATTTCTAACTGAAACTAGGTAAAATAGGTAAAAGAAACAGGTAAAAAAATTATAATCTGAATGCACTGTAAATCACTTTAGATTAAAGCGACTGCCAAATGCATAAATGTAAATGTAGGTAAAATATATTTCAGTTTTTCATTTGCCTATATGATAACTTGTTTTTAACAATATAGTTTTCCAGAAAATAAAATTGCTTCTGAAATGTGTTGAAGATGTTTATTTTAGACCCAAATATGGGATTAAAGCGGTATCTGACCTTGTTCTGTGGGTTGGGTCTCTGGTTTCCTGACGGTGAGGTCCAGCGGGGAGTCCTGGTCTGCCATGAGAAGCTTGCTGAGGACGGGGTTCTGTGCGGAGGCAGCGGCGCCGGTGCCAGGGGAGGGGGCGTCCGGCTCCAGCGAGGGCGCTTTCGGCAGGCTTTGGTCCTTGGTGCCGTTGGGCTGGGTCTGGGGTCGGGGTACGTCCTGAGTTGAGCTGGTTTTTGAGGTATATTCGGCAGCAAACTGTCGGATCATCCGCTGCATGATCTCACGAGCCACTAGAGGAATGTGGGGGTCTGTAAATCTGGGGAGGTCTGCTGGGGGAACATAAATATACTATGTGATTTTTGAAGACAGAGGGAAATATAAAAATGATATCCTTCAGTGATATTTACTGCCCACACTTTACACCACTGCTATTTTAGTATAACTGAGATATTATTATCGTTTGATCAATTTGTATTCGTTTTAAATATTCGTAATTAATTTCAGTTTTAGTAATTTATTCGTTTTCCATTTTTTATGCATTTTTATTTCCGTTTTCAAGGCACACTTAAATTGTATTTTAAGTAACAATTTTTCTTTTAGAGGTTTTAGTATTCGTCAACTATATATTATAATCCTGCTTTACATACTTTTGAACAAATCTCATGTATTTTGCAGTATTGTTATTGACCAGGCAGCTGAACATGTTACGATAAGTTCATATTTGATTAAACGCACCTCTTGCCAATTTTTCTCTTATGAATTTTATATCTTATAAACACAGCATCACTGAACCATTGAAACGTGCCATTGTTATCAAATCAAAGCTACTGTAATTGGCAGAAAAGCCTTTGAAAACATTTCCTTCAGGTCAGTAAAGTTCTGCAGACTTCCAAAAAGTAAACGCTGTTTCCTAAATTTGTTTTGAGTACAAAAACATTAATATGCACGGCCAAGAAGAGAAACAGAAGACTAAAAACACTTGAACATCCATAGGCTATGCATATGCTTTGTGCATAATCTGTGTGTTAAAAAATGGATTTAAGGTCTAAGGTCTTTTAGTAATTGTCAAAATGAATTTGTAATTTCGTAACTATTTCAGTTTTATTTTAAGAAGGATGTCAATTTAATTCACCACTTTAATTGCCTTTGTTTATAACGAAAAAAGGAAGAAAGATACAAAAATGCTGATTCTTCTGCTAAAAAAGTATCTTCACTTTATCAATGACTTTGGTTTTGGCTTCTGTAGAGTACAATATAATGCAGGTCTTACCCTTTCTATAGAAGACAACATTGAGGAAATCCTCTGCTTGCTTCTCAAGTTTGTTAATGTTGGACTGCTCCTCTTTGAAGCTGTCCGCTTCTGATACAACTTGGCTGTTCAAACCAACCAAATTTTCCTGGAGAGAAGAAAATTAAATAAGAGACTAAAATCTAAATCAGACCTATTTGAAAATTCATGTACAGTACATTTGAGAATCATACTTTATTACAAAGTCCAATATAGTACCAATGCACTTATAATATTATTAGCCTGTACTATTGTGAATACAAAAGCTGTTGAGTGTCAAAGAAAGAAGAACAAGGTTTGTTGTATAGAAAATCCCCAAGGCAAATGACAGTGTCGTAGCTCATCTGAAGATGTGTTGTCAAGTCAGAGCTTAACAAAAACTTAAGTTATAATAATAATTACCTGTCATTTGACTGATAAACACTGAAGCATTAATGAACATCTATTTTTTTCTTCCAACCCCAATGACCATGATACTACACAGATCTTTAAAGTACTGCGTGGCTGAAAACGTTCAATGACTCAGTGTGATATGTGGAATTGCTAATGCATTGTTTGTGGAAACATATAGATAGGAAAATAAGAGTCAGGTTAATTACTTTCACTTTTTCACGTCTCAAGCAGCAAAAGAGACAATTCTCATTAAACGACCAATCTGACACACCCTCCGGCTCACAATCTGCAAGAGAAAATAAATCGTATTAGTGCTAACACTAAATACACTTTGCAACATGTTGGCCAATTATTAACAATAATGCATTTTCAGTAGCATCCCAAATAATATTTTGGGTCACATACTTTTTTTTTATATTAAAGTATTACAAAACAATAGAAATATATAGAAAGAAGCTTTCCTCTTTTTGAGAAAGCTTCAGAAATACATCTTCCGCTAGTTGCTTTCATGCAAATGTCAGAAGCGTGAAACTGGTTCTTTTTGTTACATTTGATTTGAGTTTTGATTTAATTTTACATTCTGATCAAACACCCATTGAAACTGCTTCAAAATTGCGTCAACCGCATGCTAAAATGGTAATATTTAACCACATATTTTTACTAGGACTATCAACTGATTTTAAAATATTAATTAAAATAACCCACATTTTAAAATGTGCTGAAAAAGCCCTTAAAGAAAGACCTAGTCAAATGTATTGGTGACACCGACAGGAGTCATGTGCTTGATCTTCTTGAGCACAAGAAATTAAATTACAAAGGTTTTTTGGTGTTAAGAGACCTTGACTACCATAAGTTGGCCTTGGGGGAAATTTAAAGAGATAAACCTTGATCCCATATATGACCCCTTTAAATGTTTGTCTTTGTTATGATCTTTGACAGACTATATTGCCAACACTGTGTCTGATCATAGCCGCTAGCAAACAATCACATGACAAGGACATTTTGTTTATTTTTAGGAGTTGCTGTCTGTTGACCGATTGACTGCGAAATAACCCGAGAGGAGCCAATCTTCCGTTCTTGACTGCTCCATGTATTTGACATGTTAAGATGTCTTATATGCATCAATTTGTTATTTTCATAATGAATAAATTAAAATACAGAAAAGGCAATTTTAAAAAAGACAAAATACTGACTATGAAAAGAAATGCGACATGTTACAGTACAAGCAATTAGATGATCTCTTAATTTGAATGAAAATTAATACCTACAACTAACCTAACTTGAGCAACTTTTAAAGTTCATTAACACTTCCACCTGAAAAGCCATTCAATTTGTTGTTGTGTGAATTTTAGGTTAATGTTTTTGCAAAAAAATAAGTATTTCTCTAACAATAAACAATTACCAACATGTCAAAACTTAGGAAAAAAAAAATTGTTCACTGTGTGAAGTTTTAATTTGCCAATCAAAAGATGCACAAAGAGCAAAGCTATGTTTATATTTAGTTTGATTTATGTGATTTTGATAGTTAAAGCTCATGAATGTTTCTTCTGAGTGAGCAGTTAATTGTATATACCTTCAGAAAAAGACAATTTAAACATTTTCTGATTGAACTACTAATGCGCAATTAGATTGATTATATTTTATGAATGAATTTACAAAATGACTTAAGGGCTTAGAACAGAGCCCTGCAGTACTCCAGAACAAAAACAGAAACCTGGTGTTTTTCATCTAAAAAACCTTTCATACTCTAATTAATTTAAAGGTGCAAAACAGAAGATTTGTCTATTTAGTGGCTTAGCTATAAAACTATAAACTAAATCTGGGCTCTGGCTCAGCTTTACAGTACAGATGGGTGTGTACATATAAGTTACAAAACATTTCTTAAGTACAAAAAAACTGCACAAATATAATGACGCGATAGATTTGAAAATATATATTTTCTAAACTATATTTAAGTTTTTAAGTTATATTTAAGTTAACATTTATAATTAATATTAGACTGTTGTAAGGATATGCAACAGAACAATGTGGTTAAAAAGCATGGAAAATAATATCTGCAATAAAAGCCGGCTACTTTTTTCTCTCTAAGGCTACTTTTAAAGCTAGCATTGTACATTCCTTAAACACAATAACATTGTTTTTGTTTTTTACTTTTTCATATTTTGACAAAATTACATGTTTAATGGAAATTTTTAAAACTACTATAATTTAAAATATAGTTTTAAATATATGTAGTAAATCATGTTTTTCATGGATTTTCAATATTAAAAATATATGGTCATAAACCAAAACATCTAAACAAGAAATGTAAAAAAATTATATACATCAAATATATTTAGACTATATTTAAAAGTTAACTGCCAAAAAATTATTCTAATCTAAACGTAACCATCAATATAATCTTCACATCCATCGTATGCAGTGTAACACTGACCTTGAAAGAGGGTAAGATCTTTTACGAGTCCTGGTCCAAACAGCCCCTCCAAAATGCTTTCGAACCCTGTGAAGCAGACAAAGGTATATTCTCATTAGCTCTGTGCAAGGTCTATAAGTACAAATCACACTTCCACCCACGTCCACCCCCACACGTGCACAAACTGCTTTCAATTTTATGAACTAAATCAATGCTTTGCTGATTTAATACTGCCACTCAATTTAATTAACTGTAAATACTGGCTCAACTGCATAGTTGCATGAATACACCCAAAAGAATCTACTAAAATGGGAAACAAAAAAAAGTATTATTCTGTGTAAACATTTTATAGTAGTGATTAAAGGAAATCTTGCAAAGGAATCAAATGCAATTTAGTCATCTTAATGTCAATTTGTCGATTTCTGTAATTTTGGTGCTTTAAAAAGGGAACAAATTAATGACACAATCCTTTTGAGAGCTTTACCTTACTTAGCTAATGCAAAACACATTGCAATCTCCTAATTAAATAAGAAGAGACAAAAAGGCTAAGTAATCCACATAGATTTATAATAGCAGTCATCACAATAAAAATAATATGTAAAAATACAAATTTTGTGCTATCTGTTGTCTAAACCACATACTTAAATTTGAATGGATCATAGTTTTCTCAGGTAGTTTCAGCCAAATCCATATAGCTTGTTCAATATTGTCCTTAGTTATGCTGTCGCAATGATTCAGTCAAGAAGAACATGATCACAAGTTTTGATCCTTCAGGAGATGGCTGTCTTTCTGACAGAATCATAAACCGCCAGGCTTGGTTAGTGTGATTCACTATTCATCAGCTGTTCCCGCTGCAGTTTGCTTATAAAGCATGCATTCCAAATTATTGCTGGCTACAAAGGAGGCTTTGAAAACAAAAATGAGCACTTCAAAATGTTCCAACATTCCAGTTCATTTAATGCACTGCATTACTGCTAAAACTGCAGCGATTTTCAAGCTCTAGTGGATAATTGCATCTGGGTACACAATGACTGAGTACTGTACATAGAATGAAAAAAGATATATGTTAGACAATAAAAAAAAAAAGAAAGAAAAGGAAATCATACTCTTCTAAAAATCCATAAAACCCTCATTAAACTCATTTGAATTTATAAGTGATACTGAGTTTTGTATTAAATGCTTGTGTCATTGTGAAATTCAGTGCTTGTTCATATTAACATTATATTTTATATTGATTCATCTTAATTTTACAAAAATGTGTAAAATGTTACCAAATTTCTATTTGGTATTTTTATTTAACATATATTTTATTTTTATTGGGCAAACTAATGAACAATGCAAAATGTTTATTGAAGATAAAGAAAGATTGTAAATGTTATATTATGCTAAATCTGCAAAAAGTTTTTTTTTTTCAGGATTTCTGACTCAAAGCTAACACACAATGACTACAAACTTCCAAATGTGATTTCATGGGATGTTTAAGATGGGAAAATTTTTTTGGTAATTATACATAAAAATTCATTTAATCATTTTAAATAAACTTTAAAATGTAAATAAACAAATAACAATAATTGAGGCAAAAAAACTTTTAAAATGCCACATAAAATAGACCCTAAAATATAAGCATTTCCAAGTAGAAACTTTGGGTTGCGGGTTATTAATTATTCTGTTAATTATCATCTGTAACATGGCTTCATAAGTCGTGGTGTAATATTCAATACGAAAAGCACTAGTGCAAGAGGCTTGTTGGAGGAGAACTGTGTGGGATATTGCTACAAAAGAGTGTCTTATTCAACACAAACAAAACTAACATTCATTCACTACAAAACTCCAAATCACCAAGACCAAATAAAAAATGCAGTGAATACATACACATTCAACAGAACCAAGAATCATGGTAATAAAAGATCCCATGGTGGGGTGCATGAACGTGCAGAAACAAGACCATAAATTCAACACCAGGGAGGGTCACATCAGCAGCTTGTTTTTAACTTCCTAGTGACCATTAATAGTCTATACATAGTGTAGTGGATGTATGAATAATTTACTTTCACTGGGCAACAAGCACCCATGTATCTAACCAGCAGATAAGATCGATATATCGTACAGAGTCTGAGTAGTGCAGATGGTTGAAGGACACTATTTCCAAGCAAGCTTCCCACACAAGCTAACTGCTCCATATAAAATGTAATTAAATCTAACCTAACAAACTGAATATGTTTAATCTATATTAAGGACAGATTCTTTAGAAGGTTCGGCTACTGTAAAAACATAATCATACTTTTACTTCTAATGCAGAAATTAGCCTAAACACAATTAACTTGGAGTGCTTTGCTTATGTTTCTATTTCCATGAAATACATTAAGTTTTTTTAAACGGTAACACCATGTTATGTTCTTGTCTTGTTCATATATAAGAAAAAAGAAAGAAAATGAGAATGCCACAAACTGGATGTGATGTCTCTAAGCAAAGAATGATATTTGGCATTAGCATTTTTTTATAAACGGCATGTCAATTTAGAGATTTTCACACATTGGACTTAGTACCGAACCCTGAGGCACACCACTTGACATTAGGCCCCTTTAAAATGAATTTGGATATTAACTGCTTCAGAATTATTATAACAATGTTTTTCTAATATTTTTTGATTAATGCATGTTGCTGTAGTGTTATACACTTTTTTATGTTGTTTTATTTTAAATCAAATCGGTTGCTAATTTTTACTTT
Organism: Carassius gibelio; assembly: GCF_023724105.1. Classification (NCBI taxonomy): domain Eukaryota; kingdom Metazoa; phylum Chordata; class Actinopteri; order Cypriniformes; family Cyprinidae; genus Carassius; species Carassius gibelio. The sequence continues at coordinate 36,883,912 of NC_068417.1, forward strand.
CCTAAAGGCTTAAACTGTTCTCAGTGTCTTTCAGACTTCTTCTGTAACATTTTAAGGAACTAAGCACCACCCAAGAGATCAATATCATTTTACATAAAGACTAGAAAAAAAGAGCTTTCTCCCTCTGGAGAGTAAAATGCCTTCATTAAATCATTAAAATGAGCATATTGGAGATGGTGCATGCTTTCTTCCCCATGGTTTATCTTAACCCTAAATTAAGCCAACACCCTGCCCCCAATCCTTCTTACATGGGAGGCTGAAAGGGGGTTGGGGCTGTTCTGGAGGGGAAATCTGTGTCAAATACAACCATCTTAATATGGTAGAGCCAATCCATTAGACGGATGCTACTAAATTGCCTTGCCAAAGGGAACCTTTGAGAGTTTTCAAGAACAAACCAATGAACAAATTGACCAATATAATAAATATAATTTACTAAAACACACCTACTTCAATACACACAGACACACACACACAAACACACACACAACACAGTTTCTATAGCAACATTTCTGATGGTAAGAGTAGATCGCCCTTTATCCAGCCCGAAGCAGTTCAAAAGACACTCCAAAAAATGTTACCAACCCTTCACCCACCCTTACCCTCATTCTTCAGTCCATTGTTGTATTTAAAGAGTAGTTTCTCCACATTTCAACTGCATTTATCCAATTTCACACCGAGCATATTCAAATTGTAGAGGGGCGAAAGAAACTGAGTCATTTCTCTTTGTTTGGTTAAGGAGTTAACCAACAAAAAAGACTCTGAGAAAGCAATCCTAATCTGTGAAGAATCTGCCATTGTGACCCTGATGGCTATTCTTTAAATACAGAAGAAGAAAAAAAACAACAACATTTTTTCTGATAATTCTCTGTCAGGAAGCTGACGGCTGAAATTCAGTGTGGTGGCATGCAGGAGTCATGCTGTGCAGTTCACCAGTCCTGTTGGGGCCAATGATTTATTCAGTGCACCATGTGCCAAAAGCAGAACGTCTAATTAATTATCCAATTATTTAATTATCCAACTGAAGTGCCACTGAAATGATTAGGAATTCAATTGTTAAGCTCAGGCTTGAAATATTTTATTATTCCTTTGAAATAAAAACATTTGAAATTAGATTTTAATGCAACGCCTCCAATATTAGCTCAGCAAGAAATATGGCTAGAATAATACAGAGTTTAATAATGTTAAATATGCCTTTCAATACATTTAACAAAATGCATATTATATTATACAAAATGCTAAATAATGTAAAGTGAAATGCACGCTGAAAATGTCAAAGACGTCAAAGTAGTACATGCCTGAAGTAATATATAAGTAAACAAATAATAAAACCCTTCCCAAAAAGCTCAAATAACTTGAAGATTTTAGGTATTATTCATGTCTTTGATACAAAAACCCTAAAATATTTATTTACTGTTGGGATTTTTTCAAACAAGCTCAAGAAAATGTCGCTAGACCAAATCTGATGTGACCGTAAGGAATTAAAATTAATGCTGTCTCTAATGTAAGTATAAATAACAGAAGTTTAAATAATATTTTAAAATAGATTATAACTATTTATTTTAAGCAAGTATTGCATGAGCTATCATTGGTTTGGGGCAAATGATAAAAGATTCATTATTCAATCAAATGTTTTCTAAATGTACACTTAAAATTAGTGATCGACCGATATTGATTTTTTATAACCGATACCGATACCGATTATTTGTATGTTTATGTACCCGATAACCGATATGCAGAACCGATATTTATTTACTGTTATACTTCTGTTTCTGACAATTATTACAACACAAATGAGCTGAAAAAAAACATTTTATTTATAACAATCACTCCTTCCTTGCATACAAAAAAAACTTTATATTTATACACAAATAAATAGAGGGGTCTGAGTCCAAAAAATTTAAGTGCACTGTGCAAGTGCAAGTGTCTTTGTTTTAAAATAAAAGCTTTGATGAGGTAAAAAAATAAAAACGGGTAAAAAAATAAAGCACAAAAATGATTCTAACATATTGGTGGGGGCGGGAGGGCTATTTAGGAGTGCATAGCTATTTAGTAGTGTAACTTAATACTCCCAGTTAAGCAGAACTAGGTTTTAGTGTAGAAAACAGTCTTTCAGCATTCTGCCCTGTAAGCCTGCTTCCTTCAAAAATTTCATGCAGTGGCCGTGCATGAGGCTTCCTGATCATCAACCCAGTCAGGTGCTGAGCAATATGAACGAACTTTTATCCCGAGACTATATAAAATTAAACAGCACTTGTCAGTTGGCATTTTATGATCTAGATTCAATCTAACGTTAGATCATGAAATGCCAACTGACAAAGTGCTGTTTGACTATAATTTAATCAACCGCGATCGCGCATGGAGATAATAAATAATTCATTTCCACAAAGCGGTATATGTATATGTGTATTAGCGAAATAATTGTTATGTAGTAAATGATAATATAATCTAGTGTGTTTAAACAAGATAATCTTGTCAAAAGTTTCATTCAGTGGCATTGCTTGAGGCTTCCTGATCATCAACCCAGTCAGGTGCTGAGCAATATGAACGAACTTTTTTTCCCGAGACTATATAAAGTTAAACAGCACTTGTCAGTTGGCATTTTATGATCTAAATTTAATCTAATGTTTAATCATGAAATGCCAACTGACAAAGTGCTTTTTGATTATATCTTAATCAACCGCGATCCGCATGGAGATAATAAATAATTAATTTCCACAAAGCGGTAGGCTATATTTATATGTGTATTAGCGAAATATTTGTTATGTAGTAAATTAAAATATAATCTAGGGTGTTTAAACAAGATAATCTTGTCAAAAGTTTCATTCAGTGGCCGTGCTTAAGCCTCCAGATCATCCGTCAGTTGCTAAGCAATATGAACAAACTTTCTCTTCTAGACTAATGGTGAGCAAATACAACAGATAGAGAATTAAATTCAACGCTTTTCAGAATCAGAATCAGAATCAGAATGAGCTTTATTGCCAGGTATGTTTACACATAGCGTACGAGGAATTTGTTTTCGTGACAGAAGCTCCGCAGTACAACAGAATAACAGCGACAGAACATAAAACACATAATAAAAGAATAAAAAAAACATTTTTTTTTATTTTCAACATGCACTCATTCATGTCTGTTTTATTTAATTCATTTAAAGATACGTCTTTATTGGAGCAGGACATGACGAACACTCCCAGCCGGCACATGACCGACCTTCAACGTTGAAATATGGTTGAAATAAGGTCAGTTGTGGTTTCAACGTTGAAACAACGTTGATTCAACGTTTAAAGCTGAATGGTTGAAAAACATCCAGCACATGACCAACTTTCAATGTTGAAATATGGTTGAAATAAGGTCAGTTGTGGTTTCAACGTTGAAACAACGTTGATTCAACGTTTAAAGCTGAATGGTTGAAAAACATCCAGCACATGACCAACTTTCAACGTTGAAATATGGTTGAAATAAGGTCAGTTGTTTTAATGAAACAACGTTAAAAATGTTTAATGCTAAATGGTAGAAAAAGGTTAACAAGCTTTTAAATTATTTATATTAAATTATTTAAATTAATTATTATTTTAATAGCATTTAACAATATTTTAGTCATGATACCTATTCTAAAATGTTAAATATTATCATCATTAACAACAATAAAACTATACATTTCGCTGCTTTATCACACTGAAACAACTCCCATTGGTAGTTTTATTTTATTACTTCTATCATGATTGGTTAATCTGGCTGTCATTCAGGAAACTGGACAATGAATCGGTTCGCGCTTTTCTACATTTAAAAATATGACCGTTATTGTCGTCTTTCTGTGAGTGAGGCGGCTAACTGTGAGCTGCTGCTCGTTATAACTGACTGCTCGGTCGGTCCCGAATTATTTCATATTTGCCTGTACATTTTTTATTTATTTCGAGCAAATTTGAGTCGTGACATGTCAATGGAGAACAAAAAATGTGAACACAAGAAGGGTCAGGTGTTCTGCGAGGTCCTGAAAACATCCTGTCAAAATGAGGTAAGAAAATCGCTAACTTTATCTTTATTATCTTTTGAAAATAGTAAAGTATTACCAGAGTTTACAAATGGGTAGTTTAAAGGACATGTAACCTGCAGATAAATAAATACCCGTGTGTCTATTTTTGCATTGCTTTATCACAGATGATCAAGTTAGATGCTCACCTAATGTGTTGCTGGTGAGTTATGTGTTAATGTCTGTCATTTAGAGATTTTCCCATATTTTCCTGATATGAATCCCATGCATTAGGTGTGTTATATATGTTTGTATTCTTATATTAGTTTCAAAGTGTTTTCTGCAACATATAAGTGCAAATGTCGGTATTTAAATAATATAATTTTAATGAATTAATGAAAATGAAAAAAAAAAAAGGATTGTTTAAAGCCATGGTTCTCAAAGTGTCAGGCCCCCTCTAGTTGTTATGCAGGTGAATCACTAAATTAAACTAATTAATGTTAATATATTTTAACTTAGTCTTTGAGTAAGTTTTTTTTTTGTTGCACATTTAAGTATGTTACAGTTAAAGTAGAGTACAGTTTTGCAACTTTTGTTACATAATTACATTTAAAATTACATTTTAATTTAAACTTTTTTTTTTCATTTACCTGTGTATGTAAGCACAGTTGTAGTGTTAATGTTCAAACTGTATTTACCATGGTAAAGTGTCTGACAACAATTAATATTCTTATTAGAAATAAAACTGCCTCATTTTTTAACTGTAGAGCTGTAGCTGAATAGTTTGGTCTACTACGCTGCTGAAATGTAATGTTGGTCATTATGGTGCAACTTAATATTTAATAACAAATATTTTCTGAAGTGGTACTTGGTATAAAAAGTTTGAGAACCAGTGGTTTAAAGAAATGGTATAATATGAAATCATGCTTTTTAAAAACTTTTCAGTAAACCATTTCTTCTTTCCCCTTGTAGAGTCATCGAGGATCCAGCTTGTTCTTGAAACATTGGTAAGAAATTGTTCTTCTGCTACATTGCACTGTCACTTCTGCTAGAGATGCTTTGACCTTTTGTGATGGGTTTTGGTTGTGCTTAGTTTAATAAAAATGTACTGAATTTGATTTGACTTGTTTTACTACACTGTAATGTTAGTGTTCTGATTAAAACAGTGTAACTGGGGGTTCTGAAAACACTGCTTGTGAATAATTTGTTAATATTGTACATTTTCATCTGAATACATTAAATAAGTGTTTAATGAATAGTGTTGTCCACTTTGTTTCCAACCTCAGTTACTGAACTGTAAAGTGAAAATATTGTGTGATTTATTTTGCATTCAGTTTTCAGTTAAATATATTTCACAATATCAAAGTTATTGTCAAACATTGTGAACATACCTAAACTCACTGGTTAAATCTTATGTGCCCTCCAGAAGTTTGCACTCTGCAAGTGAACGACGCCTTGTGGTGCCATCCCAAAGAGGTTCAAAATCACTCTCACGGATCTTTTCCTGGACTGTGCCCAGCTGGTGGAATCACCTCCCAATCTCAATCCGAACTGCTGAGTGTTTACTCATTTTCAAGAAACATCTTAAGACTCATCTTTTTCACCAGAACTTAACCAACTAATGCTAGCACTTTTCCTTCTTTTCTTGTCTTTTATATATATATATATAATAAAAAAAAACCTGGCTATGTGTTCTGTACTAGACTAACTGAGACTTGCATTGGCACTTGTATACTGTTGTTGTTCGCTTGTACACCTGACTGCTTCTGTTGTTCTTATTTGTAAGTCGCTTTGGATAAAATCGTCTGTTAAATGATTAAATGTAAATGTTTATACAGGACGGTACAGAAAGTGCACAAGTGGGAGAGAGTGGAGGGGACGGCGTCAGAAAGGACCTAGCGCTGGGACACTTTCAAGGATCACCCGAAGCACAACCACACTGTATACACTAAGGCTGCTGGTTCTAACATTTTAGAGTGCCCTGCGGTAGAAATCTCATTCTGCATTCCCCACGGTAAAGAAGAAAGTCTGGGGGGGTTCCCATTAGAAATCAACTGGTGGAAGGTTCCCTTCTCGAACTGTTCAACACATTTTCACTGCACAAATGTTCACAACTCTTGAAATGAGACACATTACTAAAACATGTTTTTGACAGAAACTGTAGGTTTCCACCAAAATAAAAGATCCACTGGTTTCAGTCATAAAGGTACAAGGGTTTGTCTTGTAAGTGCTGCAAAAAATATGCATTTATGTGCCAAATTATTTCACAAAAACCTTTAAATATTATTGTATTTGGATTGTTCTACTACCTGTTTTTAGCATTACCTCCATGCATACTCTGCATAATAAAGTGTGGGATTATTTTCATCTGTTTTCAACAGTATGTTTCCAAAATTTAACTGCTGTTTGACAATTTTGAGCATGTGGTAGTTTATTGAAGTTGTTTGTAAAGCCATTGCTGCCAGTCAATTGATTTTTAGCCTTGCATGTACATTGTTGATCTAAATGCCAACTAGGATCTAGGTGTATTTACACACGGTGCAAGGTACGACGGGGAAACAACGTCGTGTTATCAACGCTGATTTCAAAATCAACACCTCATTCAGCTTTCATCCCAGGGCTGCAGCACGACCCTAATTCACCCATAGTGCAGGTAAGACGGTGAAACAGCGTCGCGATTTCAACGGTGAATCCACGTCGTGATTTCAACGTTGATCCAATTTGCAAAATCGAAAGGTTTTTCAACGTTGATTCAACGTCGGGAGTTCAACAGTGAATCAGCGTTGTGATTTCAACCGTACATCAACGTCACGATTTCAACGGTGAATCAACGTCGTGATTTCAACGTTGATCCAATTTGCAAAATCGAAAGGTTTTTCAACGTTGATTCAACCATGGTACCTGACGTTGTTTCAACGTTGAATCAACGTTGAAATGCCGGCTGGGCTACGTAACTCGATGAGTTCGTCTCAATTGTTTAGAAACAAGCTGCATAAATTAACTATATCAGGAATTTATGTCTCAGATCTCATTTGTGCATGTCTGTTATGTTAAATAAAGTTGATTAATTAAAGCAAACCAAGTAGAACATATACTTTACCTGTGCACTGAGTTGTTGTTGACTGATCACCTCAGACGCCCGGGCTGCAATGGCGGAAATCTCAAAACGGCCACAAGATGGCGCCGTAAATCGGCGAATCCGATATTACAAAACCGATACCCGATTATGGAAAAATGCTTAAATATCGGGAAAAATATCGGTAAACCGATACATCGGTCGATCACTACTTAAAATCAATTTTAAAAGTAATTTGACATCCATTATCACATTTTTCCTAACATAATTTAAATTCACAGATCATTATCTTCAACTCTAGATGCAGTGCCACTTTGTCACAATGTATTCAAATGCTTCTATGTTTTATTCAGTGTCTAAGATGCTCGTATTGTTAGTGGAGTAGAGAAGATGTTGAGGTTACAGAGATTGCCTTTAAGATTTGACTGCTTTTACTGCAGCCGGAAAGATTCACCCTTGAGAAAGTAGAGAGTAGATGAATGCTCTCTAGGAAGCATTTCTTCTCTTGTCTCAGTCCCCTGCAAGGAACGGCTTACACATACTCTACAAACGAATGCTGAATGAATAGAGTGGACGTTGCCTGTGACTGCTGTTGGTGACAATGTGATATCTATAGACTGAAGTTCTCTATTCTGTGAACCTCTACTGAAAGTGCTTAATAGGATTCCTACGCTTCAATTCACACGTTCTGCCAGATTCAATTCACTTCAGTTCCAAATAAACTGTAAACACAGATACAAAAGCGTAGCTCATGTGTCAAGTGCTTTGAATGTTTCTTAAAGAAAAAAATAAGGAAAACAAAATAACTCAATAAACACATAGTAGTAGAAATAAAGTGAAGAAAATGTGTCAACCAATTTAAAACATACAAATATCTTTTTTTTAATGTTTGGCTTTCTTACAACGAGAAAGTAAAAAAATAGGCTTTTTTTAAAGCACAAATAGCATAACTTTTGGGCTTTTAAATGTTGAGAAGTGAAGGGAAGAGATTTTTTTTAAATGCAGAATGTTGCAAGCTGGATTCGAACTTTCGGTGTCCGCATGAGCATCATAGCTTTTCCACATCTCCAAGTAAAAGCCTTTTGACGGTTGCATTTTCTTCATTCAAGGCTTCTAACTACCAATGGCAGAAGTGTAAATAAAAGAGTGGCACATCACCTGTGTGTGATTAGTGGCATAAATAAGCACACGCTATTGCCACTTTGAATGCCTTTATGATTCAATGCCCTCTTTTCTTGCATTTCAAACATAGACATCAAACTAATTAATTTGAAGGACTGCAGAAAAAGCTAATTATGAGGTCGCAAGGTGCACATATTTTATTATTAAAGAGAGAACAGAAAAAGAAAGCTTGTAGCAGCAGACTGGCTTTTCTCAGACGTGTGCTTCCTAACCTCGGGGCGTTAAAAGAAGGTTTGCACGTTGCTTAGTGACACTGGGCGAGATTGCTATACTTCTCTTAATTAGCCTTCTCTCCATCCCTTTGTCTCCTGCCGCCTGTCAGTCATTTCATGGACTATATATATAACATGTTTGGTGTGCAATTGAAAAGTTGCTTTAAAAAAAACTAAGCTTGTCTGGCTTTTGATTTCTAAAGGACACATGTAGAATAAAGGGGGGGGGGGAGATCCAATCAAGAAAGTGACCCCCATCACCCATTTCATAAAGGTCTTTTTTTGGAGATGAATAACTAATTAAGCTCCTCAAATGATGTGGCGTAGCATCTGATGAAGTTAGGAAGGTATTTATAACATGGTGGTCATACCGATCTACTGCAGATGCATTAGATCAAGAGTGGAAGGTTAAACAGAAGAATTACTGCTAAAATGGTTTTATATTTTTCATCCACAGTGTATCACGATTAGAAAAATGACTGATGAGTTTTTTTTTTATGTAGATATTCAGAGATCTGGATGGCAGATGGCCAATGTAATAATGATTTTATGCATATAATACAGTTTAAATTATTGCAAATTAGATGCACACACATCTAATGCAATTCAGTGAGTTCGACTAATTGATTTAAACTTTTCTTAACTACAAATATAATATATATTTGATACTTTAATTGGTGCTTTAATTAGCTTGCTGAGTTTTCTGTTTTTGAAGACAACAACAAGAACACATTTGATCACGGTCAAGTGAACCTGAAACTGGATTAATTATTTTGAGCTTCCAATTAAATAGTCAATTAAAGACCAACTAACTAGCTGGTTTCGAAATTTTGCACATCCCAACTCAGAAATAGCCAAATATCCAAACTATCCATTGGAATAGAGTTAACTGGATCTCAAGAATCTCAAAATGGTCAAATAACGGTTAATAACACTGATGTTAATAAAATTAATAATACTAATAGACAATGCTTAGGTGCAAATGAGCAAACAATATTATTCCCAATGCTGTACTCTATCTTGGCTCAGTTACATAAATAAAAACTTAAACACTGCATTTATTTGCATATTTTTGAGAGTGTTAATTAAAGTGACAAAAATAAGATGTTGAGATTTCGATGTTAAACAGCTCTCTGTTTTTGAAGACAACAACTAGAATGAACTGGATCACAGTCAAGTGAACCGTAACTGGACTAATTATTCAGGACTTTGTAGCGATTAGTCACTCAGAAACCCTCACTAACATCCCAACTCAAAATCAGCAAAAAAGTCCAAACTATCCATTGGAATCGACCAACTATTAGACTTATCAGGCAAGAATCTCAAAATGGTCAAACAGAGGGCTAGGCAATATGTCCAAAATTAATTATCATGATAATTTTTTCATAATTTTTATATCTATTAATATTAATAATTATTGCGATAAACTTTTTATCGTTATTTCTTTCAAGTTTAAAGGCATATTTCTGCTTCTAAGATTTTAAATACTCTTTATGGTCAGACTCAGAACGTGACAAACACTTAACATTTTTGGATTCATTAAAATTTTCCAGTTATTTTCCTTTAACAAAATAAATGACTTGATTAAAAATAAAAAAAATAGTTTCTGCAAGTTCTAATGAGTGACATTGCTTCAAATCCAAAAAGAGGTTTGTGTTGCCTAAATTTGATGACTTATCTTCAGTTAAGTTGCAGTGCAGGCTATAATATTAATAATATTAATAAAAATTGTCTCTTGGAAATGCACATTTGAGTTAGGATGCAGATGTAAATTAAAGTGTATTATCAAATAAATAAAAATTACAATTGTAACAAACATTTTTATATGGTGAAATGTAATTATTCGAACAGTTTTATTAATCACAGTTAAAACCACACATATAGCACCTCAATACAAAAAATTTAACTAGCCTATATGGTTTCTATCTATTTGTATGAAAAAACACTATGGCTTTATCTAAAAAATCCTGTAATTGCATTCCATTATTCCTTTAATACATTAATATTTCTACATTAATAATATAATAAACTATTACACATTTCAGCCACAATACCATGTTAGTGTTACTACAGTAAATCCATGGTAAATGATGGCGATTTGTAGATTAAAAAGTCTTCTGACTGTATCGTCGTGCACAGTGTTTTTCCTGTTTCATCTGGCTTTATACTAGTTTAAATCACTGATCCATTTGTGTTGTTTGCTGAATTTATGCTGGATCTGACCGAGATTTATCAGCAAGTAAACGCATCTGCTTTAGTGAATTGGTGCTGTGCAGCTGTTTGAACTTTCAAACGAGTGGATAAACGGTGTTGCGCTTCAAATGAGTAGTGCTGTTTTGTTCCACTTTTAGCATATAAACATTATTAACATTTAGCAAAGTCTTATTATTGTTTTATCAAGGAACTATCTTTTGTGATAATAGAGTTATATCTTTATCACCCACACCTTTGGTCAAATAATGGCCAACAACAAGAATTATTAATAATAATAATAATAATTATAGTTGCAAGCAGCATTTATGCTAAGACCTTTATGTCATCTGTTAAGGTCTAGGCTGACACGAAAGCATTAAAGATTCATAGGCTTTTGAGTACATTTGGAGATGGCTATTTTCTTAATGATCCAGTTATGGCTATCCAAATGGTAAAGTTGCACAGTTTTAGATAATTATTGACCTAAAAAATCTAGAGGATTGAGAATAGAAAACATGACCTCAAGGCAAAGTTATAGAGAATAAGGAAATACAGTCATCTGGTGACAGATTTCTTTCAGAATTCACACATGAGTGATAAAGGCAAGAGTCAAACAGGCCCACCAAGTTTTGTTTTGATCAGCTACTGTTAACCTGGTCTAACAGGTTCTCAAATTTCATGGGCCAATGGCACCCATGTTTTTTGAGAGACGTGAAGGTCCTCATAAACATTCATGGCACCTTCGGCCAAGACACTGCATGCCAATGTTCCAAGTTAATCAGACTAAAGATTGCGTAGTTATTTTTTTCCCCTGTAATGGAGCCATCAAGAGGACAATCACTTTACCATCATGGCAACTTGAACAAGGACAGTGCATGCCAATTTTAAAGTCAATCAGACTAACTTTTGTGTAGATGTAGTGGTCTTCATGTTTTTTTCATATTATAGTGCCACCAAATGGCCAAAAGCAAATTATTATTATTTTTTCTTACTGTGACTTCGGACTGAGCATCTACACGTGTACCATGTTTGGTGAAAATATCTCATTGCAAGAGATATAACCATTTTAGTAAGGCAACTTCTACTTCAAACGTTCTGGCGTTCTGTTGCGAACCTTAATCACCATCTACATTTTTTTAAATATCTTTTTGTCATGAGTGTTTCTAGATGATGCATGTCAAATACGGAACAAATTGCACAAATGGCCTATTAGGAGTTGTATCAGAAAAGTATCTATGAGAAAAGTAGTTTTTGCTAATAATCGCAAATGTTTAATGAACAATTTGATTGACTGCAGTGGTTGTGGAGGCAAAGTGGTTCAGAATGAGGAGATTCAACATATGATATGAATATTGTGTGTATGAGTGATAGGTTGCGTGATATATATAGGGTCTAAAACACGATTGCGCCACCCAATGGCCATTTTATTTCAAACTTCGCACAGACCTCTAGGGCGATGAGTCAAATAGGCCCACAGAGTGTCCCCATCGTTCTCCGTAAGCCATTAGAGGTGCTCAAAATGTATAGGCCGATGGCAGCCATGTTTTTGAGATACACGAAAGTCATCATGAATGATTAAGGGAACTTGGACAAAGCCAATTATGCCAATTTTCAAGTCATTTGGACAAACAGTTGCGTTTTTATAGCTGTTTTTGTGTTCTTTCGTATTATAGTGCCATCAAGTAGTAAATCTCAGCAATTGTTTTTGCATGACCACAGAATGAACTCATACATAAGTATAACAAGTTTGGTGAAAATATCTAATTTCGTTTAAGAGTTATAACCATTTACGTGAATGTGGCCCTGTCTTATTTCAAACGTTTTGTTGTCACCGTCACAAGAATGAATCACTGATCGAAGATGATGTATATCAAGTTTCGAGTGAATCGGACAAACGGCCTATGAGGAGTTCGATAAAGTAGATATTTTAGAAAATTCAAAATGGCCAAAAACTATTAATGGCAGAAATAAAATCAGACGTCTTGAACCAAGGATTCCAATGATATAAGACAACTGAGTCTACGACAAACTGTCTAGGTGTTATGAGCAGTTTCACGTTGTTGATCGCTTTAGCGCCCCCTATTTGCCAATCGGGGTCATACTTTGTCAGGCTTTCCCGAAATTGAGACCTACCATCTGGCCAGGTTTCCAGTATCTAGGCCTAAAGGTTTAGTCTGCATGATCAGTTTTACGGCATAATAGTAATAAAAATCCTAACAATTACAATAGGGTTTCAGTGCTATGCACTTAAACCCCTAATCATCATAATAAACTGTAAAATATAATCAACTAGGTCCAACTGATCCCAAAATATCACACCTATTGCCGTATCCTACCTTTTGCTCAATTTAGTAAATAAATATTGCAAAGACCAAGAAACAGCTAGAACGAACTAGATCTCTTTCGGGTGATCCTGATATTTGACTGATTAATCAGGCCCTCCTATCGATTAGTCAACTAGTCACTAAGGAGCCCCCAATAACTTGTCTATTTTTTATTTTTGCACATCAAAACTCAAATTCAGAGAAATATCCAAGCTATCAATTGGAATCAACCAATCAGGCACAAATCTAAAAACTTTTAAACTTAAAAATGTATAAAAGTCCCAACTGATCCAGAAATATCATGCCCGTTGTCCAAAAATACCATAGCCTATCTTGGCTCGATTATGAAATAAAAAAGAAGAGCATTTTTTTGATCAACAAAAAGTGACAAATATGAACTAAAAATACTAAACCCAAAGTATGTATCAAAGCAATAGCAGAATTTAGACAACAAATATAATTTGACACTCTAGAGACAAGAAAACTACAATCTAAATCAAGGAAAAAGGTAAATAAATAAATATTATTACAAATTTGGCAATCCTTTGTTTGGACCTAGTTAAGAAAAACATGACAAAAATCATAAAGATAAAAATTATGAATGTCTTTAATCTTTAAGGAGGAGATAAAAGCAGACATTTCCGTCATCCAGATAATCTTGTCCTATTACCTGAAAGACTTTGCTTTTCAAACAACATAAAAACCTAGAAACAATTGTATGAACGTTCTAGCGGCAAGGTACAAGGGTAGTGCGTGAAATACTGAGAAAACCACATAGAAAACACACTCAAGTGCTTCCTGCATCCACTATTTTATTTCCCCTTGTTCGATTCCAGCAAGAACATTACAAGTGCTATTTGGAGAAGAGGTTAACCAATGTCATTCTTGACCTAGATTGTGTTTGAATCAGAATGTGGGAAAAACTCAAACCTGCAGCCGTGTTACGAGGGAAGGGCCAATCACATTTAACCCATCAGGACATCAGCCTTCCACGACAGGAACTTTTAGGTCGCCAAGCCCCAATTGCAGGGAATGTACATCTCGTACATGCACCATTTGTCATAAAAGGAACTGTTGGCCACGAAAGGCAATTTTAAGCTTTTGATGGTGGTGATTAGTGTCAAAAGCAATGTTTACTTGGCCATTAAGGACCAAATGTGCAGCATTAGGTTAAAGTAGACGTCTGGATTTAAGTCCGCTGTAAAGCAGGTTATTTATAAGGTTAAGTGTTCCAAAAAATCTAATGTGATATAGAATAAAGAAACTTTTTTTTTTTTTTGCCAGTACTTCATATCAAAAAGCTATTTTTTTTTAAAGCAGAATACACGGTCAATTTTCCATAATGCTTTATCTTTGCGAGCCGCTCTGCATTACTGTGTCACGACAAATGGTTTATTTTCAGGGCTGGCGCATGTGAAACTAATGTAGTGATCTTAAAGTAAACCCACAGAACATCTGCAGAGCAATTAAAAATATATTTGTCTTTGAGAGAATTTTTTTTTTTATTAAAAACTATATATATAATATTTTGTTTTTCATAGCCTAAGGTCAGTCTGAGAATGAAAGCACTCTTCAAAAAGGCTTGGCCTTCGTCATGCTTGTCTGTGTAGTACTGTACATTGCCATTGTTCTGCCCCTGAACCTTGGATCAATAATATTTTTCTTTCTGTCTGTTTATCTATTAAGAGTTGAAGGATATAACAAAAGTGCCTATTTTTCTGTTTTTACAACGTAGGTAGACTACTATTTAAACTATGCAGTAAATGTTTCCAAGTATATATATTCAGCAACTGAAATGCAACTACGTTTCTTTTCCCACAAAGTTATTTCCCAAAAATAACTGAAAGAATTGTACTTAATCATTCTCAATAATATGTACCAATACAGCAATTTTTAGAACCAGTCTAATCCCTCTAAAGGTATAGTTTACCAAAAATAATGTTGTTCCAAACTTTTTTCCTTCAGTGAAACATAAAGACAAAGAAATGCGCTACGGTCTGCCCAAGTTCGAATCCCGGCTCAAATACATTTCCTGATCCTGATCTGATCTGTCCTATCATAATAAAGGCAAACATGCCAATAATAATAATAATAAATCGTACTAAAAGAGTGGCTTGGACATTCTGTTAAATAACTCCTGAGTTTCAAAGAGCGAGCTACTAATCATCAAATTGTCTTATTTGGGTGAGCCATACCTTTCATAAAGACATCAGAGAACATGCATCCATTGTAATAATTCAACAATACATGAGTGAAAGGAAAACTTCATCTCTCTAGACAAAACACAATGCAGGCGATACGATACTCCATTCAAAAACGCTCTTTCCCACAAAACAATCCGTCTGGTGAGTCTTCCAGATCCCTACCCTGACAAATCAAACATCTCAATCAAAAATGAGATGAAAAATATCCTATTTTACCTAATTTATCAAACTATAGTAGAGATTTTATAAGGTTTAAATGCAAAACTTCATATTTGCTATATCTGCTCAAATATTCTAAGCTATATGGTTTCTAATGAGATCTAATCTAGCTTTGGAATAGGTTCTAACACAGACAAAAAGTAATAACTTGGCTAGAGAGATAGCATTTGTTATGCGTTTCCACTAAATGACTTTGACGGCCTTATGCAGCACTGTGTTGGAAAAAAAAAGAACAATGAACACTTTCAAATGAACACTTTCTTAATAATTCAGGATTTTCCAAATAATAGTAAATAGTTAATTCTACTTTTGTAATTATTGGCTATAGTCTTACATTGGGACTCACAATTAATCTCATTTAATAGCACAAAGACCCTAAAGACAATAGTCCACGGATCACCAGAGTATAAACTCATCTCTAGTCGGGACTCGGGAGGGGGCTGTGAAATTGATATGAGATTTCAGCAGAGTGCTCCTATCATATGATTTTCACATGCATTCCTGCTAAACAAAAGAAATCATTGGCACGGTGACTGAGATGTTAGAAAGAAACCAACATATAGCTGAAGGATGGGCTAACTTGTGCTAATTGGCTGGTTGTGTGCAGAAGTTTTAGATTCAGCTGACCCTCGGATGGCTGTACTTTTTCAGTGGGCTTATACTGTACAGAAGGTCTAACATCTAAAGTATAGCATGCAAATTAAGTGAATCACACAGACGACAAAAAATAAATACATCTAAATAATAATTGGACTAGTCAGCCATTGCAAGGCACACCCATCCCTAATCAACCGAACCAAAAAGATATGGAAAATACACTGAGAAAAAAAAAAAATCAATTAAATGGATTAATCAAAAATATTAACCTCACTGAACCTTTCCAAAACTAATTATTACTTAAAAACAGGGTTTATTTATGGGGTAACATCTAGATAAAATATTACTAAAACTGTTTTCAAAATTAATATTTAAGTCAAATATAAAATCAATCAAATAATTGCAAAAAGAAAGCCTTTTGTGAAAAACATGCTACACTTGAACCTATCTTTGCATTGCACATTTAATTCGCTTATCTCCACATTATAAGTGTTTCAGGTGTTTCCATAAGGTGATGCTACAACTGTTTTTTTATTAATTTTTTTATTTAGGAATTGTAGCAGCATAAACATTAAAACTTGAAAACTAGGCCAAAGCTTTTAATTAATTTGCCACCAATACTCAAAAAAATCTGCATCAGCATTCATTCCCTAAAACATCTGCTGCATTAGGCAGCAAAAATAATTTCAAAAACCCTTCAAACCCCCACCTCAGGCGGCTTTTTAGGGCATTCGACTTTGAGCGCATAATCTAAACCCATTCTGAACATGGCTTTAATGGAAAACAACCACTGAGTTTCACATGAGAGGCAGACAAATAATGGCGAGGCATATGGCAGATTTTGACACATTTAGATCTGCAGGGATTGGTTTAGGCATACATGAACTACAGCACAGAAAGATTAAGAGACAAATTTGAGCTTATCTTGTCTTTACAGTAACTGTATATCAAAGTTCTTGCGCAACAGCCTGTTCAAGAATGTTTCACTTCATCGAATCAAAGGTCTCACTCACCTGGAATCTTTTGGGAATTTAGGAAGCAAACATAACTTGAGAGAACGAATATAATACTAAGAAATGTACCCAAAATTCAGTGTTTTCGACAGTAAAACCTTATTTTACAATTATTATTAATTTGCATTTACAAGTTAAGTTGTAAACAACATCTAAATTGTCTACACAATCAAACCTCCACAATTAGAGCTTGTCAGAATTGCGATATAGTAGGGATCTGGCACGATTTAATCTAGATGTCCTTCGACAAAATGAGAATCCCTGGGGTTTAAAAGGAGAAAATAATGGAGGCAGACTTCCCAGATGTCAAAATACTTAGGCACAGAAGCCTAGCGTATTTAAGATGTGAAAAATCCAGCGGAAAACCAAAAGTATTATCTCTGTGGGAGTATAATGCTACTACTTTTAAAGTAGTTCAGCGTAACCCTGACAGCTTAAACATGAAAGTGGTGGAAAGCAAAGATGTAAGCTTTAGATAAACGCTAAAATCAAGAGGAATCAACGTTTTTAGTTCCCTAAACCAAATGTACAAAGAAAACATGACCTTCATTTGGTGGTCATCTGATGATTAAATAAATAATTCAGTTAAAGTGTAATGCATCTTAACAGCTGCTGTATATCTAAGTGTTTCTTTCAATATTTCACATAAAATATGAAGTAAAATACATGATACGGTAAAAAAAAAAAAACATTTATTTCATTAACTATTAAATAATTTAATCAAATATTTGTCAGTAATATTTGGCAGTATGTTTTCCCCCGTACTGTAGACACACGCAGCTGAAAAAGATCCATACATAATTCAGATGACAGTATTTTTTTATCAATTTAATATGCTGTTGATTTTCAGTGGTTTTCAAAAAGAATGCAACTCGAATCAATGCCCCTTCTCGCAGCCTACATGCCAATTATAACGGCTGGAAACTGTCGTCAAATAGCTCCTGACGCTTCTTTAACAACCTCTTCACTTGGGGGTGGATGTTCAAGAGCTGCTAGAAGCGCTTTACGGCCAAGATAGGAACAAATAAAGGTAAAGTCGCTTTCGATACGCACCAAAAAGGTTCTCAAACCACCAAAACCAAAATGCACGATTGTGAACCATGCATCGTATTTCTAAAAAGAACTACAAAAACTTCTAAAAGCGCTAGGATATCAAATATAGATAAGAAGGTAACCAAACTGGAGTGATAAATGTCAAAGGAATATCCGAAATAGCCCTGAGATGTTGCAAGAATCATAATTGGTCATGAGATTGTTGCTGATCTTTGATGAAACGAGAGGAAAGGCAAATGCATAGGGGAGCTTTCGAAGAGAGCGAGGGGGAGGTAGATGATGACTAGAGATAAAAATAAAAAGTGACATTTTTCCTGATGGTAATGGTTCTCACAGCAAGCAGCTTTGACCTTCAGTTTTGTCTGAATTTGTGACACTCTCTCGTGCATGACACCAAATGTGTGGTGACAAATTCACACGGAAAGAGTCGGAAAAGCCAGGGTGCGGTTGGGTTTTGAATAAATTTGTCTGATTAAAACAGCGACATCTCACCGCAATGATTTATGTAACCAACTGAATGCTCCACACACATTTTCAAACTATGTTTTTTGTATTTAGACGTGCCAAGGCTAGATATAAAGACCACTTCAAGAGTTAAACTGAAATTACAGATCACCTAATACATCAAATCCTATTCTCAGGTCTCATTCAGCCAAACCTCGAGCCACTGATAAACAGAAATAATTGAATTCAAATACATATACTATTACTTCTAGTGACTGAAAATAAAATGGCCAATGCTCTTCATCATAAAATTAATATAAATAAAATCAGTTGATGAACGTTGGTACTGTTTGTCAATTATTAATTTACATTTATGTATTGTAAATATTAACATGCTGCTCTCGTATCCGTGCAAAGTTATCTACGAGTTACCAACAGATGAACACACAAGCAAAGCTAGCTGTACTAGCAAACATTACAGAGGATGATTTAGTACCAGACTACAAACAGACAACAAAAAAAAGACAAAATATAATACCATTGATGGCCCAAATTCAGCATCAAACTGACCGCTTTGCAGATGGAAAAAGAAATAAAAAAATCTTCTTTGCAACTTCTAGCAATGCTGGCTTTGAAGGAGAGTTGGTTAACAACAGTTTAGAATTTGGAACTTTGACCCTTTGAAAGTTTGAGGAAATGATTTATGATGCTCCCTAAAGCGTTATCAGCAGAGCGCCAATGTAAATTCGTCTCATGAAGGTGTGAATCAACTCTTACATACTTCTAGATTTCACAGAGGGAGACGGAAACTTCGGCCGTTTTTTACGTCCAAAAACATGCTAAGCTCTCATTATGGATTCACTGGAGACTTTCAGTAGACTAAACCCAAATTATTTAGCCTGCATTTCCTCGAAGCATGCCTAGAATTAATCTCTTGTGATGGACAGAATATCTGCATGGCATGAGATACAAGCAATAATATAATATTATCACCGTGGGAATCTTGTTAAAGGCTCACTGTCAAATATCTTTACTATTTCAGCACAAAACAGCAATGAATCCACCCATCATCACATCAGCGCCTTCAAACTTCCTGGAACGGGCCTTTTGGTAAAAAAAAAATAGGAGCTTTTCCTTATAGTATGAGAAAAACTAAGCCGTTTTCAATGATATACGTCTAATATCTGATAACTAGTCTTTTTAAATATATCAGTTTGTCATATCTGATATGATGTATAGGAAATGTTAGACAAACAGGGTCCAACATATGGATTCATATTCAATATCTGACATTAATGCAGCATTAGACAGACTCAGTTTTGGTTGATAGAAAGAGTGACCAACATTTACTCAAAAGCTTCAGTTAACAGATGCCAAAAGCCAAGGGTTTTCTTTCTGACATTAAAAGGGGGATTACCACAAATCTAGGGTTTGAAAACTAGGAAACCTCGAGGTTAAGACTCAATAATCTCCCAATAACATCAGATACGGCGATTTAAAGGGATTAAACAAAGCTAATGAAACATTTAACGGGGGAGGGGCGGGAAAACCAACGGTTTATGTCATATTTTTGGAAATGATAACCAAAAATTAGTACATAACAAATAGAAACGGGACTCAAGGTTTCCCCAAACCAAATATTGTTGATATTTACACGACATTTTGGCTACACTGGCACGTTTCGTTCATGGACTGTATTTCTGCTTCAAAGCGAGAAATCGATTAACGAAAAAAAAAAAGAATAAAGAAATCAAAACAAACTCAAATACCAGCGCACATATTCTGCACAAACCTTCTGATTAAGATCAAAGGCGTTATATTGACACGTTCAGTGTAATAATAATCTGGCCTTGACAAGGCCGCGATAACAAGCAATATGCGCAGTGTCATTTTCTTTGTCAACCCCCACCTTCCCCTAAAATACAAAATTATTTTCTGACATTTCCCCATTGCAGCAATGCGCGCTCCCCCAGCGCCGATGATTTGAGGGAAGGGAGGGCACGCGCGCAGTGGGGCGGGGACGCGCACAGCCCTCCCCCCCAAATAATACAGTAGCCTACAATAAAGCAGGGAGCGCGCACTCAGGCAAAACGGATGCCGGTGATTGGTCAGTGCACAATTCCCTCTGTACACGTAACACGCCCTGCTTACAATAAATAAACATCGCCTAAATTTCCTCTAAAAAATATATGCAACTTAAAGAAAGGGCGTTGGGCCAAAACAACAGCTGTTATGCAATCAAATAAAATAGCAAATGTACATTATTTATCAAACAACAGCCACGCAACTAAACTCATAACTGCGATTATTTTTGATAAGGTCCAGCGGCTATTTAAAAAAAAAAAAGGCAATGGGTTTTCGCCGGTCCCCACACCGAATAAACACACTGAATCAACACGCGAAGCCCAGCTAGACAATTCTGCATGTTAGGTGAAGCGAGCTTACCTACACAGTGAATGAGTTTATGCCTCCACGAGTCAAGCTCCTGCCGAAAGCCGCGCCTCTCGATCGTGCATTGCTGCCTTCTGCACAGACTCGCCATTTTCTACCGGCCCCTCCCGCGGGCGCGCGCCTCACACCGGGAGCTCCCGGGGCCCGCGTCATCGGCCCCCTCTCCTCTCCTCTCCCTCCGTGGCTCTTCAGTGCTGCAGCACTTTTCTGACATATCCCTCCCGCATCCTAATCAGAGCTCCAAAGAATTTAAAACATGTACCTGAGTGCATATAGATGATCAGAGAAGTGTCTAGCTGTCTTAAATAATTTAGGATTTGATTAAATTAATCTAGTGTTAATATAAGTGTTTATGATATCACTATAAAAATTCTAAATATATGTTAATAATACACTAAGTTTTATTTGTGTCCCATAAAAGAAAAGCCACGTTCACAACAAGAATGAAAACTATAAAGATAACTAGCCAGGACCACAAAACAGGGTCATAAGGGTAAATTTCTTTTTTAATCTTTCTGTTGATGTATGGTTTATTAGGATCGGACAATATTTAGCCAAAATACAACTATCTGAAGATCTGGAATCTGGGGGTGCAAAATAATAAAATAATAAATGAAAAGATGGAGAAAATCGCCTTTAAATCCAAATTAATTCCTTCATATAATAATAAAAAAAAAGTTTTGAAATGTTTTACAAAATATCTTCATGGAACATGATCTTGATTTAATATCCTAATAATTTTTGGCATAAAAGAAGAATAATTTTGATCCATACCGTGTATTGTTAGCTATTGCTACAAATTAGGCTCACATATAATGACCAGAGCATGCCTTAAATAATTTTGTATTTTATTAAATAACTTATTTATTATAGTAATAATAATGGTGTTTATGATAATAATACTACATCTATAAAAAAAAAATCATTCCAAATATTTTAATAATATACTAGTATTAATAATTTTGTGTCCCATTACAGAAATATTACAAAATGCACTGAAATATATAATAAAGATATCGACACTAGTGTCCAAAACCGGCGAACAATATCGTCTGTTTATTATAAACGCACGCTCGTCTGCTTGTTACAGCGGGATTCTGATTGGCTGTCAATTATGTTATCATTCGTCACCTGGAAAAACGGACAAACGTTTAGCCAATCAGGTGGCACTCGGACAAACGCTCAGCCAATCAGGTGTCACTCGGACAAACGCTCAGCCAATCAGGTGGGACTTTGAAAAAAACGCGATTGAAGATTCTGTGAGGGAATTGCTTACTTTCGGCTTAAAGGGTTAGTTCACCCAATAATCAAAATTATGTCATTAATGACTCACTCTCATGTCGTTCCAAACCCGTGAGACCGCCATTTATCTTCTGAACACATAGATTTAGTCTGAGAGCTCTCAGTCCCTCCATTGAAGCTGTGTGTACGGTCTACTGTCCATGTCCAGAAAGGTAAGAAAAACATCATCAAAGTAGTCCATGTGACATCAGAGGGTAAGTAAGAATATTTTGAAGAATCGAAAATACATTTTGGTCCAAAAATAGCAAAAACTACGACTTTATTCAGCATTGTCTTCTCTTCCGTGTCTGTTGTGAGAGAGTTCAAATCAAAGCAGTTTGTGATCCGGTTTCGTGAACGAATCATTCGATGTAACCAGATCTTTTTGAACCAGTTCACCAAATCGAACTGAATCGTTTTAAACGATTCGCATCTCTAATACGCATTAATCCACAAATGACTTAAGCTGTTAACTTTTTTAATGTGGCGGACACTTCCTCTGAGTTCAAACAAACCAACATCCCGGAGTAATTCATTTACTCAAACAGTATTGACTGAACTGCTGTGAAGAGAGAACTGAAGATGAACGAATGATTCGTTCGTGAACCGGATATCACAAACTGCTGTGTTTTGAACTCTCTCACAACAAACACGGAAGAGAAGACAATGCTTAATAAAGTCGTAGTTTTTGCTATTTTTGGACTGAAATTTATTTTGGTGTCTTTTTGGTTCTTTTCTGATGTCACATGGACTACTTTGATGATGTTTTTCTTACCTTTCTGGACATGGACAGTATACCGTACACACAGTTTCAATGGAGGGACTGAGAGCTCTCAGACTAAATCTAAAATATCTTAAACTGTGTTCCAAAGATAAACGGAGATCTCACGGGTTTGGAACAACATGAGGGTAAGTTATTAAATACATAATTTAGATTTTTCGGTGAACTAACCCTTTAAGTCTTGCTATAAACCAGGAATTCTTTTCCTTCACAATACCACTGACAATGTAAAAGTTACAGTACGGTTGACGGTAAGCTTTTTGTTAAGTGGAAATGAAGTAACTGACTGCTTTTATTGTACTGGCAGACTTCCTTGAGTGATTTCAGTGGGTTACTGTGGTAGCGACTGAGTCAGTTGTTATATTTGACAAAGGAAAAGAAAGGCAAGTGAATAAAATATAAATGGATTATAAATTCCTCGCTACTTGAGAACAGTGAACTGCATTTTTCCTCTAAACGGTATGTCAGTATAAAAGTGTAAATGTAATCGTTTGCATGCCTTTTCCTTTTGTGTGTGTGTGTGAGGGAGAATGTGATGATTAGTTGAATGTCCAAGTTGTTCTTTTCCATACGACAGAAGAAGCCAGAATAAGGGATATCAAACTGTAAAAGCACAGTAGAAGGAAAAATGTGTGAAACGATACACTTTTAAGATCTAAAAGAAGCCTTCGACAGTAAAGAGACTATTCGGAGGGGGTAAAAGGTGGAAATGTTTCTTAAGACCCTAAGGTGTTAGTTACATCTATTTCATCCTTTAAGGCTTGTCACCAATTGTCCACTGTTATGTTTGACTAAAGTCATTGTACAGAAAACGGTATAAGCACCCCCTCACTATTACATTTGAGTGTTTTTTACATGATCAAAATGAAACGTTCATTTTCAGACAAAGCATTATGAAATTTATTTACAGTTTGTGAACTCTCCATGTCACTCTGCCTCGTTTACAAAATAAAACACTCCAATCTTCTGACATGATCCGGGATGCCATTAAATATAATCTACTTCTTCCTTACACTTGATATCTGGACAAAGACGCGAACGAGCTGTTTAAACTAAATACGTCAAAACGAACGTCCTTTCATGCCATGTGTCCTGGTCGCCGTGATTTTGCCAAGTAGGACATGCTCCATGATCAAGAAAAGATGTCCAAAAATATAGAATAAACTCAATTTCTACCCCTAGACCTAACCCTACCCATAATTTATTCCTAAAATCAGTGGGAAATGAGAGCCGATTAACAATGGTGTAGAAGCACCAAACCCTGATCATAAGCCTAAAACCGATATTTCCCGGTAAGTTATCCCTGCATTCTGATTGGTTGATTGGAATGTTGTTCCAGGATTATCAAGGATGTTGATCCAGGAACATGTTGCACTTGGTGAAATCACAGTCACCATAGGCGTTTCTCAATGTCATGTGGACTGAGTCAGAAAGTGAATGCACATCTACTGTATCCAGAGAAGATAGCAGCAGTGATTGTCATTTCTATTTGCTTTCATCGCGACGCGACACTCACGTTCAGCGCGATTAAGTGACTGAGCGCCAGTGGGCGGGGCCTATGGTTTGAAGATGACTATTCATCGCTCTGGAAGTGTGTTTATGAAAATGTTTATGCCCATGCACAGGCTTCATCACTTTGCCTTTCAAATCATGCAGATTTGATTTCTCAGATCATGACTTTGATATTTTGATATGTAGTCCTCTCCATACTCTCCAAAAACCTGCGTAACTTCTTTTCTAAGAAACCTGAGTTTATCAAAGTTAAGCTTTGCTTCCAACTTGTTTTGCAATTGCAAAACCTTCTTGGTTACCATTGCTATTGCAAATTGACTCAAATAAAAATGAATAAATAAGCAGTTTATTGCATTTATAGACTGTATCAGCACTTCATCTACAAATCCATTTACCTGAAATAAGGATTACTGAACTTTTGTCCCAAGCTCCAGTTCTCAACTATTTATATAATAAAAAAACATTAATTAAAATATCTCAGATTTTGGACTTGAGTAGTCTGCAAATAAGAACCAATATGCAACAAGCAAGAACAAAATAAAACGTATTAACTGAAACAGCTTCGAATGAGCTACACACAATAAGATCCTTTACTTTTTCCTGCATAGATGACTATTAAATGGAAATAAGACATTGGACGAAAAGAGAGAGAGAGAGATTAAATAGTGCTTGAAGTGAATTCAGATTAACCACAATTAACTACAGAAATGTGAAAAATGTGCATTCTCAAAGTCAGGGTCAAGATAGTGGTTGGAACAAAAATATATTTGTTTTTGGATTCAATGACAGTTCTGTTGATACTCAACGATCGTATCACAAAGAGTCTTCTCGATCTTCAGAGACACACAAACAGAGGCGCTGTATGTACCAGGGTACCCTCAAGGTCTTCTTTGCAGTATGGTATGAACAAAAGGCATCAGTCCCAGAGCAAAACACAAAGCAGTCACTCACAACTGATCTGAATACGCTATTTTGGTAATGTCCCGGTAAACCGTAACAGAATCAGTTTTGTTGCGTTTACTGTATGCACGCAACAATGCAATCCGACCTGTTGATGGTTTGCGTATTTATTTCTTTTTGTTTTAATGAGCGTCATTGACTTGTATGACCTTTGGTGACACATTTCTGAACATTTAACATTTAAGTCTCCAGGAAATGACTGTTAAATAACCCCGCCGCTCAACTTGCACACAAGGCCAGCGTGTCTTAACTCTCTCACTGCCTAATTCGTTCCTCAGCCTCGTCTCATGCATACCGCTCAAAGCGTTTAGGGATAATCTGACGTTCAGATACCAGAGAGTGGGGGAGGGGCTTCTTTGGAGATTGGGAGCGCAGTATGGGTGTTAAAGGGACCAATGCAGAAAGATTAGGCATTGATGTAATGTAAGCCGTGTGTACATTTTCAGTAAACCTTGATAGATTTGTTTAGGCTAAAAAGAGTTTTTCTTGCACTGAATTCAGTTACTGTATTTCCAGCACGATGCCAAAACAAATTAAATTTCTCTTGATATGAGGTTGCAGTCTGAATTCAATAAGATATGACATAAAAAGATGGAGTACCAGTGAATAATATTAGGACAATAGGTTTAATTCATGAAACAAATGAATTAAATGAATGGTTATGTAAAAACACATAATGTTCGGATTCATTAAAGTCTGTGTGGGACACAAATTGTGTGTAAAATGTCCAGAGGTTTAGTTATCTTTTAGGCAAACTGATGACACTGCATTTTTATAACATTATACCGTAAAAATGATTTTTCAAAGGTTATTGGAGTACCTTCCTTTCGTATTAAAAAAAAACAGCTATACTATTTCAGCTTTCCTACTTCAAATTTCATTTTTCATTCATTGTTTTTAATCTTGACTTGAATTATTTTTATTATTATTATTAATTTGCAAAATGTACCAAGTGGAAATGATTTCAAATTCTTTTAAGTATGTACTAAATCTGGGGCTTTCTGTGCCTTTCTGGATCTACTGGACGGTTTTAACTGAATAAATTACTCAGTTTACTCAAATATTTATAAAAGTTTCATGAATGAGGACTAGTGAATGAGCGGTCTTCACACAAAAACAAACATATATTGTAGATGCAACCAGTTTCAAAAGGGGGTAAAAAAACTTTTCACTGCTACTTAGTGATTTGGTCAAAGACCAATTGTTTGACTCAGTTTTAAGTGAATTAGTCACATATTCAAAACCTTACACTTTTTTCACATCTTACACTAATTTGTAATAAATTGCACTTAAAATTTTTTTTTTTTTTTGTTAAGTGTATAGTTAATTCAATAAAGTAATAAGGGCTATTTCTGTAGTATATATATATTATTCACCACAAAAAATAGCTTGGTTGCACCTCAGTTATCATGGCGATGTTTTCTTATTAAATCGTCTAACAAAGAATGACACATTTCTCCTGATCACACACAAAACCTCAGTTTCCAAACTTGAAAAAACACATGTTCAACAATTAATTTAAGTACCTGCAGAACTAATATATTCCAAGAAAAAGTGTGGGTTATAGTAATTAACTGAACAGCAGGAGACTTATTAACTTAAATTCAATAAAAGAAACAGACCTTGGTCTCGGCGCGGCTAATTGCTGCAATAAAACCTCCTTGGATTTTCTTGATGAAATAATTGTGCCTGCTTTTGTATTTATTACAAAAGTTACACAGAAGCTGTACAGAACAAACAAATAATTAACGACAAATCAAACTAAAACGTTATTGAATATAGTTGGGGTTTTTGAATGCAACTGGGTAGCAATTTTTTGCATATGTAAGTTTGTAGAAATTATTATTTGAAACCATCATAACCTCAGAATGAAGTACAATGCCAATGAATACAATGATGACAGATCCTGTGAGTAAAAGCTACACCCGAAAATGCGTTCTCAAAAATAATTGGGTCACTCAAATTCCCGCTCTTCACATCCGAACATCAAAGCTGACACAAAATCCACACAATTTCAGCTAATTATAAATGAGTCCTAATTATTTGGCAACTGTCACTTGGTATTGGCTTGATGTCGAGCACGGCATAGATTGTGCTCTCCGTAAAAAAACAAAAACAAAAGAAAAATCATAAATTTAGGTACCCAGAGCTTTTAATCAAAATTAGTTTTTCAGTGTCTTGTCAATGCGTACAACAACAAAATGTTATTGTTTTGATTATGTAAAGTAATCCACTCTAATTTTCTCTGTTTCTGCAAAACAAAATATCTGTTATACACAAAAAAAAAAAGAGCAAATAATATTTTCTACAACCGAAGGCTATGCCCTTTTCCCCACTCCCCTACAAAATCTCCTGGCTCAGAAAGCCTGAGAATAGGTGCTCCGTAAGAGCCGACAGATGGGGAGCCTCATTTAGTAAACCATTAGCTGGCAAAAAAGCTATAGCTCCCTTCCTCCACTTCACTCCAATCCTCACACACCGAGGCCTGAGGATCCTCAAGCTGTTGGTGAACTTACACATGGAATATCTGCAAAATTCTGCTGAATCGATTTAGATAGAAAGCAGTTTGAAATATGAGAGAAGCATGTCTGGATTGAGGAATGTGTGGAATTCTGGAGGCATGCGTCAATTTCCAGTGAAAAACCAATGTGATTTAGAGTCTGTGATTTGAGAATAAATGAGAGACGTGACAGCTGAGCAGAATTCAACTTGATGTAAATGTAGTGGCTATCAGTTGGAGAGCAGACAGTGATATAATTGTACACAGTAGTCAAGTAGGAACGCCTACTAAAGACAAACAGTACTTCAACCTTGAATGGCAAAAAAAAACAAAACAAAAAAAAAATCCCATTATGAAGAGTGAAGTTGCCTGCATTGATAAAAATTTAGCAAATTGGAATATCTGAATGATTTCTGAAGGATCATGTGACACAGAATACTGGAGTAATGATGCTGCAAATACAGTTTTGCATCAGAGGAATTGAGTTTTTGATTAAATAAATGAGGCCAATGTGAGCATTATTGACTTCTCTCTCTCTCTCTCTCTCTCTCTATGTGTATATATTGAATTTTTTTTAATTATTAGGTCTCTAGAAGCCCCGTCCAAAACTGTCTTCCTGTCCCTCTTATCTGACACACTCTTTCAGTGGTCATAGTAACCCTTGAGCTGGAAAAAACGAGATTCCCCAAGCCCTACCTGTACCATACCTCTGACAACAGAAAATACACTCTCAAGAAAGCTTCTCCAGTGCGTGAGAATGGAGCCTAATGAGCTTATGAGTTCAATCAGGTGTGTTAGATTAGGGAATAGGGAGATATCCAAAATATGCAGTGCTGCGGCTGCTATGAACAGTGCTGGAACGATATTATATACAGTACACGTGTGTGTGTGTGTGTGTGTGTGTGTGTGTGTGTGTGTGTGTGTGTGTGTGTGAGACACAATTTGTAATATCTGTTTGCAATAATACACTCTAAAAAATAGAAGTTATTCATTGTCATCAACAGTTCCATTAAGAATCTTTATCATCCATGGAACCTTTCCATTCAACAGAAGGTTCTGTTTTAGTGGGAAAAGGTTCTTTATATTGTAAAAAATAATTCTCACACAAAAGTTCTTTCCAATTTTTCTTTGGGGAACCAAAAATGGTTCTTCTGTGGCTGTGAGAGTGTAAACCAAATGTTTTAATAATTTATCTTCTGCTTTCTTTACCAAAAAACATATACTTTTGATTATTATTATTTTATCTTAAATAAAAAAAAAAAAAACACTATTAACAATACTCATTCCAGGAATATACATCCAGCTTTTTTTTTTTTTTTTGCTACTGTACATCTACAAGAAACAACATCACAATCATCATGACCTGTCGTCTCACCAGCAGCATGATCACAAATAAAAGCATCTTTAAGAGAACTGACATTTTGTGGCAAAAAAAGAGAGACTCTTAATGTATTTGAGCCCTTTGCCTTCTCTTGAAAGAGCGACCTCTGAGAAATAATGTTCCTTGGCTTTTTGTCTGCAATTTATAAAGAAAGGCACAGTGGTTTTGAGCTGTAGTAAGTAAATATTGCAAATATTGTAGAAGAATGTTTTTATTATAGCTTCAAAGAGCAGGTGCACTGGAAATGGTCTACTGAGAAGTTATTTAGAACATCTTTTAGAGAAACACATGACCTCATATTAAACATGCTCTATTCATAATAAACACAGTATTCATATATATATATATTATTCTTTAAAGGTCTATTGTGCAGATTAATTACACTTATTTTATATTACATGAATTATTGCTACTTTAAAAATGACACAAAACAGAAACTAGATGCTAGATGCTTTTGCTGATGTAAGTACTTCCCTCATAGCAAAGCTGAACAGTGCTTGTAACTAAACCTGATAGGGATCAACTTAAGATATTAGACAGTATTATTTTAAACAGTGGTTTAATATATAAATACTGACGTTAGGCTACTGTTAAATAAAAGACAAAACAAATAAATAAAACCGCTTTATAATACTTATGTAGAACTCCAAAACAATTAACCATTGTACACCAGCTTTTCAATTAGACAATTTAAAGACATGTTATTTTTGTTTCCTAAAGGGACTGTAGCAGTTTTAATGTTAAACATTTACTTTAATTAAATGAATCTTTTCCTTTTGAAAATGATTGATTTTTAACCCTTTTAAGACATTTGTTAAATGGTATGATAGATTAAGACAAAAGCAAATACAATAGTAAGTCATTTGAAGTGATGGTATTTAAATGATATGTTTTGTCTCTGAATGGTGTGGATAAATATACTTCTGCGAGTGAATCACAAGCAGTAGCTTATTTAAGAAGTCGCCTGATGCTCATATGTGTTTTCTGAGGCTGGTGCTCTTTTACATCTTCCTATCCTCACAAAACTTGCTTTGGGTTGTGTTTAAAATGGACTTTAACCCGCTCGCCTGCTCTGTTGACACATGGATGTTGCAGTCGCCATAATTTGCATCACCTTCATGCGAAGTGCTGCAACCGTATAGCTGTTTCCAAAGCATAGGGTCTGTTGCCATGGCAAAATATTGAAATATTCAGCACCGTTCTGCCTTTATCTGGCATTCAAATAGTTATGAGATATATTCTTTGTTCAGGGACCGAACGTGTGTATTGCCTGTTTTATCTTTAGTATTATTTTGGCATTTATTGATATCATTTTAATAGATTAAAACAATGGTGCGTTTTCTTGATTGATACACATTTTATATTATTATTTTTCCCTTCTGTGTTGAGTTCAAGTTCTCCGGTAGCTGATTTGATCAGAATATGAGTGGAGCGCGGAGCTGCATGGTTTTGCCTTGAGCAAGGAGTGTTTCTAAGGGTTATGTTTTAAGACTCGCGCTCCAAACTCACTTAAAAAGCACTCCATCACAATAACATTCAAATACCCCAAGTGTCTGCATTCATTTCTTACAATTAGTTTGTTGTTAAAACCATTAGTAGTCTGAAAGTAAGTTGCAATTTGTGAAATGCTATTGAAAAGGCATTGGTCAGAAATACTGTGTACTGAAATTAATAACAAGAGCAGGAGTTGGCACCAGAGGAACATTTCCACAGCTTCCAGCTGTTGGTGGAAGTGTGCGCTTTTTGGCGTGTGCACACCTCAAGAATTATTTTAGGTATAGGAACACTTTTTGGTGGGACTAAATTGGCTCCTTCAGGAGGGTCTAACCCGGTACAACAGGAACTAACAGTGAAATAAGTGAATGAGTGGCTGAATTGATGACATGTTTAAACTCTTGGTTCCCACTGATTTCAAAAAGCCTCGTAAACGCAGTTTACATACTCCATGAACCAACTCCATAAACATGGAAAATAGTGACAGATGGACCAACACTGAAGTCCAGGCACTTCTACATCCTCCATCCTCCTGTTGTTGTATGGCGTGCTTAAATGATAGCGATGTGAATCCAACTTGAGGACAGATTTAGTTTTCATGGACCACCCTGGTGGCTTGTTACTATATATGCGACTTCCTATAACTCCCTGTAATATCAAAAAAGGGCACTAGACATCACTGAATTGTAAAAATGTTCCAATCATAATATATTCCTATTGTATCTAGATGTTACTCAAAATATGGCTGATGTTTTCGTTGGGACACATATTTGAGTCTGACGATTTAGACCTGTTTGCACCAAGATGAAGGTCTGGTGTGAAAATCATGGGTTTGTTCACACTGCAAGCAAATGTGGACCAAATCCATTTTTTCCTGCTCATATGTGACTTGTATCTATTTTTGTCATGACAGTGTGAATAGCACAAACCACATGGAATGTGATCCTTTCGATTCTGATTTGTGCCACGTCCAAATCTGTTACTTAATCCCATACAGGTCAGTTTTGCCATGCTCCTGAAAGTGTGAATGGTCGAGTCAGAATTCATGCAACTTCTTCCACATTCCTGCGCTCGTAGGATACACTTCACACAAGATTGTACAAGTCAGAAGCAAAAGCTAGTCGGAGGAAGTGTGAGGTGTCAGAACTCATTATATACTGTACGAGCAAAACATAAGGGCTCGTATCATAAAAGTTTCAAAACATTCTTTTGTCACATCCTTGTCTTTATTTTTCATATCGCCTGTGCAGTTTCGTTTGGCTTTTGCAGCAGATCGCACTATAAATAAATACATAATCACTTCATGTCCTCCGTGTTTACTTGCGCATGACGGCACGCTGCTCAAGTGTTTTTCTCGTGAATTGGTCTACCTTTTCACTGTTGGCGTGGCTTGTTTTTCAACTCTGTGTGAAAAGTGTCCCCACTAATGCGATATTTACCCCTGGAACATGATTGGACTAGTTTTAAGAAGCAATTGGGCAGATTTTGTTCTGAAAACCTGGCAACTCTGTTGCAATAGAGAATGAATACATTGTAGAGTTTAATTGGTGTCTAAATGTTAGTGGATGTCAGAAGAAAAGAGAGTTTGCCCAGGGCACTAGTTCATCATGTGGGCATCAAGCAACTCCACGCAGTAGAGGAGCACCAAAGGTTTGGGCTGAAAGCACAGGAGATAAACAAGGGTCAAGGGGATGGAAGAATGATATGAATACCTTTAAAACATCTCTTCTGAACCACTGCATTAATGACTGAGAGGGTAAGGGGTTGTCTCACACAGTAACTAGCAGCCGGGGTCAGCGCATTGCCTCGGGTGAGCACCCGTGCTGTAGAAGTGCTTGTGGAGATGTGAGAAGAAGAAAATAGTTCAGTGAAGGTTTGGCAACAAGGACAGTCAGACGAGAACTTCAGAGAGAAAACGCTGAAATGTCAGAGCGCCATCACTCTAAACAGACCGAGATTGAGGTAAAGAGAGAAGATAATGACTGCTCTCTGTCTACAGTTTCTTGTCATTTTGCTCCCAGCAAGAGTCAGAAAATGTAGCAGTGTTGTTTTTTTTCCTCTCGTTTTCTCATTCTGCAACAGTCTGCTCTTTGGAGATGCATGACTCATATACCAATGCTTTTTATCAGTTTTAAAAGAGATCACAGGTTTGCACCTCAGCTAACTATTCAAACACTTCTTGGTGGTGTAAAGCTCCCACTTGTGGACGCACATGAAATTGAACCCTCATGCATATAAAAGTCCTGAAATATTAAAATACTGACTTGCTTTACTAACAAGAATGTAATAAATAAAATTCCTGTGTCATTTAAAAAATATAAGTATCGTATTAATTAAAAAAAAAAAAAAAAAAAAAAAAAAAATATATATATATATATATATATATATATATTAATAGTGTCCCGTAACACTACAGAGCAAAAGCGGATTGGAAAAGGATACAAATAATAACTGTGATCACAATTGAACACGTATCATTTGCTTTTATTCAAATATTGCTGCTTGAATTAAAGACAACACAGAAAGAACATTCAACATTCTATTTTAGAACACAGTACTGTAACACTTAAGATTCCGTTGGTCTTCCTGCTTCTACAGCCAGCCATTGGAGGAGAATTTGACTTGAAGCTGCTCTAAATCTGCCTTTGATAAAGGCTGCAGCGGGGACCGGCACACACCGCCGTGATATCCAAACCACTCCATCGCTTGCTTCAGAGCGGGAACGCCATACTGACGCGTTACCTATAAAAAAGTGGGGGAGGGGAAATGCAATTAAATGAATATAGTCGAAATCAATCATAGATTCTCTTTTACACAAGGTCAAAGGCATCGTTTAGACTCTGATCAAACCTTTTAGGATCAGCCAGTTATGTTTATCTTTTTTCCAAAGCTTATTTACACCATATTGTAAATCTTTCTCATGGCCTTTGAAGCCCAGCTCGTGTTCAGCAGCTCTTGGGGGGAGGGCTGCTTCCAATGTTTATCATGCCTATATAGCAGTTAATGTATCTGTGGTATAACTGTGTGCTGTTTCCATGGTGATGTGATGCTCACTGCTGTGTTGGGTTCGATGAGGCGATACTGGAGCTCTCTGGCCTCGTCCCAGCGTCCTGAAACACACAGCTGCGCTAGATCACACACTTGCTGACCCAGGACATTTGCGAGGGCGCACACACCTCCCACGGCCCCTATAACAAACACAGAGAAACAACCTGGGGCTTAAAGGAGAAGTTCACAGAAAAAATGGCTGAAAACATCCTAACCCTGAAGTCATCCAAGTGAAACGCTGCATGTTTGTCAGAAACAAACCCACCTTTAAGACGTTTTGAACTTTAAACGGTCCATAATAATAAAATAAATAATAGATAAAGATTTATTTTAGAGATTCAGCAAAGAAACACTCATCCATATCCTAAATATCATAGGGAACACATACGGGTCATTTTGGACCCGTGTTGTGTATTAGAGGGGTAGTGACACAAAAAATAATTTTTATTTAAAAAGAAAGAAAGAAAGAATAAAATATGAATTTCTGATGATCAAAAACAAGTTAATTGAGCATTTCCTAAAATTCTAAATGATGAAATTTAATTTCTTGCGAAGATATAGAAAATATAAACACAGTCGGGCCACTTTAGACCCATGATGTGCATCAAAGGGTTAAACTGTCTATAATCCATGATAAGGCTTCTTCCGGTGAAAAAGTCAATCTCCGGTTGTCTCTCACACCAATATCCACCCACATGTTCGTTTAGAACTGTTCTGGACTGTTTTCACTTGTTAACGATTTCGCTCCTGATTCAGACTAGACCACTGTTTTTCAGCTAAAAGCAATGGTTTGAGGCCAAAAGCTGCATATTTGTAAGAAACAAATCCATCATTAAGACTTTTTACCAAAAATGTAAATCCATAATCCATGATTACGACAGCGTTTTAGTGCCACATTACAAAAGAAAAAAAATAAAGATTATGAGATTAAAGTCTGAATGTTTTGAGAAAAACAAGGTAAAACTACAGGAATAAAGTTAAAATATGACTTTAATCTTTGAGAGATCATTTTTTATTGTTCAACATGGCACTAAAACTCTCAAACAAGTGCTTGTTTCTGATTCTGATTCTGATCTGTGCATATTTCTGATTCAGATTACCTTTTCACTGGAGAAAGCTCTATTATGGATTATTGACTTGAATTTTGCATCAGTTTAAAATTAAAAAGTCTTGATGGATTAGTTTCTCACAAACACACAGCTGTTCGGTTCACAAGACATTAACTGGTGGACTGGAGTGCTGTGAATTATTGTGATGTTTTTATCAGCTGTTTGGACTCTCATTCTGACGGCACCCATTCACATCCATTTCTGAGCAAGTGATGTAATGCTACATTTCTCCAAATCTGATGAAGAAACTTAACTCCTCTACATCTTGGATGTCCTGAGCATAAGCACCTTTTCAGCTAATTTTTATTTATATGTGAACAATTCCATTATTGTCACACCAATATGATATGCATGCAACCAATAGTCCAAATTAAGCATTTAAAAACCTTCAGAAATTCAGTACTGCTTTCTTTCATTCACTATGTGATTGACAAGCTGCAGACTCCTCCCACATAAACAAGAGTTTGATTGACAGCCAGCCAGACACCACCTCTGCTCCTGATAATGGCCTGGCGACCTGCCACCCCCAGTCTTCCTGACAGATATTAAGGCGACTTTGATTGTCTTGATTAATCGACAGGCTTCCTAGACGCTCTCCCACAAGCTGGCATCTGATTAACTGTAGTTTTGTCTCCCGGTGAGTTATCAAAATTCATGCTATGAGAAAAATGAGGTGGATGTTGTATTAGGACTGACATGTTTGTATTAGGGACCATCTTTCTACTCTTATTTCTGTCAGTGTACTTTAATCAGTTGCCCTTCAAAGTGAACGCCAACAATTAGAATGATTTGTTTTTTATTATGGTCAAATTGTCTGACATGTTCAACTTGTCACGTTTGGACGATTACTCTTAATGTACCTTCAGTATTTTATGAGGAATGTGAAACGGTTTGTACAGACACACAGAATAAATCAACCGCGGTGTCTCCAGCGTAGGTCATAATTAACCTCAAGTCAAAATGAGGCCTATTTATAGGGCCATTTAAATATTTTTGCATTGTGACATTACCTACATCAAAACTCCCACAACTCTGTCGCCTACTGTAAAACCCCAAAAAGAGAAAGAAAAAGTGAGGTACATTTTTAAAGTAGCTGTAATACTGATTGTTTAGTCATTTGAAACGGTAAGTAAATATTGTATGGCAGGGTGTGCATGAATATAATATCTCACCGACAGCGTATGCAGCCATGAGGAAACCGGCAGATCCTGCCAGAACCTGGAAACCCTGCGATCTGGTCTTCTGCACAACCAGAGCTATTCTGCTGATCTGTCAGTTATCAAATATTGACGTGTTTTAAGATGATAAAAGGGAGGGGGAAAAAGAGACAGAAATATAACAGAGACTGTAAACAGGAAAAAAAATGCATTATTTTGACACTTATTTTTGGGAAGTAGGCAGTTTATAATAGCACAAAGCCTTTAACTTTGAATACAGCGGTTACTTTTTAACAGAAATGAACAATGTCCATAGGAATTAATGATACTTCAAGTGACTGTAAAAGAGGAATACATCTATTTTGTTTCCGCTCACTTGTGTGTCTAAAAGCATTTCAAATGAAAAGCACAATTAAAAGAACCAAAGACTTAAACTACTTCAGTCTGTGTGCATTGAATTTATCTAATACACGAGTTTCACAATTTGAGTTGAATTCCTGAAATCAATGAACTTTTCCTCAACCTTCTAATTTATTGAAAAGCACCTGTGTGCGTGTGTATACATGTATGTATATGTATATATAAATCACTACATTACATATGTATTACGGCAGCTCTTACATCTCCACCGCTGTCTTTGAGGCCGACGATATTTGGATGCTGGGAAAGTTGAATTATTGCATCCACAGGCAGGTCGAGTCCCGTGTTTGCTGGCACACTGTACAACACAACTGGCACCGGACTGGAATCTGCCACCTTGGGATTGAAGAACGCAACGATGCATCTCAATAAGACAATGTGCGAACCACAACTGAACTAAGTAAAATGCAAATGAGCGCTACGGTACGCATATATCCCATTTGAACACAGTGGAGAGAATTAAAATGCAAAAATACAATTACTCAACACCACCTTAGTGTAGTGGTTTATTAGAGCTCTGCTATCCATTCGACCGCGGTAAAAGCACGGTGTTACCACTAACAAACAGTCAGCACCGGCGTCTGCCATTCGCTGGCTCATCTGGATCGTGGCTCTGGTGGCTAAAAGACAAAGAAAGCAAAGTGATCTAGTGTGTAAACGTCATCTGGCATATATAAAGAAACACCCGAGAGAGACGTACATTCACAGCCAGACCCAGCCATGAGTAACTGGTCTTCAGGCAGCGTCTGCTTGACTCTCTTCACCACCTGGACCCTCTCCTCCGGCGTCAGGTATGGATACTCCCCATTAGAGCCCTGCACTACCAGACCTGCCCACGCAATAAACACACAGTCCTACTAACACATCTCAGCAGGAGGAAAACTACCGAGATGGCATTTTCAATACGTCCACTAGGAGAGAAGTGGACTTTAACCTTAACGGCACGAGGTTTATCGTCTGGCGGACATCTGTCAGCATACAGCTGGGTCACACTAAATCTATACGACAATGCATAGCACATATTACATGTTTACATTGATCATAACATGTCTTTGTGGTTTCTGCTGCACATGAACATCACAGAGACGTCTATTTGTGTTTGCTCTTCAGCAGGATGTTTCCTATCAGATGTCAAATAGACATCTATTAGATGTCTTTAAGATGTTTATGATTTACAATGTATGTGAAACAGACATCTTGCAGACATGCTTGTGCTCTCTGGGTGATGTATTGTATTGTGTGTTTGTCAAAGAATGAATCAGCCCACCTCTGAAAGGTAAGTTGCTGTACTTCTTGAGATTGTCATCCAGTCGTTGGTAATCCACGTCTTCACTCTGGGTGAATGGGGTGGCAATGGGAGGATAAATCCCACTTATATCCAGCCTCTTCTTCGCAGCACTCTGACTTGTGTTTCTCCATGCTGAAACAGCTGATCTCCTGCACAGAAGACTGAAGCTTCGTGTCGCAAACATGCTCGTGATCCGTCTGTAGAGGAGAAAACAGATGTGGTTAAAGGAAAATGTGAACTCCATGCAGTTAATAATCAACACACTTATCAACTAGAAATACTGACAACCTGTGGATTAGCTTCACTTAGGATTTAGGCAAAATCTCAAGTGAAGTGGCTTGATAAATAAGATATTTTTGTGATATAACGCGTTTGAAATGTATCTGAGACAACTTTGTTTCGCATACCTGTTGTTGTTGTTGCTGCAGATGTTCAAACGGTCTCGCAGAAGCTGTCCTTATTTACTCAGTCAGAAAACTTCACCACTAGTGTCTCGACACAATGTAGTTATTAGAGTTTATTGTTATTCTATTGTATCTGAAGAAGAGAAACCTGTTTGTGTAACAGTCTATGGTAACAGCTCACTTTCTCCTGCATAAGAAAGGTGTTTTTTTTTAGCGTCACTGACTAAAGTCCACATGCAACTCCATGACTCTCGAGTTTAGCTTTAAATATTAACAATATGGTTCTGACATTGCTTGGAAACCTTCTTGAAACGTCCTATCGTTTATTGTAAATAACTTTTATTTTTTAGATATGTCAACAACAGAGCTCGCCTGACAGCGTGTGCTCCCGGAAGTAAAAATCCCTTTCATTTTGAACGACTGTATATAAGCTTTAAGTAAAGACGGATGCACCATACGTTTTGAGGTTATTCTTGAATGTTTTACACAGTTTAGTTGAAGATGCCACGCGGTGTTTTTAAAAATTTTTTATTTAACAGCGCGATTACTGGTGAAGTACTACACTACCCATAATCCCACAGAGAAATATCGACCAATCATAGAATCGGAGCTCTGCTGTGCTCCGCCAACTCTTAAAGTCAATTTTATTTTACTGTTTATGCAATGTTTATGGGATTATAGTCCATTCCATCTAAGATATTACTTATTACTTGTATGATTTTAAAATACTTTTTTGCTTCATATGAAAGTATGTGATGGTGTGGTTCACCTTCATGCCAGGCTTATAACTGAACATGAACACTTAATTACTAGGAGAAATATTTCTATTTCTATTTAAATAGATCAGCACAGTTGTGCTCTGTTGACTAATCGTCTCAGTAATTCATAAACCCTAATATATTTATATTAAGAGTACCCATAGGGGTTGTATATCAACTGCATGTTTTTAAGTTCTTCCAAACAGATCGCAAATAATCAACCTTACACACAAAATACAGAGGAATCAGCAGTTGTGAAGGCCTTTTTTGCTTGTTGTCTTTCTGACGATGTATTATTAACTAATTATTTTGTAGTCAACCCTTGCAAACCTTTCCACCTTGCTGTCATTAGCCATGCACTTTTGCTTCTGGTTGTATGTGTCCCCATTTATATAATCCTGGGGCCTGATATGAATTCATAAATCAGATTTTGCCCACTAACTCCTGTATTGTATCTGTGAAAGTGCAGGAGGTTATATACAGACGGTTTTAAAGCTAGTCATCATAGATGGCACAGAAATACAGAAGATTCACGTGTTTTATTTTGTATGACACATCTTTAAAATCGTCACATGATTACATAAAACATCAACAGAATATCAATCACATGTACAAATAAAAACAATAATAAATATAACAATTATTTCATCAGGTAAACATGGATACAGTGTCACATGCAACTGAGGACGGGATAATATTAAACAGACTATAATAGACAAACTGTTCCTTGATGCAAAACAAAACAAAAACATTTACTCATATACTCAACTTATCCAAAGCACACACACTCATGTTCTTATGGTTCTTCAAAGATCACAAGAATATCACTAGAACATTTCTTTGTACATTTTTACAATACTATTCTGTATCCTATTTCCAAATCTTCTCTTCAGTATGCTGTATTCTTCACGATCCTTCACTATTGTGTGGTTATTAGTGATTATAATAGTGACATTTAAAAGAAAAAAGCCTGATGAGATTGAGGATCTTCGACACCTGCAGGACATGAGAATGAATCATAATGTATCCGCTTAAACCCAGTTTTCATTAAATATCTGATATGAACACCAGTTTACCTCCATCTACTCCCAGAAGTAGCGCAGATACCATATGGTCTCGTTTTTCAGCTGGGGTCCAAACAGAGGATTTACTTGAGCCAGTATCGCTATTAACCAGCTGTGATGGACGTGAATACAGTAGAGAATATTAATGTATACTACATACATTTAAGTAGTTTATAGCACCTAATAATAGCAAAAATGCACTGTAAACATTGTAAACAGCGAATTTGTAAAGGTGAATGCCTGTATTAGCATGCATGGTTTATTTTTTATACCAGTTACCCAAAACATTAATAACAAAATAGAGTGTTTTTCAACATAAGTGGCAGTATTTACTCAAAATGTTTAATTATACTCACAATAGATAGCAGCAAACGGCGGTCAGCACCAAACTGGTTATGATCACCCTGTAATTAAACAGTTAAATCATAAATCAACGCTAATGCAATACGGAATAACATTGCAATAACATTTAAACGAGGGAGGCTGTGGTGCACAAGGAATGCGATTAAAGATGGATGAACGGCCTTTAATCCAGCATCAGTCCTCACCCTCGGTTTGGTCCTTTCGGTACCAGAAACGGGGCCACAATCCCGACCAGACCCCACAGCGTGGTGAAACAGATCATCGGTAAAGTCAGCGAGTGCGACACCATCGCGACACTTGTGCGTTATTCTAGATAATATAATCAGAAGATATCAGCGTCCAGTTCAGTACAGTACGATCTGTCACGAATCCTTCGCTCCGCCCACCTGCTCCTGATTGGACCGTTGCTGTTCTGAGTCCCTATTCTATTGGTTGAATGGAGTTGTCACTCAAACCGAGCCAATCCCCGTTACATTGACGCCATCATCCGTCTATTATATTTTAAACTGCAGCCACTATATAAGTCTGTGTTTTGACTTGGATGTTGATAATATACATCCACTATCAATTCTGCTGTCATTATGTTAAAGCAGTATGTTTTAAACCGATTTACTGATTCATTTTGTGATTCCAGAAAGCTGATAAAAATAAAAAATAAAAAACACCTGTTAAGAGCATTATTAGGGCTAATATCTTTTTAAGTGTATTTATCCTGTTTTGTTCATTTAACTAATTTATCTTTCCTTTATTATATATTTATTTTAACGTTATTTTATTATGAGTTGAACATGTAATTGGTTTTGGGCACTCTGTATGCGATCATCTGGTCTATAGAGCAGATGTGTAGAGCACAGCAGCCATCTACTGGGCAATTCATCAAACCGTTAATTTCCCCCAAAATAACATAACATATATTTATATAAAATTACAAAAATGCAGAAGTTGTGCTAATTACTTTAGGAAATGTTCCTGCTCCTCATTACATACAGTTGAATTCAAAAGTTAACATACACCTTCCAGAACCTGCAAAATGTTAATAGTTTTACCAGAATTAGAGGGATCATACAAAATAAATTTTATTGACATGACATTTGTCAAATAGACGTCTATTAGATGTCTTTAAGATGTTTATGATTTAGAATGTATGTAAAACTGACATCTGTCAGGTATGTACACAGAAAATGCTTTCCAGATTAAGAAATCTTTAACAGTATAACAGTGTGCTAGGCCTAATTCACATGCGACCAGTCCAAAGCTTTTACAGCCTTATAATACTTTTTGGTTTGTTTGTTTACGATCTGACACCGGATGACCCTACTGAATGGTCATGAAAATATCTGAGTAGTATATACAGTATATATCTCATCTTGTATACACCGCTCATGGCAGCCTCCGTGGCATCGTCCGCAGTTGTTTTTATGTTTTTGCTAGTTTGTCATGTCTTTAGATATATCCCTACAGTCAGTTTCACCAGAGATTAATTGCTGGACATGCAATTTAATATCTTAGGGTTAGGGTTAGGTTTAATATCTTAAATTGTGTTCCGAAGACAAACAAAGCTTTAACGGGTTTGGAACGACATGGTGATAAGTGATTAATACAACATTTTCATTTTGGTGTGGAGTAACCTTTTAATTTACCGCCATTTCTTCTGTTGCAGTTGATACGATCAATGTTAAATCTCTAAATTAACTGCTCAGCTGTTATTTTAAGTATTATAACATTGATGACAAATTACAGCAATTCACATTTTTTATAAAGAAACATTATTGCATGTTTATACAGTATTTTTTTTCCTTCTGTTTTCTAAAATTACATACACCGTTAAAAATGTTAGTGTGAAATGACAGTATATTCCAGATTAATAATTGCATTATTAACCTGCACAGTAGTTTCACTGTGGGACTTCTCTTGTGTCTCACTGCACTCTCAAAAAATTTTTGTAAACAACTTGGTAATAGGACTCCTGCTGGTCAATAGGGGGACAGACAGAGAAGCCCGTAACAATGCCCAAATTTGTGCCATCCTCAGGTGAGTCATCTCCTGGCTCTAAGCAGGATGATTGGTTAAAAGTTTGTTACAGATCGAGAAGGGAGAGAGATATTCAACTCCGCCCGGGAGCTGGAAATAAAGAAAATGGAAGCAGATACAACACTTAAAATGAGACGACTGGGATTCCAGATATATACTGACGCTGCTCGACCCAATACTTCTGTGTCCTCACAGTCTGCCAGTGGGTATGATGTGAGTAAATATATTTCTCTGTTGCCTATTTTTCGTGAGGCTGAAGTGAAAGATTATTTTGGGGCATTTGAACGTGTTGCTGGAGCTTTACATTGGCCTAAGGAGTTGTGGGCCATTTTACTTCAGTGTAAATTAATGGGTAAGGCCCAGGAAGCGTGTGCAGCACTGTCTATGGAGGACGGGTTGAATTATGAGCGGGTTAAGAGTGCTATTATGAGAGCTTGTGAGTTAGTGCCGGAAGCATACTGGCCTACGGAAAGCTCCCAATCAAACATTTACAGATTTTGCTCGTGAAAAGGGAATCCTCTTTGATAGATTGTGTATGTCATGTAAAGCAGATGATGTGGCCTCTGTACGTGAGCTGATCTTGCTTGAGGATTTTAAGAACTGTTTGCCAGAACGTACTGCTGTATATCTGGGTGAACAAACGATTGTTTCCCTACAGCAGGATGCCATATTTGCAGACGAGTTTGCACTTCTGCATAAGGCCACCTTCATTAAGCGT
The DNA here is from genome assembly GCF_023724105.1 of Carassius gibelio. Classification (NCBI taxonomy): domain Eukaryota; kingdom Metazoa; phylum Chordata; class Actinopteri; order Cypriniformes; family Cyprinidae; genus Carassius; species Carassius gibelio. The sequence goes on from NC_068417.1 coordinate 36,927,116, forward strand.
GATACTCCTTCACGAGTAGGTTTTCAAAAAACTTAACCGCTGGTTCATAAGCCCCTCGACAGTTGTCCCAGTGGAGCTTCCATTCAAAAGACAGAGAGAGTTTTTTCTTTTTTTTTTGTCGTAAGGCGGGACATCTAATTGCCGAGTGTAGAGCTTGGAAGGGTCCGCAGCCAGGTCCAAATCAAAAACAACCAAAGGGGGTGGTGTTGAGGGGGGGGCTGTCCAATCATCCTACTACTTGTCCACTTGATCCTATCCCCACTCACCTCCTTCAAGCGATCTCTTCTTCAGTCATACCTTCACTTACTCACATTATCAACTCCTCTCTTCAATCTGGAACATTTCCCTTAGCATTCAAGCAGGCTCGGGTAAGCCCACTGCTCAAGAAACCATCTCTAAATCCAGCGCTTCTTGAAAACTACAGACCGGTATCCCTTCTTCCATTCATTGCAAAGACACTTGAGCGGGCTGTGTTCAACCAGCTTTCTATGTTCCTTGGACAGAACAACCTCCTGGACAGCAACCAATCTGGCTTCAAAAGTGGCCACTCAACTGAGACTGCTCTGCTCTCAGTTACTGAAGCCCTGCGACTAGCAAGAGCAGCTTCAAAATCCTCGGTACTCATCTTACTGGACCTGTCTGCTGCTTTTGACACCATTAATTACCAGATTCTCCTGTCCACCCTCAGAAAGATGGGGATCTCTGGAACTGCTCTCCTGTGGGTTAAGTCCTACCTCTCTGACAGATCCTTCAGTGTGTCTTGGAGGGGTGATGTTTCAAAGTCACACCACCTTGCTACTGGGGTTCCTCAGGGCTCAGTACTTGGACCACTTCTCTTCTCCATCTACATGACATCTTTAGGATCTGTCATTCAGAAGCATGGCTTTTCTTATCACTGCTATGCTGATGACACCCAACTCTACTTCTCATTCCAGCCTGATGACCCGACGGTAGCTGCTCGCATTTCAGCCTGTCTGAGTGACATTTCTAGCTGGATGAATGACCATCACCTTCAGCTTAACCTTACAAAAACTGAACTACTGGTGATTCCAGCTAACCCATTGATTCATCACAACTTCTCTATACAGCTGGGCTCGTCAACCATAACTCCTTCAAGGACAGCCAGAAACCTAGGAGTTGTGATGGATCATCAGTTAAGCTTCACTGACCACATTGCTACAACGACCCGGTCCTGCAGGTTTGCCTTATACAACATTAGGAAGATTAGACCCTTCCTGTCAGAGCAAGCAACCCAACTTCTTGTCCAAGCTCTTGTTCTCTCCAGACTGGACTATTGTAATGCTCTCCTGGCGGGCCTTCCTGCATGTACTGTCAAGCCTCTGCAAATGATCCAGAATGCAGCAGCGAGGGTTGTCTTCAATGAGCCAAAAAAAGCTCATGTTACTCCCCTCCTCATCAGGTTACACTGGCTACCAGTAGCTGCTCGCATCAAATTCAAGGTACTGATGCTTGCCTACAAGACGACCACTGGCACGGCACCAACTTACCTAAACTCACTGGTGATGAAGGGGTCCCTTTTGTACTTTTTGCTATTCGTGATGCAAAGCAAGAGTCTTTAGGTTTTAGTCCAGCTGAGCTTTGGTTTGGCCATAAGGTACGTGGTCCGTTAAAGATGTTGAGAGAAAAGATGGTGTATAATGTGTCTCCTAAAACTAACAGTGTTGGTCATCCTACTTTAAAAAAGTAATTATTTACAGTTATAAATTACTTCTCCCAAAATGTAACTGAGTTAGTAGCTCCGTTACCACATTGTAAAAGCAATTAGTCACTCAGCAAAGTAACGGTGACGTTATTTTTATGTTCTATAACGCTATTACATCCTTTAACATCTTTAATATATAAGATGTTTAAATTAACTGATTAAAAAATAAAAACACTAAGTATTTTAGAAAATGCTGTATTTATTTGAATTCAATAGATTGCAGCCTGCCATTAGCCTGACTACGTCAGACTTCCTACTTCCGCTCAATTTCATTTCGCTACTGTACTCAGTGTGATACAGCGTCAGAGCTTTCTGTTTGCCACCGGTCTGAAAACAGCCGGGCCAATCAACGAACAGAGGGCGGGCTGAGAGCCGTGACGTAGATGCGTAGATTAATTTCGCATAATCTGCAAAAGTCGTTTACAGCCATGTTCACTCCGGTATTTCGCTCGCATCATCATGTGTTTACAACAGGTTTACAGTGGAAGTTCAATCATAGATTTGAGTTCGAAGCATGATGTCTGTGCTTCCATGCGGCTGTACAGGCGCATAAAATACGTCATAACTAAACGTATCTGATTGGCTTACGGGTAACCAATGATTTTAAACTTCAGACAAGCGCCCCCTAGCAAGAGAGAAAACACTTCTCTATTATGCCATTCCAGACTCTGTCTACGAAGCAAAGTGAAGTAGCAGAGTCTGGAATTACCAGGCTAGCCTGCCATATGATATGCATAGAAATAAAAACACAAATATTGAAAATAAAATTCAAGTGCAAAATTAAGACAAATTTTTTTTAAACTTGGGTAAAAAGAAACAAAGGGAAACCTGGCCATTAGTGCAAATCTCTGTAACTGTATATTATTATAATATTATTTATTATAAGTTACTGCACAATAAACCGAACACTATCCAACTCTTAAATATTCAGTACAGTAACATAGCATGTGTTGATGTGAGGTGGTTCATAAGAATTGAGTTGCTTGAGGCAGATGTGGATAAAATATTTTTTCCTGGGCATAGTGTGCATGTTACAGAAACATTCTTGCCTTTTAACTTCAATTAACGAGAAGTAGTACCGGTACTTCCAGTTCGAGAACGCCATTACCGCTGACACTGTCTTGTTTTTAGTGGTTGTCAGAGCGTGGCAGCATGCACAGTAATGATGTCCGATTTGCGAACGAATCTTTCGATTTAACCGGTTCTTCTTTCGGTTCTGATTCTCATTCTCGAGTCAACAACCGGTTGCATCGTTTTTTTCAACTGGTTTATTGAATTGAACCGTCCGAAAGAACCGTACATCGTGCTGTTGAGCTGGCAAGGGAGACACATTCCTCCACACACCCATATGAAGAGGCGGTTTGACAAAAAAGCAGTTGAATGGCAGTTCAATGCCGGTGACAAGCAGTGATGCCGGTAACGCGTTATTCTAATCTGAACACTTTTTTTCAGTAACGAGTAATCTAACGCATTACTATTTCCAAACCAGTAATCAGATTAAAGTTACTTAACCAAGTCACTGTGCGTTTTTTTTTTTTTTGTCATTTTCCTTAATAAAAATATATATTTATTTCTTCTTGCATCTCGGGGAGTGAAGTCACTTATGCGACAAGTCACGTTTTCAGCATGCATGAAGTTCATGTCATGTGTACGTGCCACGCTGCGACACAAACGTAAACAATGGAGGGAGGCGAGAGGTGCGCATTTTCTAGATGGAGATACAGTCACTATTTTGAGTTTGTGTCAGCTAAACGACAACATTAAGGTCCGTTGTACACTCTGTGCTGGCAGCGACAATGTGTTATATAGGTACAAAAACACTACATCGAATTTGAAAAATCATTTGGATTCGCAGCACTGCACAGTCAAATTTATAGAGCAAGTCACACACAAAAGCTGGACTTCGGCGCAAAACCAGTAAGTGGGGGAGAGTCGAAGAAGTTAGTCGGGCAGTTTGTTGTGGAGGAAATGCCATTAAATATGGTTGACTCGCCTTCATTTCATGCCATAATAAACAAGATCCCTACCACTGTCAATGCCGCGCTGCCTCACAGAACAGCTTTTTTATTCTTACATGGAGGAGTATTCAGTGATGGAGAGAAATCTAATATTTTTTATTAAAACAAGTATTAATGTTAAATCAAGAAAGACTGCCTTTATTTTTTGTAAAAACGTATTTTTTTCAGGAAATAGTTTTTAAGTTTAACTTTGTCAGGAGATAGATTGTGGATGTTACTGTTAAAAATACACTTCCAATAAAGTGAGTGTTGGCAAAACTGGTTGTCATTTTTATGTTGTCAGCAGCTGCTGATTGTAACTAATAAAGTAACTTGTAAAGTAATTAGTTACTTTTAAAATCAAGTAATCTGTAAAGTAACTAAGTTACTTTTTAAATCAAGTAATCTGTATAGTAACTAAGTTACTTTTTCAAAGAAACTGTGGCAACACTGGTGACAAGGTATTGGTCTTGCTGCCGGTCCCTGGGTCTGCCCTCACTTCTAAATCTTTCAGGGCCATATGATGTGGAGAAGTTGTTTTCAGAGACTGATTATATCATCCGTACACCCGATTGTAGACAAAAACACGCTTATGTCATTTAAATATGCTGAAGCATTTTCATTCTAGAGATGGAGATCCGGTGTAACTAGTTCAGCCTCCAACGGTGGCAGTGGTGGGAGTTACAGCTCTCGTTAGTGACTGGTCTGAGCCTGATCTAGCAACACCATGTGAAGACCATATGTGTGGCAGGCATAGACCGTAAAAGAAATGGACACAGCGACCCCATAGGATTCAACGGAGACCAGTGAAATCAATAGAAGCACGCACTTCCTTGGGGTCGAGTGTACTGCGCAGACTCAATCTGAGCTTGTTGAAGTAAGTGTCACATGAGCAACCTGTAAGTCTTCTAATCGCTGTGCCAAGAGAAATCTGAATCACCCACCGAATCTTACAGACGTTGTTGAATTATGTGGACTCTCTATGGGCTTCTCTCTTGACTTTATGGCTCCACATAAAAAGGCGGTGCCCAGGGATCCTTAAAAAAAATATGAAACCCTGCTCCCCTGGTGGCAGGTTGGCTAACTCTGAATTTATGGCTACTTTAGTTAAACAATTGTCTTACACAAATTTCAGCGACAGGATGTGATTGATTTACTTCGTGCTCACCCTTCCATTTTAGGTAATGTGCCATCCCACACCACGGTGCTGGAGCATGATATTGACGTGGGTGACGCCAGACCTATTAAGCAGCATGCTTAAGAAGTGATGCAGAGAGAAGTTGGCTATCTGGTAGAACACTGCATAGCAAATACTAGTTCTAGTCCGTGGAGCTCCACTTGTCTGCTAACGCCCAAGTCCGATGGAACCCTTCATTTCTGTACTGATTTTAGAAAGGTGAATGCAGTTACTGTGTCTGATTATTTTCCACTGCTTCGCATGGACTACTTGATTGATAGAGTTGGCCTAGCTAAAAGTATTACAAAGTTAGATTTACTAAAAGGATATTGGCAGGTGCCTTTGACCCAGCGAGCTTCAGAAATCTCAGCTTTTGTTATGCAAGATGCGTTTATGAAGTATACTGTAATGCCCTTTGGGGTGAAAAATGCTCCGGCCACTTTCCAACGCCTGATGCAACTTGTATAGGGGGAAGTAACAAACTGTGGCGTCAATCTTAATGATGTGGTCGTTTACTCTGAGGACTGGGATAGTCACATGTCCAGTCTGGGGATTGTGTGCCAGCGGTTGACCGACGCCTCTCTTACACTGAACTTGGCCAAGTGTGAATCTGGGAAATCCATGATTACTGCGTAAGTGCATTTTTGACACCGTTAATATGTCCCACTCGTATTCTGTAAGGGAAGAAGTGATGAGGAAGTTGACAGAGCCATGAGTTTGCTATTTTACAAAGATGCCTTTATATATTCAGTTAAACCGCACTCATAGTACACCTGTGAGGAAAATACATTCAGGGTTCTAACTTTAAATAATAAAAAATGAAATTAAATATTAAAACTCTAACTCCTCTTGGTCAAGTGACACATGAAAGTTAAACTATTACAGCAGGATCTCTTTTGTCACATGAGGAAGTAAACTACCCGAAGAGCAAAAAACATAGTGAGTATCACGATTTTACAATCATCTTTGATTGCCAAACTCAATCCAGACTGGTTTAATGTGAAGTAAATCAATAAACCGTATCAGATATTTAAAAGAATTAGCTTATGATATTAGGAGAGAAAACACAGAGCTTGTAAATAATCAGAATCCACTTTTACTTTCATTTTAACTCCGTGCTTGTCAGAATTTATGCAGTTTGTGAATTTTATTCTGTGTAAATGTTAGGATAAAATAGTTTTTCATGTGTGCAGATTGTTGTGGACTGACTGTTGTGACAGAGGTGGATTTGAGAAAATGAATTGCGGAGATGATTCATAACTGACTCAACATCTGGAGCTGGATCAACATCTGGAGCTGCTTTTAGATGAAACCATGGCCTCCAGAATGATTCCCTCTGAAGAATGCGAAACACAGATAAAGACATTCAAGAGGTGAGAACTCCAAAATGAATGCATAATACAATAAGATGTTCATTAATAGTCAGATTCAGGGGTGTGAGTCCGATTTACCTTAACTCATGGATGTGTCTGTGAGGAAAAATAATCTTTCAGATCTCTGCAGAGAGGAAGACTCTTCTGTTGAGCGCAGATGAGATATTATGAGTGTCATATACTGCAGGTGTGGTGTGTTATAGACATTCACCAGGTGTCCCTGTTGCTGCTGGATGTTTCTGTGTCTGTCTGTATCTTTGTGTGTATTGCTTTAATCTTTTAACTCTCAAGTCACAACAAACTCCTCACTGAAAAAGAAAAATCAGTTGGATTAACATAAATATATACATCGGTTGCACATTTGTTATGTTCTCTCAACATAATTTATCTCTATATGTTACTTAACTTATGTTTGTCAAATTAACATGATTTTTAAATATTTTTTGTGCTACTTCTGTCACTGTACCACATGTTGATTTAACATGATTTTTTTTATTTTTTATTAAAGCTTTATCTACTATATGCTGGTGTTTCAATAAATTAAACAAAATTATTATGACATCTATGATAGATTAATAACAGATTAAAAAATCTTTGGTCAACTATAGCATTTTAGCAAACTTAATATTGTACATTATTAAGCCAATAAGCAAAAACATTTATTGGAAAAGAAATACTGTATTTTTTTTTTCAACAGTACACAATAATCCCAACAGATTACAAATATACAAATAAGCATAATACACATACAGTAGGTGGATAACCAGAATGGGTAATACCGCCATGTTTACTGCTGCCGCAGGGTCGTGGTGTTACCTGCAAGTCAGTCGTGAGTTAAAATCATTTATATGAAACTGTCACCAGGTGGTGCAAAGGGATGGATTGCAAACTGACTGTAGTTGTAAAATGTTGGTTTGTAAACAGAGATGAAAGGACAAAGTAAAACAACAATAACATTATAATATTTCACTGTAACATCCTTAAAACCCATTAAGACATTGGATACTCTATGTCTACAGGCTACACATTAAAAGAAAGACTCTTTTTGCATGCTGCATTATTTGTCAGGGATCTGCAAGAAATGGGACCCAAATGCAGAATGAGCAGACAGGGATATTTTATTAACAAAACGTAGACTGGAACAGCTGGGGGAATTTGCAGTGTAACAGTTCAAACAGATGGGCAGGGCAGACAACAATACGGGCAGGAGGGATGACCACTGAGACAGTCTAAGATGACCACAGGCCCAAGCACAGAGTAGGCAGCTCCAGAGGAAGGGCCAGGTAGACAAAGGAAACCTGTAGCTTCAAGTAAAACTCAAATGTCACCAGTCTAGTCACCAGGTAGAGACTCACAAGACCAGAGACTTGACACGTCAGAGAGGTGAGCTGCTTCCAGGCAGTGGGGTTCAGTGGCCAGGAAATCTGAGTGGGGGCAAGACAGGACAATACACAAAAACAAGACTAGACTCAATGACACAGACAATTGAAAACAAAGAGTGAACAAAAAGGCAAAATAAACAAAACTATCCAAATAAATAAGAGCTTAAAAACAAAAAGCCAAGATCGAAAAAGGAACTGCACTCTCAAACTGAGTAAATGAAACCCTAAATCAAAAGATAATAACAAAAACTAGATTAGGATGTACACAATCAAAAAACAAGAACTAGATAGAACTAAAAAGGCAAAAAAGAACCGAAGATACTGATTAACTAGACAAGAGATCAAAAACAACTTGAGCAAGATCAAAAGGATAAATTCTGGCCCAAGAAACAGGTAAACACCAAAAACGAACCAGCAGAGACACAAGGAAAGAAACCCCAATATATAGGACAGTACACATGAGGATCAGGTGAAAACAATCAAGCAGACAAGGGCTAAACAAGTGGGCGTGACCAGGGGTAACAAGGAGGTGGGACAAGGGGAGCACTTGGCAGACACGAACAAAGACAGAACTATGTGCTTAGACACAAAATAAACAAAGAAACATGGAACAGAGACAAGATGGACAGGGCTGTCAGGGCAGGATCCTGACAGTACCCTCCCCCTAATGGATGCCCCCAGGCGTCCACACTGGGCAAAACAGTACAGGGAGGTACCAACTGGGTGGGCGGGTTGGGAACAAAACTTGGAACTCCAGGGTAGCCAGGAAACCTAAGGGGTGGGACTGGGAGGGAGGAAAATAATCCTGGGGGATAGTTTGAGGTGGACCAGGGAGGTTCTGGCTTATGGGATCCAAAAGGACTAGCTAATAGGGTGGGTGGGATAGGGATCTTGTTGGTGGTCCTTCTAGGGGGCTGGACTTGTTTTACTGGAGGAACCTTGGAAGTAGCCTTTACGGCCTCTGATGTATGTATATATATATACTGATTAAAAGCTAAATGTTTTCATTTCGGTTCATTTTTGGATAGCAATAGCAATCTTTCAGATTCCATATGGAGAGTGAAATGAGAATGGTCCCACATTTAGGAAAAATAATCTTATTAAAGGGGTCAAATAATAACCATTTTCCACAAGTTGATATGATTCTTTAGGGTCTTAATGAAAAGTATGTAACATAGTTTGTTTAAAATTTCTCAATGTTAGTGTAAAAAACACCTCTTTTCAAAACAGGCTGGTTTGTGGGATTCTCCTTTAATGCTAATGAGCTCTGCTGACTCCACCCTATTCTTCTGATCTTCTCTCTGAGACGGGGCATAGATTACGTGGGGGACGTTTCCCCCCCACTTTTATTATCATGGAAATTCGTCCCCCGCACTTTTATGGTCAAGAGTGTAAAGTACGTTTGGAGAAATGAAATAGATGCACCCTTGATCTACTTAAATGCGTTTATGTTCACATGAATCCTTCATGATCCAGCCTCCAGCAGTGAGTATAATGTATTTAAATGAATTATTGAAAATTGCCTTTTCTAATAATGTGCCAATTAGCAAGTTTCACTATGAATGTGGCTAAAGTAAACAGTCTCTCAGAGAGCAGAGCTCATTAGCATTAAAGGAGAAAAAAGGTGTGTTTTTGACAGGGTAAAAAACTGGGTTTTTTTTACACTAACATTGTGAAATTTCAAACAAACTATGTTACAGACTTTTCATTAAGACCCTAAAGAATCATATCAACTTGTGGAAAATGGGCATTATATCACTCCTTTAAAATGTGTTGCTATAATTTTTATATTAGTATACTTAGCAGCTGAGTCTGGGCCTAATCTAGGCTATGTTGTTAACTATTCATAAGTTTCTTGTATGTTTTTTATCCAGTTTTTTTTCCCATTGCATCTGAAAATAACTTTTAAATGCACAAATTCACTTTGTGCACTCTGACGCAGAACCTGCTGTAAGAAAAACTGGTTTGGACATTGAAGATTTGGATGAATATGTATATTGCAGCATAGCAGTGACCAAGTACATGAAATACCTACCTTGGGTTCAATCGAAATCAGAATGAACCCAGAACATGCAAAGCTCAAACCCTTTATACATTTTCAGTTTACTACACTTCATGTGAATGAAGTTGCTCCTGTTGTAACAGCTGTAGTCTGTGTATTAATTAAAGAGCCACACAGATGGGAAATCAAAAATTACCTGTATTACAGTGTATGATGTAGCTGTCCATCTCTGTAAACAATGTGCAAATAATTAAACAAAAAAATGTACACGATTTATAAAGTTATTGGCTTCTAAAGTAAGGAGTCGACTCTGAATCGCTGAAATGAGTCGTTATAGATTTCAAATCTTTTGCCCATCTCTATGTACGTCACTAGGAACACTTTGCATAATAATCTCTGCCTACCGTGTTGGGAGAAACGGAACTCTGAGCTGCCTCACCCCCCCCCCCCCCCCACAGACGCTCTGGTTTGTGTGATAGCATCATGTCGAGGAGACAGTGTGTTTTATTTTCACTGCCAAAGAATGAAGATCAGAAGAACCAATGGCTAAAATTAATTTTCACCACAATACCAGAGCAGTACAACAAATCCCTTTTGTTGTGTTCACAACATTTCACTGATGAATGCTTTTCTAATCTCGGTGAGTACAGCGGGATTTTCAAAGCGTTTGGCCATAAAAGATGGTTCATTACCAACTTTATTTAGAACAACGAGCATCTCCGAAATCACAACGCAAAGTATGATTATTAAGTTATGTGTCTGTTTTCTCCCGAGCGTCTTATCAGTATGTGTGCTGTCTGCAGCCTTTGTTTGTGCTGATCGTCATGTACAAACACGTCATTAAAATGAAGTGTAACTCCGTGAATACTCAACGAAGAGACATGAGAGAGATATCTATAGAAAGCTGTGCTGCTAACAGATATTCTGTGATAAAGTAATCCATATGAAAACAACGTGATGTCCAATCTTTCACGTCTCCCTTCATTATATCTAATGACTACAAGTAACGCCCCCGAGCTGAACGCGCTATTCAGATTCAAACTGAAGCGTGCAGCTTGAATACACCCACACAGAAGAAAAAGCAGCGGCTGTTCAAGTTTTTTATTTTACTGTTTGCTTCGCGCTTAGAATTTTCATCTTACTGGCTCTTTAAGTTCTGACACCCCTTTGTCTGAGGTGGTTCTCAGTGTCCCACACCTTTCCCATTCTACAATCAGTCCCCATTTGCTCAGGATGTGATCATCCCAAATGGTCTACAAACAGCATAACTTTTGACTTTCTTCTTCTCTATAATAATTAAGCCATTTTGAGAAATGAGCATGATCAAACATATTGTGAAGTGGAAGCTGGGTCGAGGCAGACTATAATATCTTACATTGCCTCCTAGGTAGGGCCGGCTCTAGCCCTTTGGTTGCCCTAGGCGAGATTGAGTTTTGCACCCCCCAGGCTGAGTATCCCTGGTCTCAGTGGTCTGTGTTCACTGGGGCCTGGATTGCTAGATGTGGGCCCTTCACCTGCAACAGCCAGATCAGTGGTGTTAAATTAAATTGTAACCATGTAGGTTATCAGTGAAGTTACGTTTGCTAGTAATACGTACAGTGCTTAATTTGTAAATTGCGAGGTACCGGAACAAAGCGGGGCAACGGATCTGGCACACGATTACAGAAGAGAGAGGTAACAGAGCACTCGCGCAACCACATTGGTGGACCAGTTTAAGTGATTAAGAGCATGCATCAGTTGCTTTTATAGAGTCTATAAGGTCATGAATTACATGGAAATGCCATGCGATTTTAAAACAACAATTTCCAGGCCTAAAAACTTTTCTTAGCAGGACTATGTGTCGCATGGTTTTAATAAATCTTGCAGCTTTCAAGGTTAGATTGAGGGAAATTCCTGCATTTATTCAAAATAGCTTGTAGATTTGAATAATAAAATAAATCCACACAAAGTCTAAGATGAAATCAGTCATTTGAATCCATGAACTCTCTCAGAGCGTGCTTCTTATCAGCGCATCAGTGACCTGCACACTGCGATACAAGACTCACTCGCATTTCAGGACAGCTGACAGAACTGTCACTTGACTAATCGGGTCATTGTTGCACTGTCACAAAAATAGTTTGCACACCTTTTTACGAATTCTAAGCCATTTGGTACTCACGCGGTCCAAAGGCTGTATTATCAATCAATCACCTTTATTTATATAGTGCTTTAAACAAAATACATTGCGTCAAAGCACTGAACAACATTCATTTGGAAAACAGTGTCTCAATAATGCAAAATGATATTATTATATATATTATATATATTATATAGGATTATGTGCCCTCACAGTCACATCCAAAGCTTGTGCATATAAAGCTGACTTGTGAGTATTATATAAGAGTTGTTTTCCGTAGTTTGTTGATTTTAAGGAACCAAATACAAACAATATGATATCTGATGGGTGTAGACAAATAAAACAGTTTCATGGCACACTCTACTAAAATACAGGGGAAAAAAAGAAAGAATGGGGGAACAAATCAATAATTAAACAACACTGCAACGTCAATTTTGGTGTTGTATCAGACACTTGCAATTAATATCAGGCTATATGAAAAACAAGCTCAAATAGAGTTAACAAGGTCTTTGGCCGGCGAATGAGGAGATCTGTGTTTTGTCCGCATCTGAAGAAAGTGCAGCACATTATATGCCATTATCCACTTTTACAGGTTAGGATATAACATTTATTTTTTAATTTTTTTTGCTGTTTAATACAATTGGCCGTCCCACGGAGGAGATGGAAGGATATAAAACAGGAGAGACAAAACAGCGTGTCAGTCGTCCGTGAGGGGGACACAAATAAAAACCAAACATAACTAAAACCCAGGCCTGGTCCTCTCTCGTCCGTCACTCTCTCCGCTCCTGTTTTATATCCTTCCATCTCCTCCGTGGGACTCGAGACCGGTGGGTCAAGCAGGTGTCGCTCATTTCCAATCACTCCACCAGCCTCGCTCTTGTTCCCACAGCTCTTGGCCCTGCCCCACTCACCACACAAACCAAATTCAGTCCAGTTGGAGGGGGTTGGGATTTGGGGGTAGTTCTGTATAGCTTGTGGGGGTTGACATAAAGGTGTGAATATCTTGCACTTTATATGGAAAGTGTCTTATGAGGGTTTAAAACTTGCAGAGCAGTTTTAGGCAAAGTAGGACAAATGCCTCACTTGGTTTGGCTTTTGTATTACATATATAACAATATAATTTTTGTTTTTTTCTCATTAGAGATAAGGCACCTCTGAGAGAGAGACAAAAGAACTGGCAAAAGAGACGTGCATCGGCCAAAGAGACCAAAACATTTGTTCTTAATGTATTTGTTTTCTTTGTAGCTACTATTTTCACTATTCCACAGTTAATTGTTCATGGCAATGCCGCAGTCATTTTGGCAATACAAATGTAAAAATATATTGCATTAATAAGAAACTGTCCCGAGACATCATATAGGCCTAATTATTTTTAGTTTCATTCATGGGCAATTCGTTACAGATATGACATTCACAGTCAAAACCTGGGGCCAGATTCATGAAAATCTTCTTAGAATTCTAAGAAACGCATATACAATGCTTTAAAAACATTAATAGAGATGTCTAGAGGGTATTTAATAGGTTTGCCCCTTACGTAAGATTTTTCTAGTTACTACTAGTCATCCATTTAAGTCATTATGCAACTAATCGCACGTTTATATTAAATTTACATCTATAATCCATAATGAGCCTTAAACTAATAATTGTGAAACTGTCCTTTGACTCCTAAAACTAAGGTTGTTGGTTCAAGTCCCGGGCTGGCGATACCACGACTGAGGTGCCCTTGAGGTGCCCTTAGCAAGTCACTCTACCCCAAATTGCTCCCTGAGCACCGCAACATAAATGGCTTCCCACTGCTCCGGGTGTGTGTGTCTTTGGATGGGTTAAATGCAGAGCACTAATTCTGAGTATGGTCAACATACTTGACCACATGTCACTTTCACTTTAAAAAGGAGACATTTTAATTATTTATTAATAAACAAATGTTTTCTTGTTGGCTGCAAAATGAAATTCACAGTGCTTACTCTCATCTCCACAGTATACTGTATACGAACCTTTAAAGATAAATGCAACCTTCATAGATTACATAATACTCATGTATGTGAGACACCCCAATTTTAAGTTATTTCATTATCAGGAAAAATTCAAGTGATCGAGAGGGTGCATTAATAATTAATAATTTAATACCTAATCATTTTCACACATTTCTTTTCGGTTACAGTACGAAATCTGCATTAAAAAAAATAATCTTTTCAAATTTACAACCGAGACAGATACAGTTATAACCTGTAAATTGAAGGCTATTTGATGTTTTAAAAGGCTTATGTTGGTCCAATTCGTTGAAAATTAGTTGTTCTCGATCAAGATTAAATGGGTGCATGATTCTTATAAACTTGTTTAATAAATCTGTTTTGCATTAAATAATAAAGATATATAAAGCAGGTTAAAGGTGCTGTAGGGAACTTTTGTAAAAAAATATTTTTTACATATTTATTAAACCTGTTATTATGTCCTGACAGTAGAGTATGAGACAGATAATCTGTGAAAAAAATCAAGCTCCTCTGGCTCCTCCCAGTGATCCTATTGCCATTTGTAGAAACTCCATCACTCCCGGTAAAAAATAACCAATCAGATCTGCGGTCCGTAACTTTGTTTGTGTTCAAAATGTAGAAAAATGTATATAATAAGCGAGTACACCATGAATCCATTTTCCAAACCGTGTTTTTGGCTTGTCCTGAATCACTAGGGTGCACCTATAATAAGTGTTTATATTTGGACTATTTTAGATTGCTTTGGGGGTACCGCGGCAGAGTAACCCAGTACCTTTGTGATTCTTCATAGACATAAACAGAGAGAAGTAGTTCCGGCTACAATGTTCTTCCGCAAGACGCAAGCAGTTCTGTTTATTAACCGCTAGAGCGTCAAAAGTTCCCTACCGCAGCTTTAAGTTAAATATTACTGTACAAATAATTTTAAAATGCTATAGACTGCATTTAAGTTGGAAGTTTCACATTTTGCATGTGCATTATAAAGTAAATCATTTTTTACATGCAATTATCCATTATAAAACCAAACAAGCAATGAAGATAAAATATGTAGATAAATAAAAATAAATCATGCACACCATGCAAATCTTGTACTCTGATATTTTAAGGAATATGATACACCACTGCATTTAAATGCGGCTGCATTTTTTTGTTTTACTTAAATAAAATGAAAGCAAATAAAGAAGGCTCCCTGTAAAATCATTGAAGTTGTCAATTAATGAAGATCTTTTTTACACCGTGTGCATTTTGTTAATTTTAATGAGAGAACTTGAGTTTAAACGTGAGGACATTTTATTAATCAGTCCATTCATTTCAGTTTCAGCGATTTAGCTAAATCGTGCATGCTGTTTTATTAAAGGATTTTTGAATATAAATTTAATGAAAATTTATTTGTGACAAATATAGGCATAATATGTGAGAATATTTTGCATATAAATCCATGTAGCCTAGTTCACTAAAATAGGATACCACTTTAATTGCTCTGATGCAAAGTAAACCATCACTTCTTTAGGATAATATAACACATAGTTCATATTATATAAATAATACTGCACACCTATTAAATATTTCAAATCTAAAATATGGTGTACTACTGTGTAGCTTAGAGAAAATGTAAGCACAAGCTTATAGGCTTGACATTTATCCTGCTTAAATTCATTCAAAGAAATGCAAAAATAAGTACTTAAAGGGTTAGTTCACCCAAAATCAAAATTATGTCATTAATAACTCACCCTCATGTTGTTCCAAACCCGTGAGACCTCTGTTCATCTTCGGAACACAGTTTTAGATATTTTAGATTTAGTCCGAGAGCTCTCAGTCCCTCCATTGAAACTGTGTGCATGGTATACTGTCCATGTCCAGAAAGGTAATAAAAACATCATCAAAGTAGTCCATGTGACATCAGAGGGTCAGTTAGAATTTGATGAAGCATCGAAAATAAATTTTGGTCCAAACATAGCAAAAACTACGACTTTATTCAGCATTGTCTTCTCTTCCATGTCTGTTGTGAGATTTCAAAACACTGCAGTGTAGTGATATCCGGTTCGCGAACGAATCATTCGATGTAACCAGATCTTTTTGAACCACTTCACCAAATCGAACTGAATCGTTTGAAGTGGTTTGCGTGTCCAATAAGCATTCATCCACAAATGACTTAAGCTGTTAACTTTTTTTTAATATGGCTGACACTCCCTCTGGATTAAAACAAACCAATATCCCGGAGTAATTAATTTACTCAAACAGTACACTGACTGAACTGCTGTGAAGAGAGAACTGAAGATGAACACCGAGCCGAGCCAGATAATCGTTCTCGAGTCAATAACCGGTTGCATCGGTTTTCGGATCACCAGTAGTTCTTTCGAACAGTTCGATTCAATAAACTGGTTGAAGAAAACTTAAACCATTTTTATTTAATATTTAATATTGCTTTTGTGTTTCAGTTTGTGTGAGAATAAATCTCCTGAACCCAGCTGTGTGTCCATGAAGAGTGACGCGTCAATGAGCCCTCCACTTAAATTCAGCACGGGAGACCCATCTACTGATCTGAGGTGTTGTTTAGTTTACAGTATGATAAATATTTATATGATATTCATTCATTTACTGATCTGTATTTAATACATTAATACTTATTTACAAAAATATTCAATATTTTTTCAACTACAGTCAAAAACTTGAAGGACCAGAATCACATACAGCAAAGAAAAACGTAGACTCCATTTTCAAGGTTGGTTTTGTGTGTGTGTGAAGTTATTAGCAGGTGTGATATACAAGCTAACAGAATTTTGTTACAAGAATGTTCTCCAAATATTCAGTGTTGATTCTAGGAACAAAAAAAAAAAAAAAAATGTCCAGTTGTCTTAATGTTATAGGAAAGTTTTTAAAAGGTAGGATTTGCCTCAAATGTTCTGTAAACTTAATTTTGTTATGTTCTTAAAAATAAGAACACAAACTACAACTTTCTTCAGCCACAGCCTTAGATGAACTAAACATACAAGACTTTAACATTTAAACAAGATTAAACAACTCCAGCTTCAGTTATTACTACCCAGTTTGATGTTATTTCTGTTAGACATCTATATAAGTTCTTATTGATAATTAACAGAGGATTAGATGTTGACCTCTTGTTGAAAATGTTTAATTTAAAGTCACCATCACATAGATCAGTGTTTGCTTTAGTTGGGCTCTTGACTCTTGCCTTACTAAGTTGCTTTTTTTGCAGGTTTTTTTTTTAGAAAAAAATTCTGTTGATAAAGCAGACCAACATGTCTGTTTTAATAACAAGTAAATGACTGCTTTAAAGAAGTTTAGATTACTGTTTTTATGTTAATTCACTTTTGGAATTAAAATGTTATATGGGAAGAAAGTAATAAACTCAAATGTGAAAATATAAGTATTTTTTACACACTATAAGGATTTCTGTAAGATTGTCCAAAACTGTTTCAAATGTTTAATATATCACACTTAGACATTGCCACTCATCATACAAACCTTAACAATGGTGACAATAAAAAAAATTGCAGCAATTCATTCTGGGAGCCATGAATGTGTTTTGTGTGCTGGTATAACGTATGTCACCATTTTTGTGTT
The DNA here is from genome assembly GCF_023724105.1 of Carassius gibelio. Lineage (NCBI taxonomy): Eukaryota > Metazoa > Chordata > Actinopteri > Cypriniformes > Cyprinidae > Carassius > Carassius gibelio. The sequence continues at coordinate 36,944,459 of NC_068417.1, forward strand.
TCATATGCCAAACGTTGATGTATGTGATTGTATTAATGATCCAAAACATGTTTTAAACCTGAAGTTAGCAGTATTTAATAGTATTTATACAATCCCAAACATCAGCATCTGAAGTGCAGCAATAGTGTCATTCTTTTCACATTTGGTGAGTTACTTAAACCACTTTAATCCTGCCACTTGTCTGTCATTAAAGATATGTTGAGCTGCTTTGTCAACACAGAAATGTTTTCTGAAAACAAATCAAAATAATAAATCAAACTCTGATCTCCATTATGGTGACATCAAATGAAACATTTTCAATAAGACCTCAACATCTAAACCTCTATTAATTTTCAATAAGAACTTTTCTAGACATGTGACAAAAATAAATTAAATCTGTGGAGTTGTTAAATCAGATATTGAGAGATTTAAAGTCTTCTATCTTCAGTTCATCTAAGGCTGTGGCTGAAGAAAGTAGTTTTTGTTCTCATTTCTTTTTCTTTCCGTGCTTGTTCATAGCAGGTGTTTGAATGATTGAATGTTTCAGGAACATCATACCAACTTTAATAACATTCTCCTAACATTAAGGAAATTGGACATATTTATGTTTTTGAAATGTTACAAATAAATGTTCCTAGAATGTTGAATTTTAAATCAAAGGAGGAACATCATACCTTTTAAAAATGTTCAAGAAAACTGGACATTTTTTAACACTGGATATTTTGAAAATTTCTTGTAACAAAATTCTGTTAGCTGGGATAATTTAGTGATTTTTATTAGCATTAGCTTTTTCCAAAGTACAAATCAATTCTGACTTGACTCTTTTGTATTGTACTTAGAACTTTGATTCACCTTCTCTGTGACTGAATAAAGGTTTATTGTTTGAATATTCACTATGATTTCAGGAGCTTGAGCACAAAATAATTTCTGAGTTAAAAAGCTTTAAGAGACTACTGAGTCCAGATGACCCAGAATGCTCTGAAAGAGACTGTTGTGATGATGAGGGTCATAACAGAGTCAGAGAGGGGCTTCTGAAGATCACCCTGCTCATCCTGAGGAAGATGAACCAGACAGACCTCGCTAACACATTAGAGACCAGTAAGAGCTCTGGATCAGCAGATTATAGTCTGTATTTTTATTATGAACCTTCTGACTTCAGTCACTAATGTTCCTGAATGTCACAATCTAATATCTAACAATTCAAACCTTAAAAAAAATTTCTAACATATTGCTCTGCCAATAACAACATCTATTTCCTTTGCTCAGAACTGATGCCTGTGTATCAACAAAAACTTAGATCCAGACTACAGGATAAATATCAGAGAATCAGTGAAGGACTGTCCAATCATGGAGGCTCAACACATCTGAATGAGATCTACACAGAGCTCTACATCACAGAGGGAGGCAGTGGAGGGGTCAATAATGAACATGAGGTGAGACAGATTGAGACAGTGTCCAGGAGACCAGAGACACAGGAGACACCAATCAACTACAATGACATATTTAAACCCTCACCTGGACAAGACAAGCCCATCAGAACTGTGCTGACTAAAGGAGTTGCTGGAATTGGAAAAACAGTCTCTGTGCAGAAGTTTATTCTGGACTGGACTGAAGGAAAAGCAAATCAGAATGTTCATTTCATATTTCCACTTCCATTCAGGGAACTGAATCTGATACAGAATAATCTAAGCCTTAAGCAACTTCTAAACCACCTTCACACAGAAACCAAAGAATTAAAGTCAGCAGATTATGATGACTACAAAGTAATGTTCATATTTGATGGTCTGGATGAGTGTCGACTACATCTAGATTTCCAAAACAGTCCGAGCTTGTCTGATGTGACAGAATCAGCTTCAGTGGATGTGCTGCTGACCAACCTCATCAAGGGGAATCTACTTCCTTCTGCTCTCCTCTGGATCACCTCTCGCCCAGCAGCAGCCAATCAGATCCCTCCTGAGTGTGTCCACCAGGTCACAGAGGTACGAGGATTCAACAACCCTCAGAAGGAGGAATATTTCAGGAAGAGAATAAATGATCAAATTTTGGCTGATAGAATTGTCACACACATCCGATCATCAAGAAGCCTGTTCATAATGTGTCACATCCCAGTCTTTTGCTGGATTTCAGCCACTGTTCTGGAGAGGATGATGGTCAAAGCAGAGAGTGCAACGATTCCCAAGACTCTCACACAGATGTTCACATACTTTCTGATCTTTCAGACCAAACTGAAGACACAAATGTATAATGAGAAATATGAAATCAATCCTGATCAGGCTAGAAAGACTATTATGTCTCTAGGAAAACTGGCTTTTGTACAGCTGGAAAAGGGGAACCCGATCTTCTATGCGGAGGACCTGAAAGAGAGTGGTATTGATGTCACAGAAGTGTCAGTGTACTCAGGAGTTTGTACCCTTATCTTTAGAGAGGAGTTTGGACTGCAGCTGGGAAAGGTGTACAGTTTTGTTCATCTGAGTATTCAGGAGTTTATTGCTGCTTTATTCAAGCTGCTTTGCTTTTCTGAACAAAACAAAGGACTGAGGAGTGTGTTCAGGTCACCACTGACCAGTTTACTGAAGAGGGAAGTGGACAAGGCCTTACAGAGTGAGAACGGACACTGGGATCTTTACCTCCGGTTCCTTCTAGGTCTCTCACTAGTGTCTAATCAGACTCTCTTACAAGGTCTCCTGAGAAAGACAGTAAGCAGCACTGATATCAATCAGGAAACAGCTGCATACATCAAACAGAAGATCAGGGAGAATCCCTCTCCAGAGAAATCCATCAACCTGTTCCACTGTCTGAATGAACTAAATGATCGTTCACTAGAGCAGGAAGTCCAAACATACCTGAGCAGAACAGATTACAGTCGACTTTTTAGAGTCAAACTATCTCCTGCTCAGTGGTCGGCTCTGGTGTTTGTGCTGTTGAACTCAGAAGAAGATTTGGAAGAGTTTAAACTGAGTAAATATGATCGTTCAGAGGAATGTCTTCTGAGGCTGCTGCCAGTGATCAAAGCAGCTAGAAAGATTGAGTGAGTATTTTATGGTGTCTTTGTTTTACCTTCTAAGGGTATTTTTGGGACCTGGAGAAGTTTTGTCATGCGCTGACATTTGTGCTTTTTTCAGTTGCTTATAAACATCTAAATGACTAAAGTCTAATATCACTGTAATCAGCAGAAATGATAATATGCTATGATATTATGTGAGCAGCATGTATGCACATGATTGTGTTTTTAGGAAAACAATGTTTATGTGTGGTTAAAGAAAAACTGAAAATGCTAAATCACTTTCTAAGACACTTTTTTGTGTAGAAAGGGTCTATGCGAGAGGGCGTGAACTATCGTGCATTGTGTTGTGATTTACACCTGAGAAGACAAAAGGCCTTCATAATGAGTTGCTTAAAGAGGGGGTGAAATGCTCGTTTTCACTCAATAATCCTGTTAATCTTGAGTACCTATAGAGTAGTACTGCATCCTTCATATCTCCAAAAAGTCTTTAGTTTTATTATATTCATATTTTCTTATTGGGCGTTTACAAACCACAAGCTTCAAGTCAATCATTATAATCTCAATAGCTTGTTCAGTGCATGGGTGTGGTCGCATTAGATATAATGAAGGGAGACGTGAAAGATGGACATTGCATGGTTTCCATATGGATTTCTTTATCACAGAATATTTGTCTTCAGTAGATCTTGTTTAGTTTAAAATTAGACATATCAAGCTTTCTATAGATATATCCCTCATGTCTCTTTGTTGAGTATTCACTGAGTTACAGTTCCTTTTAATGACACGTTACTAAATTAAGATTACCACAGACCCAGGCTGCACACAGCACACCTTGTTTGTTATCTTTATTTTATAAATGCACAAAGTTTTGTTGTTATTATGTCTGTATCCAAAAAAAGTAGACCCTTTACAGATTCGATTGATGTATTGCTCTTATCTGTACGATTAAAACTGAAAGTGTAATTTAAGTTATTTTCGGGGTTATCAGGAGAAAATGACTCATAACGCGTATCCGCGTTAATCGACTCCAGAGGGTTAAACACTGAGGCAGATAAGCCCTAACAACTTAAAATACTTAATTTAACCCCACCCAAGAGGACATCTCCAACAAAAGCGCTTGCTGATTATCAAGGGATTTTAACATCTAGTCGTAGGAAGCATACTTTGTGATTGTTCCATGAGTTTGCAGAGGGTTGTAAATAGTATTTATGCTGTGTGTCTCTTTAGACTGTCATTATGGGATTAATCATATTGTCCTGTGTGGGTGAGGCTATGTTTTTCTGTCAGTGTGAAGATGGACAATAGATCTGTACCACTTTTGTAATCTAAGCCATCATCGTTTTCTGTGATGTGTAGTGTACAGTGTACAGTGATGATGCAATGGTGGAGGTGTGTGTTCTGTGTTCATGTCTGGGAGATAAATGGAGTCTAATTTATAGCAATCTGTTTTGCAAAAAATTAGATCCGGTTCTAATCCGGGAGGCCATGAAGATATTTGTGTAATAATGTTCTACTGTGAGGTGTGAATGGCCCCTTCAAGTTTCTTCGCATCCATCTCCCGCATTTCAGATTATGTTCTAACATTTCTTCTGTCTTGGTTTGATACAGATGGGACCACGCACATTCCTGGTATCTGTCATCCAATGAATTGCAGTTGTCAACCTGTGACAGAAACAAATACAAAGAGGACCACAGTTAATTTTGGTCTGATCAGTTTCATGCTCATGCATGTGGAATTATTTTAACTACATACATCATCATGTGTTGTCATTTTAATTCCAAATATCACATGAAACTGATTTCCGACGGTCAGATCTGAATCAGTGCTACTGTTCAGTGCAGTCTGAGTGTGTAACACCTGATGCTGCTCTTGCAGTTGAGCCCTCACAGTCTGTTTTGAGGTTTGGGTGCCTTATGATGGCCATCTACATGGGCCCCATGATCACAAACTTGCCAGTCTCATCATTAGCCAGATATTTATGACTAATACTATTTAGTAGGTTGCCAAAGCTTACCATTCTTTAAATAGTATTTCTGTTTAGTCACCTACAGTTACCTATCTGCAACTTAATTAAAGCTCAAAACAATAGTCATCGGTTAAGCTAGCAATATCTGTCTAGCCGAGCAGTGAACACTGTGTAGGGATCATGTCAATCAGAACAAAGTTCATTCATGTAGCTCTCTTCTAACGAGCTGGTTATCTCAATCAAATGTGTAAGATAAGAGAAACATGCTAAATATGCAGAGTGGGGTGGGGGGGTGTTGAAAACCACTGATACAAACAAACTTTAAATGAAATTACTTACCCTAATTGACCATGTAAGAAATCATGGCCTCTATTTTAGAGAAGCTAGGACACAGATCTAAAGGTTTTTTTGATACACTTCTATATTTCTATTTTCTTTATATTGTCTAATCGCTTTGAAAATATACAGCACTCCTCTCCTCTGTGAGCCGCTCGATTTGACATCACATTAATGGGTCTGTAATAAAAGGTGAATGAACTTAACTCAGAAAAAAAATTCTGTATTTTCTCTGCAGTCTTTCCAGTTGCGATATTACACAGAAAGGCTGTGCTGCTCTGAGTTCAGTTCTGAGATCAAGCCCCTCACACCTGACAGAACTAAATCTGAGCTGTAATGAACCAGGAGACTCAGGAGTGAAGCTGCTCTCTGTTATACTTGATGATCCACACTGTAAACTCCAGAAACTACAGTGAGTATCTTCAAATCTCAGTATCTATAAGGTATAGATTAAAAAGTTAATTTATACAACTTTGTTACAATTGGTTTTGTTTGTTTCCCTCTCACACTCAGTTCAAAACCCTTAAAATAAATAATTATGAAAACATATAATAATTGAATGTGTGTGTGTGTATTTGTGTGTGTGTGTGTGTGAGTGTGTGTGAGCGTGCATGTGTACTTGTCTACCTATCCAACTTGGGACCTTGGTGTCATTAAACACTACCAGTAGGGTACCTTTCCAGGTCCCCTTTTGGTCATACCTTAAATCATGCTAAAAGTTTTGAAAGTTTTTTATTTTTATTTTGACCAAGTTGGGACCTGGGGTCTCATTTATAAAACTCTCCGTAGATTTCATCCTAAAATTTTACGTAGGCATAAAAGCTAGATTTTGCGTATGCCCAAAAGTTTTCAGATTTATAAAACTATGTGCATACCAGAACCTGCACCAAAAATCTCTTTATAAATGCTTCATAACCTCATCTGTATATCATTTACATGCAAATTCCCATGCACGTGACACCATGTTTAACACAGAGATAGTAGGGAAATAGCATCCCTGCTATGTTTTAGAATAAATACAAGAAAATATCCATAAAAACAAAATGGTTTCAAATAGTTCTCAGATATTTTAGATGATCTCATTCTTTTACACTGGCCAAATAGAATATAGATTATTTCAAATTAAATGTATGCAGCTGATAAGATAAACATCTTTTAGCTATTTTAGTGGAAACAGATAAATGCATATTTATTGCATTGTATTGTCTGATTCGGCGCATCACTGACAAAGTATTTTAAAAAGGAAACATGCAAATCTTACCGTTTCTCTTAGTTATGTCCTTCAAATATAGTGGAATTTTCATAATGTTGCAGAGAGGACTTTACACAGCATTAACACTTCCGTGCAGCTGTGGTTGTACAGTAATCCATCAGTGTCTGCCATAATATCGCAGTAAGTATGCATCATTGATCATTCTCGCTAAAATATGTCTCATAACATGTGGTCTGCTGTTTCGTTTTAAGATTAATTATTTTGCCACTATAGCACTCCTCGTTTTAATAAAAATAACATGTCACAGGAAAATGGTTAATTGTTAATGAAATTATGCAATTATGTTGTTTGTAAAATTATTTCAGTGTTTAATCTTTTTTAATACGTGTGGAATATTTAATGTAAATGTGTATATAAGTGAAAGTGAAAGTGACTTGACATTCAGCCAAGTATGGTGACCCATACTCAGAATTCGTGCTCTGCATTTAACCCATCCGAAGTGCACACACAGAGAGCAGTGAATACACACACACACTGTGAACACACAACCGGAGCAGTGGGCAGCCATTTTATGCTGGAGTACCCAGGGAACAGTTGGGGGTTCTGAGCCTTGCTCAAGGGCACCTCAGTTGTGGAAATAGAGATGGGTGAGTGCGCTGTACATTCACTCCCCCCACCAACAATCCCTGCCAGAAAGAGATTCGAACCTGTAACATCTTTGGGTTATGAGTCCAACCCTTTAACTATTAAGCCATGACTTCCATGTTTGTGTGTGTGTGTGTGTGTGTGTGTATGAAAGTGACAGTTGAGATTCAAATTCATGAACATTCTTAAATTTTTTTCATGAATAATTTTTCCCCCTGATATTTTATCTGTTGTGCGAACAACGTAGGTGTGATTGCTTAGAAAAGATAGAGTACTGTATTTCTCAGTGAGCTAGTTGATTTGACACCTCATTCATGGGTCTGTGATAAAAGTTGAATGAACTTAACTCATCTTTAGTTTTTCTGTACTCTCTCTGCAGTCTTTCTAGGTGCAGTATTACACAAGAAGGCTGTGATGCTCTGATTTCAGCTCTGAGATCAAACCCCTCACATCTGACAGAACTAAATCTGAGCCGTAATGAACCAGGAGACTCAGGAGTGAAGCTGCTCTCTGATCTACTGGAGGATCCAAACTGTAAACTGCAGAAACTACAGTGAGTATCTTCAAATCTCAACTATGAGGTTTTGAGTAAAAAGTTAAATTACTTAGTTAACACATTATTATCATGTTAACATGTTAATTGATTAAAACTGACAATTATTTTATCGCACATCAAAAAAGTTTTTTTATTAGGCCTATTATGAAAGTTTCACACTGGCTCTGAATACATATACAGACACATCATGGGTAACAGGAGGGGTGTAATATTGATCAGTAATGGCTTGAGATGGGTGTCATCACGCACTTCAACCAATGAGATTATTTTGGGAGGGCCTAAGACTGCAATTTTCAGATAGCATGTGAAGAGATCAGGGAACTCATCATAATTTCCGCACTCCGGTGCCGTAAATGCTCACACTACATCCGTACCACCCCTGACCCCAACTGAACAGCGCTCTAGCACCCCTCTTCCAACTGAGCCAGGGACAGCTAAATGAAACGAGTGTGGCACAGAGAGATCACACTAGTCCAACAAACTTGGCATTGGTGGCAAAATGCACTCAGGCACGGTTAATTTAGCAGTAATCTAATTGAATTATATAAATTAAAGTTTTTAATGGTTTTAGTTTTAGATAACTACAATAACCTTGGTGAAGCTACAACTGTTGACTTGTTTTTTTTACCATATATTTAAAGTTACTGCTAGAATTGGCCATACTTATATTTAGATATCTAACAGTAGTCTCACCCTAAAGCTTAAAGACAATCTTAGAGATCATTCATGTTCTCTACTCTCATCAGGCTGTGGGGCTGCAGTATTGGAGAGGAAGGCTGTGCAACTCTGTTTTTAGCTCTGAGATCAAACCCCTTACACCTGACAGGACTGGATCTGAGCTTTAATAATCCAGGAGACTCAGGAGTGAAGCTGCTTTCTGGTCTATTGGAGGATCCACACTGTAAACTACAGGAACTACAGTGAGTCTCTTCATGTCTGCAGTAACTATAAAGTTTGGAGTAAAAAGTAAAATTAGACAAATGTGTTTTTCTGTACACAGCTACCCCCCCCCCTTTTGATTTAACAAAAAATATATAATTTATATGAGTGTTGACTCATATAAACACTGAAACAGTGGAAAAGTAAATAAGATAATTAGGGGATTGAGTGATTATTGACCATTGTTACTGACGATACCTGATGTTAAGAAATAGAATCCCTAAAGAAGAAAATCACAATTTGTGTGTCACCATTATAGTAGTCAGTGTTTACTATAATTGAACGCTTGACCCTTGATGTTTTAATTTAAATTTGTGTTTGGCTGCTGAATCTGAGTTATAACTTCCAAACAAACCAATAGAGAAAGTCATCAGGTTATAATGATTACGTTTTAACAAAACCATTATTTGATTTGATTCACTGGTTTCCTTTAGAGTCTCTGTGAATCTCTGATTAACTTTATTTTTATGGATTACAACAGTTCTCAATGTGAATGCATACTCTAAGGGTCAAACAACCAATCAAGTCAGGAATCTGGGTCTTATTCTGGAGACAGACCTTAGTTTGGTAGTCATGTTAAAGATGTAACTAAATCAGCATTGCAAAAATTAGATGTTTAGTTTCCAGTCAAGACTTGGAGAAACTTATTCATGCCTTTATCACAAGCTGGGTGGATTATTGTAATGGTCTCCTCACCGCCCTTACCAAGAAGACCATTAGACAGCTGCTAATCCAGAACGCTGCTGCCAGAATTCTGACTAAAACCAGAAAATCTGAGCTTATCACACCAGTCCTCAGGTCCTTACACTGGCTTCCTGTTACATTTACAATTTATTTTAAAGTACTTTTACTTGTCTAAAAGTCACTCAATGACCTAGGACTGAAATACATTGCAGATATGCTCACTGAATATAAACCTAACAGACCACTCAGATCATTAGGATCAAATCAGTTAGAAATACCAAGGGTACTACTAAACAAGGGGAATATGCTTTTCGTTATTATGCCACCTGCAGTTGGAACCAGTTTCCAGAAGAGCTCACATGTGCTAAAACATTAACCACTTTTAAATCTAGACTCAAAACTAGCTGTGTCCTCTTTTGGCAGGCCAAATAAAGTATTTTCACAACAGAACAGCATCTCCACAACATGGGAATGTTGGAAAACAGTGAGAATCAAAGGTTACACCTTATTTCCCTGCATGAACATTTGGGCAGCGTTATGCAAATCTTCCCACATTGTGACATAGACATGTGGGGGAGTGTTTAAACAAGGCATTTTAGGAGGTTTGTGGATGAGTTCAACTTTTATAAAGAATATCGGTTTGGGTTTGAAACTTTAGTCTTTGCAACTTTATAGATCTTCTTTATGGACCAAGAGGCTGGTAACACTAAAGAGAAAGGAAAATTTTAAATCGCATCATATGACCCCTTTAAATTAACTCTGTGGATGTATAGTGCTATATAATTGCAGAAAGTGACAGTTGAGATTCAAATTAATGAAAATTCTACATTGTAAAGTCTATTTTTCCCTGATTTTTCATCTGCTGGCAAACATTATAGGTCCAATCGCTTACAAATGATACAGCACTCATCTCCTGGTCTATTTGACACCTCATTCATGGGTCTGAAATAAATGGTGAATGAACTTAACTCATCTTTAGTTTTTCTGTTTTTTCTTTACAGTCTTTCCTGCTGTTATATCACACAGAAAGGCTGTGCCACTCTGATTTCAGCTCTTAGATCAAACCCTTCACACCTGACAGAACTGAATCTGAGTCATAATAAGCCAGGAGACTCAGGCGTGAAGCTACTCTCTACTCTACTGGAGGATCCACACTGTAAACTGGAGAATTCATGACATAAACATTTCAAAATGTCATTCAATTATGATATTGCTCATTTAAAATTCATTTTGTAGTTCAATGGCCCAGTGCAAAATGCCATGCTGTTTGCACTTGTTTACACTGATGGCAGCACTTGTTTAGTTTAAAAGTAGTCATGTCAGGCTTTCTATAGATATATCTCTCATGTCTCTTCGTTGAGTATTCACTAAGTTACAGTTCATTTTAATGACGCTTTTGTAAATGAAGATGACCGCAGACAAATGCTGCACACCTTGTTTGTTATCTTTATTTTATAAATAACAAACTTTCCTGAGCTCCCTCTCTAACCAAAAACAGGAGAAAAGGCACCCTATTCCTACATTTCCCAGATATTCCAAAATGAACAGAGCTAATAAGATTACATACAATACCTTTTAATTACCCACAGGTAGAGAAATCAACACTAGAAAGCAAAACCTGATCACTTCTTAGCACCAAACAAATGAGTATAAGTCTTCTCCCAACTCAAGAATAGGCAAATTTCTCACCAAAATACACAAACACACAATTTCAGTCTGAGGCTGGGGGAGCAGCACTCTGAGTGCTGCATTTATACTCCTCGGCTCAGACTCAGGCATGCTCCCAATGAGTTTCGGCTGATGGTTATTAACCTGAGTGAGAGAGAGTGAGAGAAACAGAGCGCAATACAGGGCACACAAGCATTCTCACAACAGATTATATAAAAAGGCCCTGGGATGTAACACCCCCACCACTAAGATTACAGACAAGGGTTTGATAAGGTTTCCGTTTCACCATCCCCAACATACACGTCACCTAAGTGGCCATCCAAACAGATCTGGACAGAGCATCGGCTACAATGTTGTCGGTGCCTTTGATAGGCTGGATCTGGAAATTAAAATGCAGTAAACACTGGTTAGAGGAAGACATGGTGGACAAAAAAAGTCTGTATACTCAATTACAGGTAGAGCACTACTCCCAACATGAATGTCAAAATGTTGTAAGGCCCACAATAAAGCCAAAGCTTCCTTTTCGATTGTGCTGTAGGATAACTGACCCTTCGAGAAATTGCAGGAGAAATAAGACACCGGGATTTCTTCCAGGTGAAGTTAACACAGGTCATTACTCAACATGTCTTTAGCAGCTTCAAATGCTTGATCACAGTCCCTGCTCCACCTAAACATTCTCATTGTGCTCAGGGGGTCTGTGAAAGGATTAACTACAGAGGAAAGTAGTAACCTGACATTCCCAGAAATTGGTGAAGCTTGCGCTTGTTGTTGGGTTTAGGGAACTTAAGTATAGCGTCCACTTTAGCTTCAACAGGTTTCACCCAACCATGTCCTACCTTTTTCCGGGGTAGGTTATTGTAACTTTTCCTATGTCACAAATAGGTTCAAGGTTAGTGAAGCATGTTTAAACATTTCAAAGCCCATTTCCAGGGTTTCAATATGGTCTTCCCATGATTCATTATGGACTACAATGTCATCAAGGTATGCATCATAATTTGGTACGTCACCCAACACAATTTTCATCAACCTTTGAAAGGTGGCTGGAGCATTTGTCATTCTGAATGCAAGGACAGAATATTCCAGGAAGTGATCTGGAGTTACAAATGCAAAGATTTCTGCAGAACGGGTGGTTAGTGGCACTTGCCAATAACCCTTTAGCAAGTCACGCTTTGTTACAAATCTGGTTGATCCCATTGTCTACGCAATTCTACATACGGGGGAGCGGAATGGAGTCAGGTTTCGTCACTGCGTTTACCTTGAGAAAATCAGTAGAAAATCGGTATGCGCTATCTGCCTTTCGGACTAATAGACATGGTGAGCTCCATGGGCCCTGACTACGCTGAGCCATACCATGCTGTAACATGAACTCGACTTTAGTTTTCATTATGTGACATTTAGGTGGGTTAACTCTGTAGGAGTGCTGTTTGATCAGTTTAGCAAAACCTACATTGATGTCATGTTTAAGAACTGTAGTTTTCCCTTGCACATCAGAGAACAGAGCTGAATACCAATGCATTAGTTGCATAGTCTGACTGGCTTCCTCAGGTTCTAGATGAGAAAGAAAGGAAGGTAGATCTTTCAAAACAGCAGAGTTTAGTAGCCCTTTACCATCTTGTTCAACAGGTTCGGCTACAGCTACAGGTAAAGTCGTAGTCACAAGTTTACATGGAGGATCAGGCTTAGAGTCACAAACTAATCTCTTTAACATGTTAACCCCTATGAAGTCGATTAGCGTGTATACGCGTTATGAGGCATTTTCTCCTGATAACCCTGAAAATAACTTAAATTACACTTTCAGTTTTAATCGTACAGATAAGAGCAATACATCAATCGAATCTGTAAATAGAAAGCCTGACATTTCTACTTTTAAACTAAACAAGTTCTGCTGAAAACAAATATTCTGTATGCACACAATATACACAGCGATATGGATTAAAAGAGCATTCACTTATCTTAGATGCGGATTTCAGATGTTCTGAAACACACTTCAACAGTTTGATTTGCAAGCAGCAATGCGATGGAAGAGACGCTGAAGAATGGGAATTTAAATAGCCCGCATGTGATAGGTGTCAACACTGGATTGGTACAAGTCAGGAACAGCTGACTGTCGGCTTATGCAAGCTTGACTAACGTGGCCTGCCTGAACTAACGTGATGCTAAGTGATTATGTTAAACTTTATTCTTGAAAATATGGCACTGTGTTAAGCAGTATATAAAAAGTGTTTCTGTTGCTCATGAAAAAATTTCTGAAATGTCTGTGTATTTGACAAATACTGCATTTTATTTACTTCATCTGTGATAATGTATGCAAACATCGTGGTGTCCAGCTTGACATGTCTTTTTTCAAATCCGCACCCAACTGCAAGTGGCTAGTCTCATTGATCGCCATCTGTAGCCGTTGCTTCAAGTCGAACACACACAATGTAATGATGTAATCACATTCCAAACAGAGCCTATGAATGTCCAACATAAACATAAATATGTTTATATTGAATACTGTATGATGGTGGCATAATTTTAATCTCTGTAACTCGCAATAACAGCAGGTGTTCATCTCTAATGCACAATCATAATTTAATTGATCTTTAACTCTTTGAGGACTTAGGATTTGACTCAAGACTCTTTTGTGACTTTAAAGGAATGACTTGGTTCTTTCTCTGGTGAAATCAGATGCTGAGTTCATGGGTGGAATTAACATATAGCAGGACTTTTACTTTCTGACCCCTGGAATTTACACCTCTGGTTTTAGGTAGGCATGGTTGACTCTTAATTTTTTTTTTTTAAATCTCTTTGGAATTGATACTTTAGTTTTTGCAACTTTACAGACCTTCTTTACGCACCAAGAGCTTGTAATACCCCAAAGAGAAAGGAAATATTTAAATCACATTATATGACCCTTTAACATCAGGTGTCTTCAATAATGGTCAATCATAACTTAATTAATCAGCTAATTATCTCATGAACTTCAACAATGCTTCAGTCCACACTCAGAATGTAATACTGACAGTTGGGAATTTACAGTGGATCTGAAAACACCAATGAATTTTGACAACAACAGTCTCATAAAGTTTGTTTCTTATGTTCAAATACAATTAAAACAGCTTGTTTTTCATGCTAGATCTTCCAATGTGCAAGCACAGTCATGAATGTGAGTGTGAGAATGCTGGCTGTTTCTATAGTAACCGGAGCTTAAAACGTAAGCTGCAGTGAAACGATAACTTTACTAATCCACGATTTTTCTTTTAGAAGGTGGGGCTTATTAGCCATGTTGGGTGTTGCACTTTTTCCCATACATAAGTAATAAGAGTGCACAATCTTCCTATACATAAAGTCTTTGATCATCATCCACACCACTAGATTCCATTATTGGGCCAATGAATGATCCTTACATGACTTATATGTCATAGTTGTACTATTATGATTACTCCTATTTTTACATGATCACCTATATAATACTACAAATGGTTTGAAGAGCTTAAATGATAAATTAGTTCAACATCACAATCATGAGTCGGGTGGGTAGAGTGCATTTAAATTAATGTCTTACCTGCTGCCAAGTTAAAATCTCTAGAGCACCGATCCTGGTGTATAGAAAAAGTTGAGATCATACAAACACAAACACACTCTCTCCCCAAAGTTTAAACACAATCTCAGGGTTCATTTGTGTTTCTCACTCTCTGCAGGCTGAGGGACTGCAGTATTGAAGAGGAAGGCTGTGCTGCCCTGATTTCAGCTCTGAGATCGAACCCCTCACACCTGACAGAACTGGATCTGAGTGATAATAAACCAGGAGACTCAGGAGTGAAGCTACTCTCTGCTCAACTGGAGGATCCACAATGTAAACTGCAGAAACTACAGTGAGTCTCTTCACATCTCAGTAACTATAAGGTTTTAAGTAAAAAGTAAAATTACACAAATGTGTTTTTTGTAGCAGTGGTTTTGTTGTAAAAATCACTGTAATAAAAATGACCAAATTTTGACAATAACATGCTGTTTTTCTTTAAAAAAAAAGTTTATTCCGGGTAATATTCATCATTTTCAAGAAAGTAGTTGGCTGCTATATATCGTAAATTAACAGTGTTCAAAGTCGACACTATGGGGCTGTGTTTCAAATCACACCCTTCAACCTCATTCACTATTCCCTACACAGGTTTACTAATATATTTCACCTGACAGAGCGAATGAACACTAATGAGTGAATTCAGACAGTGATGAACAGCTGCTGTTAGCCAGCAGAATCACTGAAGAAAAGAGAAACAAGGCAAGCACAAGAACTATAACTGACTTCAGCCACAGCTTTAGATGAAATCAACTGAAAATTTTAACAACTCAACAAACAGCTTTACCAGCTTCACTTATTACTAACTAGACTGACTTTATTTCTGTCAGATTAGAGATCAAAATATTTTATTGAGAGTTACAGCAATTTAGATGATTATGTTTTGTTTCGTTTGACATTACCATTGTGGAGATCAGAATTTTCTTTAGTCAGACTCCTGACCCTTGACTTTTGAAAATTAAGTTTTGTTTATCTGTGTCTTTAAGATAAATCTCTTAAATTTTTACTATGTGCTTGTATTCTTGCTTTTGTCTTAAGTTTTAGTAGCATGTTTTGTGATGTTCAGAATTTATCTGTTTATTTATTTTGTTGATTGTCCTTTTTGTGATTCATACGCTGATTCTTGATGTGTCTGTCTAAATTTCCACAAAGGTTTTTTTTTTGTAGGTGTGATATTTCCTTAACAGTCTTTCATGGCTCAGCAGTGCTCCTTCTTTTACTATAGTATCAATATTCAATAAGAGAAGGGACACAGGATTGGATCAGAAATAAGAGAATGTTTGTTCTTATCCATCTATAATAACCAATACCATATTTTTCTTTTATGAGGACTTTTTTGCTATAACAAGTATAAAAAACGCATTACATCAGAAAAAATACAACAAAAACTTAGTGTTGAAAAGTCCCGGTTCCCAGTATGTGGCGCTGTAATTTTGCCACAGAGATACACTAAAAATTAAGAAAAAGACTTGGAGCATACGCATAAACCTAGTGCGCTGTATACAAACTATTGTTGTTGTTGCTCTTACGTGACATAGCAGTGTCTGACTAGGGTCGACATTTGGGGTGATGACATTATCATTTCAGAAAATATACGGATGGCCCCATCCACACGAAAATGCAAAGACTGCATTTTCAGATTTATCCACTCTGTGAAAAACAGCAGTTCCTTCTGAAAATGCCAGATCTGTGTGGACGAAACGCCTATCCAATAAAAAATGTGTGTGTATTCACAGAAACGAGTCTGTGTGTGGACGGGTCCTCAGAGACTGTATTTCAAATGACACCCTACATTCTCATTTGCTATTCCCTACATGAATTTTCTAATATAGTCCACCTGACAGAGAGAATGAAAACTGAGTGAATTCAGACGCTGATGAACAGCTGTGGTTAACCTGTTAACTTGACCCCCCATTATAGGACTCTTATGGGAAATTATGATGCGTACAGATGGTAATCACACAAATGCACAAATAATCCACATTTCTATTCATATAGACGCATTCACTTTGATAGCCGTGATCAAACAGTAATAGCGAGCTGATTTGTGCTGATTTGCACTCAAAAAGATGGTAATCATGCAGATACATTCACAATCAACATAAAACACTCTCACATATATAAAACTGTTGAAAAATGAAACAAAGAAAAAGGCGATTGCTATAAGTTCCGCCTCTATCAGCTGACATGTGCGTCAGAGCGCGTCACGAGCCGTCATGAGAGAGCATCAGAATTCAAATATACTATCTTTTGCCTATATTTCATTCATTCTTTTTTCTGCTGGATTGTCTCATTCTGTTTGTGACACTGTACGCTGCAAAACTATGCCATTTTTTACTACCAAGATGCAGTTTCTGAGCATGAGTTATTCCATAATCAACACGTTCTGTCACTGAAAAACTGAAACATAAACAAAGTAATTATCATCCATATTACAACGTTATTGCTTCGTTGGACTAAACGTGCTCCATGAGATGTCGTTCAGTGGACACTTAACTTTCTAACTAAACCAGGATTTACAGCTGTGGATGTGTTTAGGACTCGTTATTACAACGAATCTGGTATGTACTGCATTTCCATTATTCATGTTTTTATGTGTACTGCTTACACAAATGTAGCAAATACAGTCTATATAAGCCGATGTCAATATCGATGTTTGAGGCTTAGGTCTTTATAATGATATATAGTTTGTCAAGATTAAATTTGTCCCGTTTCAATGAATCACCTTTATTTATATAGCGATTTAAACAAAATACATTGCGTCCAAGCAACTGAATAACATTCATTAGGATAAAAGTGGGTCAATGCAAAATGACAGTTAAAGGCAGTTCATCACTGAATTCAGTGATGTCATCTCTGTTCAGTTTAAAAAGTGTCTGTGCATTTATTTGCAGTAAAGTCAATGATATCGCTGTAGATGAAGTGACCCTAACTAAGCAAGCCAGAGGCGACAGTGACAAGGAACCAAAACTCTTGGGAGAAACCAGGCTCAGTTGGGGGGCCAGTTCACCTCTGACCAGATGAAACCAGCAGTTCAATTCCAGGCTGCAGCAAAGTCAGATTGTGCAGAAGTAGAAGTTTCCTGTGGTCTTGTCCTGGTGGTCATCTGAGACAAGGTCTTTACAGGGGATCTGTATCAGGGGCTCTAGTTGTCCTAGTCTCCGCTGTCTTTCAGGGATGTAGAGTCCTTTCTAGGTGCCGATCCACCATCATGTCTGGATACGTACTGGATCCGGGTGACTGCAGTGACCCTCTGATCTGGATACAGACTGGATCTGGTGGCTACGGTGACCTCTGAATAATAAAGAAACAGACTAATATTAGCATAGATGCCATTCTTCTAATGATGTAGCAAGTACATCGGGTGTTATGGGAAGTGTTCCCGGTTCCGGTATATCTAATTAATGCAGCCTAAAAATCCTTTAATGAATTTGATATTAAAGCATATTTGTATGTTATGTGTAAGCCAGGTTAAAGAGATGGGTCTTTAATCTAGATTTAAACTGAACGATGTTAAATGAACAATGTTAGGTAGGTTATTCCAGAGTTTAGGCGCCAAATAGGAAAAGGATCTGCCGCCCGCAGTTGATTTTGATATTCTAGGTATTATCAAATTGCCTGAGTTTTGAGAACATAGCGGACGTAGAGGATAAGAGCAGGTCATTTGTAACTCTAGGGAGAGCAGTCTCAGTACTATGTGATATGGTCTAAATCCTGACTGGAAATCCTCACATATTCCATTTGTCTCTAAGAAGGAATATAATTCTGAGGATACCACCATTTCTAATATCTTGGACAGAAAAGGGAGATTCGAGGTCTATAATTAACTAGTTCTTTGGGGTCAAGTTGTGTTTTTTTTATGAGAGGCTTAATAACAGCCAGTTTGAAGGTTTTGGGTACATATCCTAATGACAATGAGGAATTAATAAGAGTCAGAAGAAGATCTATGACTTCTGGAAGCACCTCTTTTAGGAGCTTAGATGGTATAGAGTCTAACATGCATGTTGTTGGTTTAGATGATTTAACAAGTTTATACAATTCTTCCTCTCCTATAGAAGAGAATAAGTGGAACTGTTCCTCAAGGGGTCTGTTGTGCACTGTCTGATGCAATACTGTAGCTGACGGCTGAATGGTTACAAATTTATCTCCAATAGTATCGATTTTAGAAGTAAGTTAGTTCATAAAGTCATTACTGCTGTGATGTTGGGAAATGTCAACACTTGTTGAGGCTTTATTTTTCGTTAATTTAGCCACTGTATTGAATAAATACCTGGGGTTATGTTTGTAAAAGATAAAAAAGTAATCGGATCTAACAGTTTTTAATGCTTTTCTGTAGGATGGTTACTTTCCCGCCAAGCAATATGAAATACCTCTAGTTTTGTTTTCCTCCAGCTGTGCTCCATTTTCGGGCTGCTCTCTTCAGGGTGCGATTATCTTCATTATACCATGGTGTCATACTGGTTTCCTTAACCTTCCTTAAGCGTAAAGGAGCAACTGTATTTAAAATGCCAGAAAAGAGGGAGTCCATAGTTTCTGTTACAACATCAAGTTCTTCTGAGGTTTTGGTTATGCTAAGGAATTCAGATACATCAGGAAGATAACTTAAAAAGCAGTCTTTTGTGGTAGAAGTGATGGTTCTACCATACTTGTAACAAGTAGAATTTACAATTTTGGCTATATGAAGTTTGCACAAAACAAAATAATGATCTGAGATATCATCAATTGGCTGCATAATTTCAACACTATCAACATCAATTCCATGTGAAAGTATTAAATCTAGAGAATGATTTCGACAATGAGTTCAGAATGTCTATAAATGCTGATCCCAATCCATCTTTTTCATTATCAATATGGATATTAAAATCACCAACTATTAAATATTTATCTGCAGCCAGAACTAACTCAGATGTAAAATCACCAAACTGGATGCGTGTCTCTAATTCTGAAATCTATTGATAAACACTGATATGTGCGAGGTGAAGGGCGTTGAGGACGCCCGCGTCGGGGTGCAGGCTAACAGGTTTTAACAAGCAGAATCACTGAAAAAAATAGCAATAAATATTCACTTAATAAAGTGAAACTACACCTGACATACAGCCACAGCCTTAACCCTTTAGGCACCAGAGGTTTTTTGAGTGCAATGATTAGACAGAGGTAGTGGGGAATGTGGTACATGAAGTGACAGACACCGTGGGGAAGGAGGAAATCTAGTAGTTACCCATGGACACAAACCAGACACTGTGACAATACCCCCCCCCCCTCTACGGAGCGGCTACCAGACGCTCCAAGACGAGACTGACAAAACCAGAGACCAGGATGGAGGTGGACAGGTGGAGGCTCAGGCGGAGGGATGGAGGGCCAGGAAAAATGGGGAAACCAGATACCAGAAGTGCAAACACAAAACAGGGACGGAGGGCCAGGCTTACAGAGGGGAACAGGTACAGGAAGTGAACACAAAAAAAAACAAAAAAACAACAACAACAACAACAACAACAGCAAAACAGGAGATCAGGTTGGATCAGGTCGTTCATAAACCCAGGATAGCGCAGACCGGGCAGGCCCCCAAGGTGGAGCAGAAGACCACCACATCCGTGTGGTCTAGATGGAAGCCCCCCAGGGCGGAGCAGAAGACCACCACAACCATGTGGTCGGGATGGAAGCCCCCCAGGGCGGAGCAGAAGACCACCACATCCGTGTGGTCGAGATGGAAGCCCCCCCAGGGCAGAGCAGAAGACCACCACAGTGGGATCGGACTGGCAGGAGAGCAAGTCTGGTTGGGCAAGTCTGAAACAAAGAACATGAACAAGTTAAGGGTAGCCTCAGTGGCTACGACAGGATCAGTCGGGTGCTCAGAGAGTTCGACTGAGACGTGACAAGGCTATGGAAGTCCCGCAGAAGCAAGGAAAGACTGGTAGATCAGCCAATGCGTGACGAGGCTTTGGGAGTTCAGCAGAGACATGGAGAGGCTCTGGCAATCCCACGGTGCCCAGACTGGACTCTAGAAGATTAATGCTGACCCGACTCCGCTCCTGAAGATCATTGGTGGTCTGACTCTGCTTAATAAGATCATTGGTGATTTGCATCATTTCATGGAGATCATCGGTGACTTGTATTTGTTCATGAAGATCATTGGTGACTTGCATTTGTTCATGAAGATCATTGGTGACTTGCATTTGTTCATAATAATAATAATAATTCCTTACATTTATATAGTGCTTTTCTAGGCACTCAAAGCGCTTTACATAGACAGGGGGTATCTCCTCATCCACCACCAGTGTGCAGCATCCACCTGGATGATGCGACGGCAGCCATATTGCGCCAGAACGCCCACCACACACCAGCTTACTGGTGGAGAGGAGACAGAGTGATGAAGTCAATCAGCGGATATGGGGATTGTTAGGAGGCCATGATGGTCGGAGGCCAATGGGCGAATTTAGCCAGGATGCCAAGGTCACACCTCTACTCTTTTCGTAAGACATCCTGGGATTTTTAATGACCACAGAGAGTCAGGACCTCGGTTTAACATCTCATCCGAAGGACGGATGAATGATGATCAATGGTGACTTGCATTTGTTCCTGAAGATCAATGGTGACTTGCCTTTGTTCCTGAAGATCACTGGTGACTTGACACTGTCCTTGAAGATCACCGGTGACTTGACTCTGTCCCTGAAGATCACCAGTTACTTGACTCTGTCCCTGAAGATCACCAGTGACTTGACTCTGTTCTTGAAGATCACCAGTGACTTGACTCTGTCCTTGAAGATTACCAGTGACTTGACTCTGGAAGGTCCACGGTGACTAGCCCTGACTCTGGAAGGTCAATGGTGACTAGCCCTGACTCTGGCAGGTCAACGGTGACTAGCCCTGACTCTGGAGGGTCAATGGTGACTAACCCTGACTCTGGAAGGTCGACGGTGACTAACCCTGACTCGGGAAGGTCGACGGTGACTAACCCTGACTCTGGAGGGTCCACGAGCACTTGACTCGACCCTGGAGGGTCCACGAACACCTGACTTGACTCTGGAGGGTCAACCAGAACCTGACTCAACTCTGGAAAGTCAATGGGCACCTGACTTGACTCTGGAAGGTCAACAGGAACCTGACTCGACTCTGGAGGGTCAACTGGAACCTGACGCGACTCTGGAGGGACAACCGGAAACTGACTCAACTCTGGAGGGTCAACGGGAACCTGACTCGACTCTGGAAGGTCAGCTGTGGCTGTCATCCTGTGCAGAGGCACTGCGTAAGTGGCCATCTTGGGCCATGACTCTGGACAGGCGGCCATCTTGGGCCATGGCTCTGGACCGGTGGCCATCTTGGGCATTGGCGCTGGGCTAGCGGCCATCTTGTGCTGTGGTGCTAGGCTGGCGTCCATCTTGCATCGTGACGCTGAGCTGGCGGCCATCTTGTGCTGTGGTGCTGGGCTGGTGACCACCTTGTGCTGTGGCACTGGGATGGTGGCCATCTTGGACTGTGGCGCTGGCTCAGCAGCCATGATCATGATGATTCCTCTCCCCTCTCCGTCTGCCATGGTGATACGGTGGCTCTGATCCGTCCGACACGAGCCCCGGGTCGAAGGGGGGCCATGGTTGAGAGCGATGCTGAGCCTCCTCTCGACCACTTCTTCCTCTGCGACCTCCACAGGTCCCGCGAAACACGACCAGGCGGGTTCCCTCAAAACGATCGCCTCTTTCCCGCTCGGTGGCTGGGGAAGAAGCATTAGAAGACATACCGCTGGATCTCGCACTGACGGAATCCTTCTGTCACGACCGGGATACAGGAAGACACGGAGAGAGATCCAAATGCGGGTATGTTATTTATTGGGGGTAATCCAGAGAGTAAACAGTTCATCCTGGGGTCATAACCAAAGATCAATCCAGACATAAACAGACAAGGACACAAAGCAAAAACAAGACTAGAACGGACGTGAATAATCAAACAAGGACTCCGTGCCACATACTAAGACAGACAGGGTATAAATACATAGGAGAATCACAAACGCTAATGGGGAATAGTCTGAGGGCAATGATTTATGACCAGTGACAGCTGAGTGCAATGATTAGACAGAGGTAGTGGGGAATGTGGTACATGAAGTGACAGACATCGTGGGGAAGGAGGACATCTAGTGGTTACCCATGGACACAAACCAGACACTGTGACAGCTATATCTTAAAATTGATAAAAGATAGAGACTTTCTGTCAATTATAAAAATATTAAGGATGATGTGAAAAGTCACATTTAAATGATAAAATGCAGCACCCAAAATGTCCCTCACCTTCTGTGTGCTATATTGCACAATACTGAATGCTCAGGTAAATAGTAAGTAGTAAACAAACAAACCCAATACATGTAGCGGTTGGTCTTTTGCTGTAGATATTTTCAATTAACTACATACAGCAGGCACTCTGATTCCATGTATATATTATTCATATGACACACAAATACAAGTAGACAAGATCTGTTTATTTCAAAAACTATTCCCCATGTCACATCGCCTTTGCTCCTGCAACGAGCAGCGTGGCCAGATCTGCCTCGCGCATGCGCCGAGTGTGCATAGCTCGGTCTACTGTCAGTGTCATTGCGACTCCCCACCTTGCCTCCTAACTGTCCTATGAATACTTCGACCTCATCTAACATACCCAGTGGCATTAGACAAATTCTCCACTATAATACTGTCGCCGCGATTGCGGAGAGGTGTGGTCAGAAGACAAGTATACATGTCTAGACGCCTGCTCAAAAAAGACTTCTAAAGGAGTATCAGTCCATTGCTTAACTCCATTTCATTTATGAAACACACACATTTGACTATCATGTTTCTAATCACTTATTGTGTATGTCGTTTTAATAACTATTGAATAGCTTAAGGATTCATATTAATGTTGTATAAATGTGTTTCAATCTGGTTGCTTGAAATGTTTCTGACCATCAGTTATTTGTCATATGTATCAATGTAATGTATTCTTGTCATAGGAACATTTGAGTTGTGTTCTAAAAGGCCAGTTTACATACTCAAGACACCATCAAATTTTGCTTTTACCATTTGCTTTTCAGCTGCTGCTTTTAGCGTTCTTTGAGCGCGGTTCCAGCGTGCTACGGCCTGTAGGCCTGCTGCTACTTAGCCACGATGAGAAGAAACACCACCTAATCTCATTAGACTTTACTTCTGTTATTTTACTTTAGTTTCTTTTCTTTCCCGTTGAAAGTTTCATGTTGTGAGTTAAGTTTTGTAATGCCGTGTCTCAGATTCCATCCTCGAGTGCCCGTTCAACTTCAACCAGCCCACACAACTCTCCATTGTCAGCCAACGTCCAACCACGGACTTCCCAAGACATCACTTCAACGACTACTGAACTTCCAGCCAATCAGTAACCTTGGGAAACCCCCTTTCAATGACAACAAAAGGGAACCCCGTTACACAGGCAACGCAAGTAACACCTCCAGTCTCATATCTGTACTGGTGTATCTAATATAATTTTAACCTCATTGAGGAACTCAATGTGAGGGTCAATTAAGTGACTGATGGTTGTTCATGTCTATACAATTTCACATATTGCTGTAAACTTAGGATTCCACATTTTCATTCTCTTAAACTCATTCTTTCATAACTTTCTATCTTCCTGCAACTGGTGTGAATGTGTGAGTGCTTACATTTATCTAATAAAGCCTTATTCATATTGAAAAGAGAAGTATCTTGTGCTTTGTGCTTACAAGTTAATTTCTTAAACTGCCGATCTTGTTAGTGTGGAAATTAATAGTGATTTCACTATAGTTTGGATATTAATATCCATTGCAGTCCATTTGATATTATACAGCTCCTTCAATGAATCGCTGGCCGTCTCAGTGAACAGCTGTGAAACAGTGATTCTGTTCAAATTCCCTTTAATGATTCATGAAAGAGAAATTTCTGTTACATGAACAAATTGTTCTTTTTAAACAAATCTTTTAGGTGAATGAATTTTTCTCGTTCATGTAATCCATTTCTTGTTCACTGAAGTTCCTCCCTCCATGGCAATGTGGCGCTATTAGCAGCGCATGCGCAGCTCTGTGAACTGGTTCATACTGTCAAAGAGTTACTCAACCTCGAGCCATTAGCCTTTGAGTATGAGATTTGACGGAGCATGTGATTTGTTGAATGTAGTGAACGAATATGCCCTTCATACACTTCACTGAATGAGTTTCGTTTGAGTCTGAACAAGAACGAAATGACTGAACTGGTACACATGTTTTTTGTAAATGAGTTGAATGAACTGATACATCTTGTTTGTGAATGAAATAAATAAAAGTATACCGGGTCATTTGGAATATTTGGATTAAGGTGCAATAAGATCTTGTTCAAATACTGAGGTGCTAAACCATTCAGGGCTTATAAGTAATAAGTAAGATTTTAAAATCTATATAATGTTTGATAGGGAGCCACTGCAATGTTTAAAGAACCAGGATAATATGGTCATATTATATATAATGTACATTATGGGGAAAATAATGTTTTAGTATATGTGAGTGTGTGTGTTTTTACCTTGAACCACATAAATAAATTGCATTAAACAAAATGCACAATATAGTGGTACTTTTAGCAACTTCATATGTTCCCTTTAAATAGAATATCCATCACTTTATAAAGGAAAACACAAAATCAAATCAAATCAGACATTTTTATTGAAGAGATTGGGATGAATTGTTTCAGTAACAAACCTTTATAACACCTGACTATTATTAATTTGAGCTGTTTTTCTATTTCTCTCTGCAGGCTATGGGGTTGCAGTATTTTTGAGGAAGGCTGTGCTGCTCTGATTTCAGCACTGAGATCAAACCCCTCACACCTGACAGAATTGAATCTGAGTGATAATAAACCAGGAGACTCAGGAGTGAAGATACTCTCTGCTCTACTGGAGGATCCACACTGTAAACTGGAGAAACTACAGTGAGTCTCTTCACATCTCAGTGACTAAAAGGTTTTGAGTAAAAGGTAAAATTACATAAATGTGTTTTCTGTAGCAGTGGTTTCTTGAATCAATAAAATATTATAATTTACTTTTTTTAACATAATACATTGCAGAATGCATTTAAAAAATACAGAATTAACCCTCTGGACAAACATGAGTACACATCTTCTCCTTATAACCCCGAAAATAACTAAAATGACACTTTCAGCTTTGATCGTACAGATAAGAGCAGTAGGGGAGAGCAGGGTCGAAAGTAACGTGGGACGAAAGTAACAAAGCGATTTCCTCCGAGCCTATTACTACATTTGCATGCCAAGCTATGACAGCATGTTCAACACGCAACCCTTCACAGAGCTGAGAAATATCACGTGATTTCGTCATCATTTCCCGCAGTTAGGTCCGTAAAACAGTTTTCGACAACAAAAAGTAAATTATTGAAGCGGTAATATTTTTTAATTTGTTGTGTTGTTTTTCTTGTTTCATGTGTCACATTAATGATAAATCTACAGGTTAGTTAGTGCTTTAACACATCCTAAAGTTTGCATTATCAAAGTTTTTTAGTATAAAAGTAAATCAGGTTTAAATGTCAGGAGTTTCTGGAGGGACGAAAGTAACAGTTGTTACTTTTGTCCCGCTACAGTGACAAGAAGTATTTATTTTGTTCCGGTACATGCTATTCTGTGAATTTCTGTGTCTTGCATCATTTATTAAAATGTTAATGTAATATTACACCAAAAGAATATGTTTGAGTCAGAGTGAGGGTCCGAACGACAAACATAGTTATGGTTTTATCCAGATGTTTATGAGAGGGCGTTTCTGGACATAGAGGAACATCTGGGCAGCTCCTACCTCACATTTACCTTAGTTATGTTTAGCCATATCTTAGCCTTTACACCTCCACCTATGAATTTGCAGTGTTTCCAGATGTTTTAATGCACATTTTCAATTTATGCATAAAAACAACTGGATGGAAACATAAATAGGCCCACTGTTACATTATGTTTAGAAATTATATAATGCTAATATAACTTAATTATTATATTGTTAATTCAAATGATTTTTTTTAATAAAAATACACTGAAAAAACAAATCAAGTTTGTACAGTGGGGTTTTGAGACATTTGATGAAACTTAAATTTAAAATAAAAATCTAAAAATGTAATTTAATATTTTTTTGCAAAAAATAAAGGTCAAAATATGTTTGCAGTTACATATTTACAAGGCCATAGTCAGGTTTACTTAATAAAAATAAGAGTAACAGAAACAAATCTAGCTTATATTGTTCTGTTACTTTTGACCCAACCGATGGGGTCGAAAGTAACAATGTGCAACTTATGTTCAAAGTGAAATATACTGAAGTCTTTCTACATTTCTACAAAATACCACCTGGTATTGTTAGACCACACTTATGAATTACTGACCACAGCAGAAATATATCTCAGTCTACAACGTTATCTTTTAAAATTATGTTTTTCTGAAAAATGGTACTTTCGCCCCTGCTCTCCCCTACATCAATCGAATCTGTAAAGAGTTAACACACATAATACCATATTGGTCTGCGGTGATCTTCATTTAGAAACACGTCATTAAAAAATGTAACTCAGCAAATACTCAACAAAGAGATATGTGAGATATCTATAGAAAGCTTGAGATGTATACTTTTTAACTAAGCAAGTATTACCGAAAACAAATATTCTGTGATAAAGTAATCCATATGAAAACAACCCAATGTCCCATCTATCATGTCTCCCTTGACTATATCTAATGTGACCACGCCCACGCATTGAGCTCGTTATTGATATTATAGTTGTCCATGTGAAGCTCACAGTGTGTAAACACTTAAACAGCAAACAAAGCAGCAAGATTTTTTTTTTACTGTTTGCTTTGCGCTGAGAGGAATAAGACATAAGTTACCCCAAGATGACGCACTGAGGATTACCTCAGGATTTGAGTTTTGGATTACCTCAGAAAAAGAATTAAGGGGCTTGATCCAGCAGAGATCATAAACATGAGTTTAGTCTAAGGGCCCTATTTTAACGATCTGAAACGCAAGTGTCAAAGCGCGAAGCGCAAGTAACTTTGTGGGCGGGTCTCGGTGCTGTTGCTATTTTCCCGGCGGGATAAATGGCTCTTGCGCCCGGCGCAAATCTAAAATGGGTTGGTCTGAAGTAGCTTCATTATTCATAGGTGTGGTTTGGGCGTAACGTGAAATAAACCAATCAGAGCGTCATCCAACATTCCCTTTAAAAGCAGGTGCGCAAGTTCCATTATGGATTGCTATTATTATGGCGTATTTACCAGGCGCACGCCAGGAGCGGTTCACAGCCGAGGAGACTGATGTTCTTGTAAGAGCAATGAAAGACAGAGAAGTTGTGTTGTATGGGGATGGGAGAAACCCACCCAAAATAGCGTCGGTTAAACAGGCGTGGGAGGAAATAGCCACAATTGTTTCATCGATTTTTTTTCCTGGTTCTTGACGGACAAACCAATTTGTCAGATGTCCTTATATACATATATGACCTCAAACAGGTCTGATCCTTAATTACTACAATTAGCCTGAATAATTTGTAAGCTAGATTTATGCCTATTTTTTCACATCTTCGTGGCACACCACAATGATTTCCGTCATCTCATGTGTTAATATTTTTTTAAGTGTAACAATTTATGATTTGCAAAAATAACTGTTGCATCTGTGTAGATTACATGAGCAAAGTGTATGCGCGTTGTGCACGCTATACATTATGGTCAAGCATGCGCCCTTAAAATAGCAGAATGAACAATGCGCAACGCGCCACTGACTTTAGACTAGGTTTTTTCTGGTCAGTGGCGCAATTGTTTAATGGAACAGCAAAATAGCACCAGGGATTGTTTGCGCCGGAACACGCCTCCTTTTTTGCGCTGAACCGCCCAGGGAGCGCAAGTTCATTCACTAGTTTAGCGACGTGCTTCTGTGGAGGGAAAAGCGCGCTTTGCGCAGGTGCAAAATAGGAATGACACATGCGTCGGTGTACAAAGTCAATTGCGCTGGGTGCAAGATAGGGCCCAAAGTCTATTTTTTATTAATCTACATAGTTTTCACATAGCGTGTACACATTTTACTATTTAGACTTTTTCCAAACTATAATTCCTGACTACATGTATAATCAAGTGAAACATTATGAAATATAATTCATCATCTAAATTTTCTACTGTCCTTCTAGTATCATTGACCATCACAATAATTTGTATAAT
Source organism: Carassius gibelio (assembly GCF_023724105.1). Taxonomy (NCBI): domain Eukaryota; kingdom Metazoa; phylum Chordata; class Actinopteri; order Cypriniformes; family Cyprinidae; genus Carassius; species Carassius gibelio. The sequence continues at coordinate 36,973,180 of NC_068417.1, forward strand.
GTAGTTTATCATTTAGTTCATTTGAGAGCACATACACAATATACACTTTTGAAATGCTAGTTATGTGATGTTCATTTATACAGGTACATCTCAATAAATTAGAATGTCATGGAAAAGTTCATTTATTTCAGTAATTTAACTCAAACTGTGAAACTCTGTATTAAATCAATGTAATACAAACAAACTGAAGTAGTTTAAGTCTTTGGTTCTTTTAATTGTGTTGATTTTGGCACACTTTTAACAAAAATTCACCAATTCACTATCTCAACAAATTAGAATACTTCATAAGACCAATTAAAACAAAAATACCTTTATTAGTGAATTGTTGGCCTTCTGGAAAGTATGTTCATTTACTGTAGATGTACTCAATACTTGGTAGGGGCTCCTTTTGCTTTAATTACTGCCTCAATTCGGCATGGCATGGAGGTGATCAGTTTGTGGCACTGATGAGATGGTATGGAAGCCCAGGTTTCTTTAACAGAATGGCTGGGCGATATATCTAACATTATGATCATTCGCCACTAATCAGTAAAGCTGTTTCTGTGATTACCACTAAATCACCAGCACCTGCTTATAATTGGAGTGGCATTTAATAGACAGAGCCGTAGATCGCTGACAAGCTACGCAATATTGTGTTCATTATCCCCAGATGAATCACCTTTGATAATGAATGCGATATTGCGTAGCTTGTCAGCAATCTACGGCTCTGTCCGTTAAATGCCGCTCCATTTAAAAGCAGGTGACAGCGACTTAGCGGTAATCACGGAACCAGATTTACTGACTAGATGTGCATGATCACATCATTAGATATATTGCCCAACCCTATTTGACAGTGGCCTTCAACTCATCTGCATTTTTTGTTTCTTATTTTCTTCTTGAAAGATTATCTATGGGGTTCAGGTCTTGCAAGTCAAGCACACCAACACCATGGTCATTTAATCAAGTTTTGGTGCTTTTGGCAGTGTGGGAAGGTGCCAAATCCTACTTGAAAATGAAATCAGTATCTTCAAAAAATTGGTCAGCATAAGGAAGCATGAAGTTTTAGCAGTTTTAGGTGCTTGAACTCCCCTTGTTTACACTTGTCAGTATTTACAAATAGATTAAATCAAATTGGACAAATTTAATCTTGACAAAATATATATCTGTCACGGACAGAAGAGAGAGACAACAGGTGATTCAGGTAAGTAGAGGTTTAATAGGATATAGGCAGGAATTACGTGATCGGGAACTGAGAACAGATGGTGGCAGGCAAGCTGGGTGATCAGACGGTGGGTATTCAGATGATGCTAGTGAGGTTTAGGCAGTAGAGTCGTTGTTTCTCTGACGAGACCAGACAGAGAGTGACAGGAGCTGAGGGCTTATGAAGAGGTAGTGGTGATCAGGTGCAGGTGCGGTGACTTCAATAATCAGGTGATAATGAGCGGATGGGAGGAGTCAGGTGATCGGACTCTGATGGTGTGGCAGGTGTTACTGGTGGTTCCGTGACAGTACCCCCCCCCCTCTACGGGCGGCTCCTGACGCCCGCGCTACACGTCGACGGGGTCGGCCTCGACCTCTCGGCGCAGGGCGGTTAGGGTGGGAGTTGTGGAACTGGGTGAGGAGGGATGGGTCCAGGATGTCGTCCCTAGGGACCCAAGAACGTTCTTCGGGGCCATATCCCTCAGTCTACTAGATATTCTAGGCGACGGCCCTGCCGACGGGAATCCAGGATATCCTGCACACGGTGAATTGACTCATCTACAGCAATTTCCGGAGGAGGGGGTACGTCCACACCATCAGGTCCTGGGGAAGGAGAAACAAGAGGGTCAGTGAAGGGTTTCAACAGTGAGACATGAAATGATGGTGCGATCCGGTAGTGTGAGGGAAGGTGAAGACGATAGGTGACCTCGTTGACCTGCCTCTCGATAGTGAAGGGACCTATGTATCGGGGACTCAGCTTATGACAGGGTAGGCGAAGACGGATGTCTCTGGTGGAAAGCCAGACCTTTTGACCCGGTTGGTACTGGGGTGTATCTCTCCTCTTGGTGTTGGCCTGGCTCTGGTGTCTTCGCACTGCCCGTTGGAGATGGACGTGTGCTGAGTCCCATACCCTCTCACTCGCTTCGAACCAGGTGTTGACCGCTGGGACTTCTGACGGCTCTCCCGACCAGGGGAAGAGAGGAGGCTGGTACCCGAGTATGCATTGAAATGGTGTTAAACCGGTGGTGTCTTGGCGTAGTGAGTTCTGTGCATACTCGGCCCATGGGAGGTAGCGGCTCCAGCTTCCTTGGTTCTGGTGGCAGTAGGTTCGTAGGTATCTTCCGATCTCTTGAATCTTGCGCTCAGTCTGACCGTTGGATTGGGGATGGTACCCTGAAGATAGGCTGACTGAGACTCCAAGTAACCTAAAGAAAGCATGCCAGACTCGGGAAATGAATTGGGAACCTCTGTCAGATACGATGTCTTCTGGTAGACCAAAGTGACGGAATACTTGGTGGAATAGTAGGTTGGCAGTTTCAAAGGCAGTGGGAAGACCCTTTAAGGGGATGAGCTTACATGCCTTGGAGAAGCGGTCGACCACAACTAGGATGCTGGTGTGAGAATCTGAAGGTGGGAGATCAGTCATGAAATCTACGCCCAGATGGGACCAGGGACGATGTGGTATGGACAGTGGTTTCAGCTTCCCTTCGGGGAGTCGTCGTGGGGTATTGGAGATGGCACAGACTGAGCACCCACGAACGTACTGAGCGACATCCTGCGCGATGGAGGGCCACCAGAACCGGTTGCGAAGGAGTGAGAGGGTTCGGTGGCTGCCTGGATGTCCAGAGCCCGGAGACGTGTGAACTGAGTCCATGAGGGACAGGCGTAGTGATGATGGAATGTATGTTTTTACCTCAGGACCTCCCGGCGGAGCTGGCTCGAGCGGGTGGCTTCCCGGATGCGATCTTCAATAGCCCATTCGATGGGACTGACAATGACGGCTGGAGGGAGTATAGTTTCAGGAGGTGATAATTCGGGTTCAGGTGCATGAAGACGGGAGAGAGCATCTGCTTTGAGATTTTTGCCTCCTGGTCGATAGGTTACTCGAAAATTGAAACGAGTGAAGAAGAGGGCCCATCGGGCTTGACGAGGATTTAGACGTTTGGCTTCCTGAAGATATTGGAGGTTACGGTGGTCCGTGATAACCTCGACTTGATGGTGTGCTCCCTCTAGCCAGTGTCTCCATTCCTCGAAAGCCATCTTTATAGCCAGTAGTTCCCGATTACCGATATCATAATTACGCTCCGCCGGGGACAGTTTCTTGGAATAGAAGGCACATGGATGGAGTACTGGAGGCTTCCCCTGCTGTTGAGATAGTATTGCTCCCACTCCAGTCGATGAGGCGTCCACTTCGACCACGAAGGGGAGGTCTGGGTTGGGAAGGATCAGGATGGGAGCTGAACAGAAGGCGTTCTTCAATTTCTGGAAAGCTTGGATGGCAGTTGGGTTCCAGGACAGAGACTTGGGCCGACCCTTAAGGAGGGAGGTGAGAGGTGAACTGATAATACTGTATTGATGGATGAAACGACGGTAGAAGTTTGCGAATCCTAGGAATCTCTGGAGGTCCTTGACGGTGGTAGGTTGCGGCCAGTTTTTGATGGTGTCCACCTTCCTCTGGTCCATTTGGATTCCCTGTGGGCTGATGATGTAGCCGAGGAAGTGAACCGTGGTACAGTGGAACTCACATTTCTCCAACTTAAGGAACAATTGATGATCTCGGAGTTTTTGCAGGACTTGACAGACATGGTGGTGGTGTTCAGATAGGTTCTTGGAGAAGATTAAGATGTCATCAATATAAACGATCACGAATTTGGTCAGGAACTCACGGAACACTTCATTCATGAAGGCTTGGAAAACAGATGGGGAGTTGGACAGCCCATACGGCATAACAAGATATTCATAGTGGCCAGATGGAGTAATGAACGCTGTCTTCCACTCATCGCCTCTTCGGATACGTATGAGATTATATGCACTTCTGAGGTCCAATTTGGTGAAGATTTTGGCTCCGTGAAGTTGCTCCAGAGCAGTCGGTACCAGAGGAAGGGGATAGCGGAACTTGACCGTTTGTTCGTTGAGTGCCCAGTAGTCAATGCACGGCCTCAAGCCTCTGTCCTTCTTACCCACAAAGAAGAAGCTGGATGCAGCAGGGGAAGTAGATGGTCGAATGAACCGCTGTTGTAGGGCTTCCTTGATGTACTCCTCCATGGCCCTCTGCTCCGGGATGGACAGTGGGTAGATCCGACCCTTGGGTAAGGTGGCTCCAGGCAGCAGGTCAATGGCACAGTCCCATGGCCGATGAGGTGGTAGCTGTGTCGCTTGTTGCTTGCTGAATACATCCTGGAACGCCCGGTACTCAAGGGGAACCTCTGCTAGGTGGTTGGATTCTGGACTTTCGATCGACGTGGAGTGAAGGTGAAGACGAGAGGAAGAAGGGGATTCATCCGGAGCAGGTTTCCGACTGCAGATCTTGATGACGGGTTGAAGACAGGATAAGGAGCAGGATTCACCCCATTGCGTAATTTCCCCTGTGGTCCAGTTGACTCGCGGCGAGTGTTCGGACATCCACGGGCGTCCCAGGATGATATCCACGGTGGACCCCTCCAGCACCAGAAATGAAATCTCCTCCCGATGAAGACATCCAATGCGGAGTGAGACTATGGGGGATTGATGACAGATTTGACCACGGCCCAGCGGTTTACCCAAGATGGTATGGATCTCTAACTTCTTCGTAATCCTTCTCCTCGGGAGGTTGAGCCTCCTGAGGAGTTCGTGGGAGATGAAGTTCCCTGAGGAGCCGGTGTCAATGAGGGCATACGCTGAAACGGAGTGAAAACGGGTCACTAGCATGACTGAGGTACGGGATAAGGGAGATATCATGGGAGGAATCTGGATTGTACTCACCGCTGGGCGTGGTGGCCGTACTGGGCACTGCAGGCGGAGATGTCCTTCGGAACCACAGTAGAGGCAGAGACCATTGTGAATGCGTCGTTGACGTTCTACTGCAGTGAGATGGTAGGAGTCTACTTGCATGGGTTCTGGTACTGGAAGGTCTGTGGATGGTGTGGGAGGCAGAGGTTGCACAGCGGATTGATCCAGAGCACATGCGGTGAGACGTTGAGAGATGCGAATGGTACGCTGAATAAGGTTCTCTAAGCCGACGACATCATAAACGGCCACTTGATGGCGGATGGCAGGATTCAATCCATGACGAAAGCAGGTGATAAGCGCAGTTTCATTCCATCCGCAGTTGGCGGCTAGAGTGCGGAAACGTAAAGCGTACTCACTCGTGGTCATCTTTCCTTGACGAAGGCGGTACAACTGGTCATGAATGGAGAGAGCGGCAGTGTTGAGGCCAAAGACTTCCTTGAAATGGGTGGTGAAAGCTTCCCATGAACGAGTGAGGGGGCCATTCGCTTCCCAGATAGACTGGGCCCATTGGAGGGCGGAACCTGAGAGGAGGGAGATCAAATAGGCGATTTTAATACGATCCGTAGGGAAAGCATGTACCTGCATCTCAAAGTAGAGCGAACACTGTAGAAGAAATCCGTTGCAACCCTCTGCCTCGCCGGTGTATGTTGCAGGTCGGGCCATGGGACTGTGAGAGGCAGGTATTGAAGGAGAGTGAAAACGTGGTGGATCGCCCGCTTGCGCCAACTCGGGGAGAGAGACTCGTGGAGGGCTCTCTTCCAATTTAGCGCCATGTTGCATTTTGTTGGTCTGGTCTTCTGTCACGGACAGAAGAGAGAGACGACAGGTGATTCAGGTAAGTAGAGGTTTAATAGGATATAGGCAGGAATTACGTGATCGGGAACTGAGAACAGATGGTGGCAGGCAAGCTGGGTGATCAGACGGTGGGTATTCAGATGATGCTAGCGAGGTTTAGGCAGTAGAGTCGTTGTTTCTCTGACGAGACCAGACAGAGAGTGACAGGAGCTGAGGGCTTATGAAGAGGTAGTGGTGATCAGGTGCAGGTGCGGTGACTTCAATAATCAGGTGATAATGAGCGGATGGGAGGAGTCAGGTGATCGGACTCTGATGGTGTGGCAGGTGTTACTGGTGGTTCCGTGACAATATCATTATATGTCTTAAGCATCAACGACAGATCACTATTTTTCAATGAAAAGCTTATAAAGAACAATAATAAAGAATATTGATTTACAGCTGTGGATGAGTTTATGAATCTATAATGACAAATCTGGTATGTACTGTGTTTTGAGTATGCATGTTTTGATATGTACTGCTTACCCAAATTTAGCAAATACATTCCTTATATGCTTTCATTGAAAGACTATCTGTTATCGATACTTGAGGGTTAGACCTTCATAATGATATAGTTTGTATTGATGAATTTTGTCCTGTTTCAATTAATCTTTTCAGAAACATTGACACATGCAAACAAATAATGTTCAGTATGCCAGCATCCAGGTTAATGAACACATACAATGCTTTGTGCTCATCAGACCAATCGTTTAGAAAATATAGAGCCCTCCTCTCCTCAGTGAGCCGGTCGATTTGACACCTAATTCATGGGTCTATGACAAAGGGTGAATGAACTTAACTCATCTTTAGTTTTTCTGTATTTTCTCTGCAGTCTTTCCAGCTGTGGTATTACACAGGAAGGCTGTTCTGCACTGATTTCAGCTTTGAGATCAAACCCCTCACACCTGACAGAACTGGATCTGAGCCGTAATGAACCAGGAGACTCAGGAGTGAAGCTGCTCTCTGCTCTACTGGAGGATCCAAACTGTAAACTGCAGAAACTACAGTGAGTCTCTTCATATCTCAGTAACTATTGTGTTTCACAGAAGAAAGAAGGTCACACAGGGAAGTAAATTATTTTTTTTGAGGGGGGGGGGGGGGTTAACTATTCCTTTAATAATCAAAATATAAATGATCGAATACAATGATTATACTGAAATTGCCCAAGACAAATATATGTTTTTTTGTACACTAATGGACCATTGAACAATCAAGTACATGAGAGTAAACCAAAATTCAACATACCAAACCATTTTAATCTGTTTGAAGAGTATTTATAGCAGATGGAACAATATTCATAAATGCAAGGTTTTTACGCTGTTGGGTTTGCTTCTCTCACTCTTAGATTCATCTTTGAGCAATTGATGTTATGTATTCCTTCTCTCTGAACTGGATTCTGTTTGTTTAATTATGTAATTGGCATGATACATGATACAACAGTGTGGAACTGTCAAGGCCCTCTAGGCCTTCAGATAGGGCCTAAACTATTGAAAAAACAACATTTAAAAATTTTAAATAAATTATAAAAAAAAAATGAACTAAGAAGTCATTATTTCTATTTCTGTTTATTATTTTGTTTAATCAATTCAGAATTTGACATCCATCATCTACATAAAACAAATATTATTTCTGTGGAAATTAACAACAGATAACAGATTTTTCAAAGCTGCCTATTTAGTGAATGGGCTAATAACAATGTCCGTTTTCTCCAAATTTTAATTTTTCTGCCTAGTGATTGGTGTCCCAGCTGTGAAATTACAGAAGGCCAAGCAATGGATCCTTTTCGCAAGACTGTCATGATGTGTTCTCTCTTTAGACTGTCATTATCAGCCTTTCTCAATTTTCCTGTTATTGAAAGTTTCAAAAATACTATCATGGAGTTTTTCTATTGCTATTTAAGCAAGTAGGAATGCAAAAAAATAAAAAATATAATAATATTGTTTATTATAAATCATGCTTGTTTGTCATGAAAAATCTATCTCTAATTTGTATTACTGTGAATGCTGTCATGATGTGTTGGCTTACATTAAACACACATTACATTTGTTGTGCACAGTCCAATTGTGTGATGCTGCATTTGTAATGAAGTTTTTTATTTGACTTAAATTTTGTTATGTTTTATTGTGGTGATATCCATCACTCTCGTTGCGCTGTTATCTTGTTGCAGTTTCGGAAGTCGTTGCACACCGGACAAGAAGCATCACCCTGCGCTGCATCTAGAGCAACGCACGTATCGCACTTTGCCATGTTCAGTTCAATACAAAACCTTTAATCTATCCTCCAAACAGTTACAAGTTCACTTAAAGAATGAGCAAGTGGTGAGTTTGAAGTTCTGTGATTGAATGAGAAAGTATGATCTATTGCAGTCTATAGAAGAGGTGTTCCTCTCCCTTAAATGAAGCACAGGTTTTATTAGTGCCAAAGAAAGACAAATGTTAAGGCAAATGAAAGACAAAATGCAGAATACACAATCTCCCATCCAAGGATGAAGTCGTTATATCCATGGACAGTCACCGCTGTCCATTCACTCAAGTGTTTGATTCTTAAAAACGTGGTGGGGCACAACACTGTGCTTCTTGTCTTGACTGGATAGGAATTGATTTATTCTGAACTCTACAGAAATATTAATGTTTAATAGATCATGTGGAGGCTGATGTTTCCTCTAATCTGTGTCCAGGATAGAACAGATAAAAAACCCTTAGTTGAATGGAGCAGTAGACATGCCATGGATTTACAGAATAATCAAATATCTCAATTAATACTAACAAGTATTTTTGATTAGTTACTATGTAATGATCACTTGAAAATTGGAGTCAGATTAAACAAAGAGCAACAATAAACGTTAAACTCAATCTTTACAAATTAAGTGAACTTTGCAGAAACACAAGTAGTAGACCTAAAAACAATATATCTTCACCAAAGTGTCTTTTTACGACAAGTCATTTCACTCTGCAGCCATCTCTGAAACACCTCTCGAGCATCCGAGTGCAGCGCCTATCTCTTTGAATGGGGAAACCTCAATTTCCCCAAAACTGTTCACTAAGCTTACAATTAAATTTCATATTTGAAAACTCCAATCAAATCTGACAACAATAGTCTCATACAGTTTGTTTCTTATGTTCAAATACTATTAAAAAAAGTTTAAAAAAGCTAAAAGTTTTTCATGGTAGATCAACAAAGTCCCCCCTTCCGACAAGCGCAGTGTCCTCTGATTGGCCAACTGACCCAGTGCATTGTGTTTGGCCAAACACCTCAAACACTCGTCAGAAATGTAATGCCCCTTTCCATAATCACAAGCTTCATCTTTCAAAATAAATGTAAAGACAGTTAATAATGTCCTTACTTTTACCATCACTTCAAGACTGAGTGGGGAACAGAGCTTTTGCCTAGATACACACAGCATCTTCACATGACTGCTTCAACACTAACTGCATTTACTGAAACCACACCTTCTTTCTTTGCATGAACATTTGGGTGGCATTGCACAAATATTTTCACATAGTGACATAGACATGTGGGGGCGTGTTTGAATGAGCCATTTTGTGTGGTTGTGGCAGAGTCTTAACTTTGAAAAATAATTTCTCTTTAGATTTGAGACTTTAGTTTTTGCAACTCTACAGATCTTCTTCATGCACCAAGAGCTTGTAATACTGCAAAGAGGAAGGAAATATTTAAATCACATTATATAAGTACTTTTAATCAATGTCTTAGCTGCTGGCAAGTTAAAATCTCTAGAGCACTGATCCTGGTGTATAGAAACAGAAGTGCTTATACAAACACACTCTCACCCTAAAGCTGAATCACAATCTCAGAGATCATTCCTGTTCTTCACTCTCTGTAGGCTGAGGGACTGCAGTATTGGAGAGGAAGACTGTGCAGCTCTGATTTCAGCTCTGAGATCAAACTCCTCAAACATAACCGAACTGGATCTGGACTGTAATATACCAGGAAACTCAGGAGTGAAGCTACGCTCTGCTCTACTAGAAGACTACACTGTAAACTGAAGAAATTACAGTAAGTTAATGCTTTCATTTATTATCTTGTATTTAAGCAGATATTAGTTTATTTTATCTTTCTCTGTATTTTATAGTATTTGACAGTGGACTCCACTTGCTCCAAACAAGTGAATCAAAACAACACATCCGGAACAAGACTTTCACCAGGCCAATGCTGATACTGATCCAGCAGGATTTTTGTTATTAATTGTCATTTAGCCTAGAATGTTTTTTCTAGACTCATGGGAACATGCTTTAAAAAAAAAAAAAAATAGACATACTACATGGACTAATGGACATAATAACTGCACTGAAATTACAGTATATTGCAGGTTAAAAATTTAATGACTTTCACAGTAATTTCACAGTGAGACTTGTATCTAAATGTAATGTATCTAAGGTTGTGGGTTCGAGTCTCGAACCTCCAACTGCTCTCTGGGTACTGCGGCATAAATGGCTGCCCACTGCTAACACACACACACTGTGTGTGTTCACAGTGTGTGTGTGTGTGTGTGTGTGTTCACTGCTGTGTGCATGCACTTTGGATGGGTTAAATGCAGTGCACGAATTCTGAGTATGGGTCACCATAATTGGCTGTATGTCACGTAACTTTTCACTTTTTTTAACTTATTTCATATTCTAGTTTGCCATCATTTTAACATGTTTTCATTTGTCACACTTCTGAAATTATTAGATCATGAATTTGAATATGAATATGCAAGGTTAAAAACCACAAACAAATGGCATCAACAATCACCATTATTCTTCAAAACAATTACAGTAAACAACTAAATTTCTCATAGTGGCACAGTTAAAGAAAACTTTATAATGACAATTCACAGTAAAACACAAGCAGTAAATATTAATATTATGTTAGCATCAATCTGCTGTTCATTTAGTCATTTGTAAGAAAATTACCCAGCATGCTTTGATTTCAGAGTCAATTTCTGACAGTAACATATTGTAAAATAATACTCTTTAATCCTGTAAATTCCTGGCAATTCCTTATTACAGTGAAGATGGATGGATGGATGGATGGATAGATAGATGGATAGATAGAATGGCCATATTGACATCCCCCACTTACAAATTTCAATTTATTATTAGGGGCCAAGCCCAGAGGGCTGTAGCCCCTATTGTATCTGTACGTTTTATTATTAGGGGCCAAGCCCAGAGGGCTGTAGCCCCTATTGTATCTGTACGTTTTATTATTATTATTATTATTATTATTATTATTCTTCTTCTTCTTCTTCTTCTCGTCCAATGGGAGTCTATGGTAGCCCTATGAAGGGAAAAAGGGAAAATGATGAAATTTGGCACACTTGTAGAGATGACCATTATTAGTGATCTGACCAACTTTGGGGTCTCTAGGGCAAACTCTATAGCGCCACCACCAGCTCAAAAATTCAACATTCAAACATTAATAACTCTTGAACCACTAATTCTATTAAAATAAAACTTAGTACATCTGTTTTGTCTCTTCATGGAGATTCCATTCCATATCTTACATTAAGACTCCTCCCATTACAGTAGCGGCCATTTTGAAAAGTACAGTATTCAGTCTAAGCACTACTCCTCCTTCAAAATTAGTCCAATTCTTCTGAAATTTGGCTCAGATGTTCTTTGGACTGAGCCGCACAGAAATGACTCAACAGAATTTTTTGAACACTAGTGAAAAAAAAAGTTATGATGCTGTGAACTTACTGAGGTTGACCTCAAATGGGTTGAGATGCTGTATCTCGGCCAAACATTGATCAATCGATACCAAACTTGGTTCACTTCATCTACACCATAACTTGGGGGTCCATGCCAAATTTGGGAACAGCGCCACCTATGGGTGTTGAGATACCAAAAATGCACTTTTTTGCTTATAACTTCTGAACAATTCATCAGAAAATTATGATCTTGATGTCTATGGTTTCTGTAGATCATTTTGAATCTGTGGATGTCAATTTTGTCAAGACCACCTGGACCACCCGTCCGCCATTTTGAAATTTGTCAAAAATTGCTATAACTTTTGAACTACTGTACAAATCTTCACAAAAATCGATAGGCATCATCAACACCATGTGCCGGAAGTACCCCGGAAGTTGGAAGACAGCGCCACCTAGTGTTCAAGAGATATAACGATTCTTGCAAAACCCCTTATAACTACTGTAAATGTTGATCAATTTTTGTTATTTTTATGTCATTTTATTCCTTTGGTTATGCCGATTCTGATGATGTCTCAATTGTCATTTTCCAACATGGCGTCTGTCCGCCATATTGAATGGAATGAAATACAGTTTTTTCGCTACTCCTCCCTGAAATCTTGTTCAATTTTGTTCAAAATTTTAACAGATGAACTTCAGACCGGGCCTGACAGAAATGACTCAACAAATTTTTGATATTCACTCCCGTTCCAGAGATGTACAGCTCCAAAGTTGACCGTGCCTGTGCTTGTTGATTTATGCTAGTTAGCTTAGCATGCTAATGAACTAAAATGCTAACACTTTTCTATTCACTCTAATGGGTCTCTTGAGCAATCTGGTTAACTTTGACAATGTTAGCATTTTTTAGCGTAGCATGCTAATCTGGCTAAAATGCTACTTCGGGCTTGTGAGAGAGATCATTCTCACACCTTAACTTCTCTTCTGTGCCGTGTAAGTTGTGTGTCAACTAATGTGGCACACTTAGCTAAGGCGTTGGTACTGAACCTGTGAGGTTGTGGGTTCGAAACCTGTATGGGAAAAGTTTAAAATTGGGTATAAAGTTGTCATTTCAATTCCTTTATTACATGGGTAAGAGCTGTACTAAAGTTTCTTAATATGGGATCAAAAATAAGTGTGTTTTTGTAACTTCATTCTGCGTTCGTTCTCATCAGACCTTCTGATTTCACCTTATCTGTAATTCTGAATCTATCTGTTCTGTAAAAAGGGCTGAAAAAGTTGCTTGAAAAAACCTTAAAAGCCAAAGAGCAATAAGGGCTTGGCCCCAGAAAGGCTGCTTGCAGCTTTAATTATTATTATTATTATTATTCTTCTTCTTCTTCTTCTTCTCGTCCAATGGGAGTCTATGGTAGCCCTATGAAGGGAAAAAGGGAAAATGATGAAATTTGGCACACTTGTAGAGATGACCATTATTAGTGATCTGACCAACTTTGGGGTCTCTAGGGCAAACTCTATAGCGCCACCACCAGCTCAAAAATTCAACATTCAAACATTAATAACTCTTGAACCACTAATTCTATTAAAATAAAACTTAGTACATCTGTTTTGTCTCTTCATGGAGATTCCATTCCATATCTTACATTAAGACTCCTCCCATTACAGTAGCGGCCATTTTGAAAAGTACAGTATTCAGTCTAAGCACTACTCCTCCTTCAAAATTAGTCCAATTCTTCTGAAATTTGGCTCAGATGTTCTTTGGACTGAGCCGCACAGAAATGACTCAACAGAATTTTTTGAACACTAGTGAAAAAAAAAGTTATGATGCTGTGAACTTACTGAGGTTGACCTCAAATGGGTTGAGATGCTGTATCTCGGCCAAACATTGATCAATCGATACCAAACTTGGTTCACTTCATCTACACCATAACTTGGGGGTCCATGCCAAATTTGGGAACAGCGCCACCTATGGGTGTTGAGATACCAAAAATGCACTTTTTTGCTTATAACTTCTGAACAATTCATCAGAAAATTATGATCTTGATGTCTATGGTTTCTGTAGATCATTTTGAATCTGTGGAGGTCAATTTTGTCAAGACCACCTGGACCACCCGTCCGCCATTTTGAAATTTGTCAAAAATTGCTATAACTTTTGAACTACTGTACAAATCTTCACAAAAATCGATAGGCATCATCAACACCATGTGCCGGAAGTACCCCGGAAGTTGGAAGACAGCGCCACCTAGTGTTCAAGAGATATAACGATTCTTGCAAAACCCCTTATAACTACTGTAAATGTTGATAAATTTTTGTTATTTTTATGTCATTTTATTCCTTTGGTTATGCCGATTCTGATGATGTCTCAATTGTCATTTTCCAACATGGCGTCTGTCCGCCATATTGAATGGAATGAAATACAGTTTTTTCGCTACTCCTCCCTGAAATCTTGTTCAATTTTGTTCAAAATTTTAACAGATGAACTTCAGACCGGGCCTGAAAGAAATGACTCAACAAATTTTTGATATTCACTCCCGTTCCAGAGATGTACAGCTCCAAAGTTGACCGTGCCTGTGCTTGTTGATTTATGCTAATTAGCTTAGCATGCTAATGAACTAAAATGCTAACACTTTTCTATTCACTCTAATGGGTCTCTTGAGCAATCTGGTTAACTTTGACAATGTTAGCATTTTTTAGCGTAGCATGCTAATCTGGCTAAAATGCTATTTCGGGCTTGTGAGAGATCATTCTCACACCTTGACCTCTCTTCTGTGCCGTGTAAATTGTGTGTCAACTAATGTGGCGCACTTAGCTAAGGCGTTGGTTCTGAACCTGTGAGGTTGTGGGTTCGAAACCTGTATGGGAAAAGTTTAAAATTGGGTATAAAGTTGTCATTTCAATTCCTTTATTACATGGTTAAGAGCTGTACTAAAGTTTCTTAAAATGGGATCAAAAATAAGTGTGTTTTTGTAACTTCATTCTGCGTTCGTTCTCATCAGACCTTCTGATTTCACCTTATCTGTAATTCTGAATCTATCTGTTCTGTAAAAAGTGCTGAAAAAGTTGCTTGAAAAAACCTTAAAAGCCAAAGAGCAATAAGGGCTTGGCCCCAGAAAGGCTGCTTGCAGCTTTATTATTATTATTATTATTATTATTATATCTTCATTCAAGTTTGGTATATTGTTAACACATAGTAGACATGGAAATCATGACATAACTTACACTTTTTCACTTTTTTCTTTGGTTTTAACATATTTTTCTTTATATTGTAAATACTAGTATAAGTCTGAAGATAAGAAAATTCATTAAATGTAATTCTAAACATGGTATGTGAGAATGTGTTATAGTTTTAAGTCCTAATACAGCCTCAAGAGGGAGCCATGACAGAAGATGTCACAGTTTGCTAGCAGAGCACTAGAGTCTCATGGAGAGAGTTTGACAAAGATTTAGGGCCCTATAATACACCCGGCGCAATGCGACGCAAGGTGCAGCACAAGTGTGTTTGCTAGTTTCATTCAGGCGCCATTGGCATTTTCCTGTCCAGCGCCAAGTTGCTTAGTTAGCAAATGCATTTGCGCCCATTTGTGCACCCATGGGCGTGCTGGTCTAAAAAAGAGGTGTGTTCATGCTCATTGCAGGTGCATAGCTATTTTAAGGAGCTGAAAATAGATTGCGTCATAGACCAACTCAAACCTAGTCTAAAGTCTAAAGACAATGGCGCAATATGCTTTTGTTATTTAAAGAGCATGTTGGTAGAAAATGCACCTCTGGGCAGGTCCACAATGCTCATTGATTTTGATTATTACACACAGGGATGCGCATCACACAAACATGCCAAATATTAAAAAACAAAAGGAATGCAGTGTAAAATAATATTATTGTGTAGGCTACATAAATATAAAAATGTTAATGATGTATAGTCATTGCATGTATTAGAAACAGGCTACCTATTTGCAAATCAGCATATAGGGCTTGGGCACCGCGTTGCATTCTGGGATGTGGCGGCCATGTTGATGGCCTCACAAATGTAAACATACAGCAAGTCCAATGAGAAGAAGCAGAGTTGGGAGACAGAAAAAAAATGTTAAAATTGCGAAAAGATTGTGGGATTTACAGGGATATGCTAAATAGGGATGCCAGGGACCAGTATGTGGACAAAATCAGCAATATTAAACAGTTTGGATCCATATGAAATTCCCAACAATGAGTGGAGCACTGACAATGGCTTGCTGCCACACTTCTGCATTACAGATATCCTCGGCTATCTTGTTTGTACCACGTTAGACCTAGCTTCACAACTCGCTTAGTTAATGAAGCAGTTTTTTGAAGCGAATTTTTGCTGTCAGCAGAGGGATAGCCACAGAAAGATGAATGTTGAAATTTTCCAGTATTTTTGATGAGTAACCCAGGAAATTTCCCTTATTTTCAGTGTTTACTTAAGCTATATAAATTAATATTCATATGATATACATTACTTGGTCTCCGTGGTCCGCCTCCAAGCAGGAAAGCGGTGGAAAGTTAATCCATTTTATTTATTTTTTCCAAGGGCGATTATGTGTTGCGCTATTACACCCCACAATACAGCAACGATTTAGCATGGTTGAAATAGATTTTTAATTTCACTTTTCCGGCAACAAATTCCACCATGTAAATAGCGATCCGCCTTGGCGCGAGCACATGTCGCTCTTAAAGGGAATGGGAGATGACACTCTGGTTGGTTTATTGAACGTTACGGCCATTACTCATTAAGAGAATAGGTATAACCCATTCCAAAAATGCGACCCTGCGCACGGACTGTTTTTCCGTCATTAAAATACCAAAAATGGATTTGGACATGCCCTGAGTGCACTTGCGCCGTGCGCTTTACACTTTGCATTTAGATCATTAAAATAGGGCCCTCAGATTTAGATTCAACTTTATTGTCACTGCACATGTAAGGTACAAGGCAACAAAATGCAGTCATACTGCATTTGAATTAAATTAAATGTGTAAAATATGAATCATATAAAAATAGATCTAGCTATGAACCCTCTTGCTTTTGATATTAATTGCCAAGCTTTCTTCTAATGTATATTATTCAATAAGAAACTAATTATTCAGTTTTTGCTTTGGGACAACTTAATATTTGAAGGGATATGTCTTCCCTTTTTATTCTTCACCTGTTCACCTGTTCACCTGTCACGTAATAAACAAACAATCACAAACATGTTTTGTGTCCACTTAGAAGCATCACAGATCACAATCTTTATGAAAATAATTACTTACAAATGTGAGTCAGTCATATTAATCCAAAGACACCAACTCTGGGAATGTGGTTGGAAATTTTTAGAAAATAACATTTCAAATTTATTTGAATGGGACAAAATAATTGGTTAAAATAGTGGTACTTGAAACTTGAAACCTATGAACAGAGAGATTTTCAGGATTGTGTATGTCAATCACCTAGAAAAAAAAGCAACAGTACACAGACAGTAACAAGACAGTACAAAATGTCAAAATGTCACTAAGACTTGGGTGGTTGACCAGTTGCGTGGGTTACTGATGCTGGTTAATGTCAGAAATTCAGTTAAGTCCTTCCAGGTCTCTTGGAAATAGTTATTTAGGAGAAGCTGGTCATCTTTCCAGTCTCCTCAGAAGTTTTGTTTTGAGGGTCATCTGAGCTGCCTGAAAACCAGGCTCATCTTGTACAAAGAAATCCACTGATAAAACACAAATGGTGAACAAATAAGCAAAATGGGGAGTTGTGAGCTGCAAAAGAGAGGAAAACACTCTGGTTTATCAAGCAGGCATCCTCTGAGAGGTTGTTTCTCAAACTCCATATCGAAATCCCAGATATTCAGACAATGAAAATTATAAATAAATAAATATAAAAATTATTTGTGTTTGGGACGCTGTGAGCATAGAGACTGTGGTGTCTGCTGAGGTAGTATTCTTAAGTCAGGCTGGTTAAGGCTTGCAATCAGAAACAGCACTTCTTACGTCATCACTTAACAACCAAATTCTTAGGTCTCTAAAAGAATAAGATGTTGCCATTACTTAAATTCCACCAAAACCGCACCCTTATTTGACACAAAATAACATTCTGGATGCTGATAGGGAAGGTGCACAGTAAATGCAAGTTTGAAGCCTCTAGTGCAGGGGTATCCTATACTACTCCTGGAGTGTATCTCCAGCAGACCTGACTAGAAATGTTGAATAGAGGTCTAAGCACAAAGTTTTGTTGATATTATGAGTGCACACAAATAAAAGTAGACCCTTTACAGTTCCGAGTGATGTATACTCTTACCTTTATGAGCAAAAATGATGGCGCCAGCACCTATATGTCGTGTAAAGCGTGCTTTAGCTCTCCGCACAAATGATTAGATTTGCGTCTAATAGCGCATATTTATAGGTTAAACATTTAAACCAACATTGTGATATGCTTGAACTGTTTTATAACTATAGATGATATTTTATGCAAGGCGTGATGATTTGAGAAGTTTAAATTTATCAAACATATGATCAGCTCACTGTCTGCCTCTTGCCACTTGGTTATACTTTAAAAATAAATACAAACTTACATTTAACAAACAAATAAATGCTCCAAATGTTTTTCTAAATTTACTTAATAAAGATGAAATATAGCCTCATCACTGACATTACATACAAAACGGAACTATTTTATCTGTAAGCAGTTGTATAAGCTGTTTTGAGAGAAGGTGGGTAAAAAAAAGAGTGCTCGGGTCGGACTCAGGCCAAGAATTCTGATGATCCGTCAGACATGGGCCGGGCTAGGGCCTGAGCATCTCAGGTCAGGGCCTTTGTTCTGAAATATTCTGTTTCTGAGATTTTCGGTGACGCCAGGCGGAGCATACATGAATACTCATGAATTTCCTTATTTGCGTTAAAGGGACTCTAATTAATTACGTTTCAACTTCGAATGAAGATACAGTAATTGTTTGTTTGTGCACAAAATGATATTAATTGTTTGCTGTTTTAAATGTTTACTCAACAAATACAGCACTGATTTGCCAGAGGCAGTCTATCATTAGAAAACGCTTCAAGAAAATGGGTCAGCATGGGTCATTTGATATAATTGATAAGTATGTCTTTTGAAGGTGTGTAGCATATGGTGGCACAAACTTGCTACAAACTCACTGTATTGTAAGACTGTAAACTGAGAAATAAGGAGCAATATAAAGACTCCTATGAAGTAACATTTTAACTGTTTTTCTCCTTAAAAAAGGTGTCACATGGAAGTGCATGGCAGTCTACAGTTCATGTGGAGAAGCTGTTTGTTTGCAATTAATAAATCTGTTACAAATCAGCAGAGTTTGATACTTGCACCTTAGCCTGTTATTTTTTTCCTATTTTGCAGAAGCTCCTCTAATGGGGGAGACTTATTTCTCAAGCTATATATGAGCCACTATTGCACACATACGGAAGTGAAGTGAAGTGACATTCAGCCAAGTATGGTGACCCATACTCAGAATTTGTGCTCTGCATTTAACCCATCCGAAATGCACACACACAGAGCAGTGAACACACACACACACTGTGAGCACACACCCGGAGCAGTGGGCAGCCATTTATGCTGCGGCTGCGGCGCCCGGGGAGCAGTTGGGGGTTCGATGCCTTGCATATCTTGATGCCTTTTTATCTTGCTCAAGGGCACCTAAGTCGTGGTATTGAAGGTGGGGAGAGAGCTGTACATGCACTATCCCCACCCACAATTCCGTCCGGCCCGAGACTAGAACTCACAACCCTTCGATTGGGAGTCCTACCCTCTAACCATTAGGCCACGACTTCCCTTTTACATGGGTAAACGTTCTCAGAATTAACCTTTTCTTTTCTTTTATTTTATTTTTTATCTGATGCAGGGGATGGTGGATGATGACCAACAGAGTGTGTACGTTATCAGTGTAATAGTTAAACAAATCCAATGAAAAATAAAAAAGTATAGCCTACTATTTGATACAAATGTTGTATTATTAACCAGTTTTACTACATTTTGTTCCTGAAATCCACACTTTTAAAAATCAAGATAATCAACGGTAATCAAACCAAGCACAACCTAATAAAACAAGTTTCATGGATAAAGGGTTTTGTAAGAAAGATCATGTTGGTGGATATTCTACTAATATTAAAAACATGTGGTTCATTCTTGAATGGCTTATTCTGCAATGGGTATAAACAATCTGGTCCCATTGATTTGGAAGCATGTTTCTTCTCCCAACATTTAGACTGATTTCATTGAGTTGTTCATGGTGTTTAAATCACTGTTTGCCATTTGTTGTTCATATAGGAATTTACTTTAATAATGTATTTAATAATTTATTTACAACAGAAATCTTATAACATGTGCTTGCTTGTGTTGATCAGTAGGTCTATCCCTAAACACATATACAAGTAAACCCTGTAGCTTTCACCTGTTTTTTTCCCCCTCAAAACATGACCATGTATTTTATATCCATACAGGTGTGTAGTAAATGTCATTTATGTAATGCCTTCACCACATCTGTTAATTAAACTTTTAACACAGAATCAGTTGAAGTCTTTATTCAACAAAAGCAATCTATCTATCTTTGAAATGAGAACATACAAATTACTGTATGGTTTGATTTAGCCATTTGTTATTAAACTACAAAACATTTTAATTGTTATAAGTTTGTAGAAAATAAGCAAAACATTTTTAAAGTACTGCAAGGTTGTGGATTTCAAAAATTGACCAATACACATTTGAGTCAAGATGATTTCCAAGTGCACCACAATGCAGTATATGATTAAATACATAAAATAAAGTTTATAAAGACATTTTTAAATTTTTTTTAACTATATTGTGCATTTATCTACTAAATGTTTAATTTTGGGGTCAAATAAATGAATACCGAGATTAAGAATGTTATATTCATTAAAAAAAAATTCAGCTTTTGCTTTGTTATTAAAAACATTTTTTGAATGATTGAGAAAACGATTAAGAATGACACAGAATGATCATCATACATTTTATTAAATTTTGGCAAAGTTATTAATCTACACATTTTAAGGACTCTTATTTATGTCAAATAAGAATATTATAAAACTGCACTATTGTAGGCTCATTTGGATCATAGCCTACCTCAGGTAAATCTTTAGGCCTACTACAATCACTAACCATGACACAATCTATAAATTATTTTGCATATTAACAATAGTAATAAAAACAACAATAAACTAAGCATAATGTCATTCTATGCTAAAACATATTTTTTTGAAAATCGTTTATGTTTCAGTTTCAACGCACTAATATTTTCACAGTCGCTTTAATGCAAAACAGGAAACTCATGAAGATTCATGTATGCTCCGCCCTTCGTCACCAAAAATCTCAGAAACCGAATATTTCAAAACACCAGGCTAGGGCATATATTTGAGGCCCATGCAGGGCTCTAATTTCTAGTAAGCCTGAGGACCTTGTTAAACTGGTTCAGGTGTGTTTGCTGGAAGGGGGTCCTGCAGGAGCAGATCTGCACACCCCTGCTCTCTGGCCTTCAAGCTCCACTTAGTTCCAGCCCTGATCAAACTGACCTGCTAAGTAATCCTAAATACATTGATTAGCTTGTTCAGGTTTGTTTGATTAGGGTTAGAGCTAGAGGGCTGCATTGGGATTATTAAACATTACTGAAAATCATAGTGGATGTTATTGAGTGCACTCATTCAATCCCATAATGCACCACAATAATGAGCATACAACCGATGTACATTCAATGGCTAGAGAATACCCATAATGCACTGTTAAGGTCATGCCGAATGAATTACCACATCTCGCCAGAAGATGACGCCTGCAGCTGAATTAATTTATCATTTCGCTTTTCTTACCTACTAAGGATCTTTGGGTGCACAAACACTGTTAGTGCTCAAACACACTACATTTAACCCATTGTTTACATCCCCAACATTTGTTACAGAACAAACACACACATGCACATGATACGAGGCCTATAAGAAGGCCTTGGGTTTACCCATCACTTTGCCCAATGATGATCATAAATACTGTGTATGGTTTAAAAAGTCACATGTATGAAAAAGATGAATACATAAAATTAGTGATATAATATATCTACAAATATCACTATGTCCCACATTCCTGCTTCAGTTCCTTCAGTATGTGAATGTTAACAGCATTAATATGCAGGTAATGGAAGAGTAATTCTTCTGGGAAGTCAAAACTCAAGCAATAATTTGCAACTCATTGTTTTTCTCTGTGAACTAGACGATATGTGATGCATCTCAGCTTTTCACAAACATGGAAGCAACATGTCAGGGTTTGTTCATGATGCACAAATATATGAGTCATTGTGCTGCAAGTATAAATTATGCCACTTTACACATTATAACAGTGTTTAAATTCTAAAATTAAAGCTGCGGTAGGGAACTTTTGATGTTCTAGCGGTTAATAAACAGAACTGCTTACGTCTTGTGGAAGAACATCGTAGTGATTCAGCACCCTAGTGATTCAGGACAAGCTAAAAACACGGTTTGGAAAATGGATTCATGGTGTACTCGCTTATTATATACATTTTTCTACATTTTGAACACAAACAAAGTTACGGACCGCAGCTCTGATTGGTTGTTTTTTACCGGGAGCGATGGAGTTTCTGCAAATGGCAATAGGACACTGGGAGGAGCCAGAGGAGCTTGATTTTTTCACAGATTACCTGTCTCATATTCTACTGTCAGGACATAATGACAGGTTTAATAAATATGTAAAAAATATTTTTTTTTACAAAAGTTCCCTACAGCACCTTTAAAGCACAGTTGCTCGATTATTGAAGGATAAAGGCTAATTACCCTCTCTGGTTATTTTTTCCAGACACTGCATCCCAGACAGCAACATAGTGTTGGCCCAGATCCGGCCCACATCTGGCCCGCATGAAATCCATGCGGGCCAGAGGTGGGCTGGATCTGAGCCGAAACTGCTTGCTGTCAGGGACTCAAGTACAATTGAACCGAACCTACAGCACAACAGATGAAGGCCAGGTTTGATCCTGAACCCATAAGACCACAGAGAAGGCAGAGAGAACATTCATGATTAAGACTTCAACATTAGGAACATTTTGCTTATAATAAAATTTTTATATCCTGAGGAAGAAAAAACACAAATGAATATTCATGAGGTGAGAATTTGAGGTTGTATTCACGTGTTCTTGGTCAATTTTCAGCGATTTTGTGATTAATTTGAGTCTTACCCTTTTATATTTATAATTATCTGGTTACACTAAACTACTTTTAGCAATATGTTTAAACTATTAGAAATTAATATATATATATATATATATATATATATATATATATATATATATATATATATATATATATATATATATATTATGGTTAATTGTGTTGAAATTATATTGTGAAATCTTACGTTGTTCATGGTAATTAGTTCAAACGTGACAGGTTTATTCTCTTTTATAGGCCGCGCAGTTATTTACGAACGGTTCGCGAATCGGTTCGATTGAATTACTCATAAAAAACGACTCGTTAGCGAGTGGCCCACTGAACTGGAAACGGAGCACGTGATTCAGCGCCGCCTGTCGGCCGACCGCAGATCGCATCTGCTCCACATTTTTTCCTTCTGAAGCGAAGCTCCGCCTGTGACCATCGCAAATCTGTGTCTGTGAGAGATGAGCAGCAGCAGTGAACTGTCCGGACCGTGTGCATGAGAAGAGAGGTCCTCGACCATCGCAGTCCAGCTTGAGCGTCGGTTCGGTGATGGCCGCGGCTGTGGAGAGAGGAGGGGTCCGGGCCGCCTTCATGACCCCGGGCGTCGGTGCACCCGCTCCCGCACCCGCCGCCGCTGCGCCCGGAGGATCAGCCATGGCCGGAGCTGGGGGCTCGGGCTCCGGTGCGGCGGGTTTGGGTCCCATCATGCCTGTGCCTATGAATTTATTTGCAACGTGGGAGATTGACCGCTCATCTCCGAGCTGTGTTCCCAGGTAACGTACATCAAACCTAATGCTATTGTTCATGTGTGTAAATAAAGCTTCAGGACACGAATGCATTTCTTTACTTGCATGCTTTTCTGTGCATTCAACATGGGCTTTAACTTGCACATGTTATGCTGAAAGAGGACAAAACAATACTCGTGCATTCAGTGTTGAGATGGTGATGTGTTTTGACACATACAAACATTAATTGATGTTTATTTGATACACATTTATGTTGGCAAGCGTCTATATAAACACAGGAAACATCTATAGCTAGATGAAAAGATTAATGTGAACGTTTTGTAAAGCGGGTCACACCAAATCAGTGTTGTGATGCTGGAAAACATAATATTTGGATCCAAAATGACATGTGTCAAAGCGTTTATAAAGGTGCTTCTCTTGTGTTTAGTTTGGTTTATATACACAGAAAAACACAACATGTTCTGGGTGTCATATATAACACACCCACTGAAGTTAAAAACATTGCAAAGACATGGCAGTGTGTTTGGATCATGCTTAGTTTAGATGTCCTGAAAATTGACTTTCAAAACCTATAGGAAGGCTTTTTAGTGCCTTTCTTCAGATATATGCCATCAACATGCCATTTAGTCTCATCGTAGTGCATAATATCATTTAAGTGCAACTCTGTTTTGTTTTCAAAATGATAATGGAGCATGTTTTTTAAGAGCTTTGTTAATTGCACGGAAGCCTTTTAAGTCTGAAGCAATCAGTGGTCTCAAAAGCCCTTTTGTATTCATTACAGTAAAATCAATGCAAATGTGTGCTTGTTATAATGACCATGAGTGTCATTTGTTTATAGAAATATGCAAATTCAGGCTTTTGAATGAAGTTTTCAGTCATTCAGTTTTATAGTATGATTCTATGATCAGTTTTTAACAGTTATAAATGCTGCATTACATGTTCATAACTGTTGTTGACTATGTAGAAAGCCAGCGTATCTCTTAGGGTTTGATAAAATCACTTTTGGCGTGCTTGACTTGTTTGTAAGTGAAAGCATCATCCCAGTATTTACAATATCGGTCTGCTATTCCATTTCCTCTTGGCCTAATGAATTCATGATGCATTTCGTCCGAATGACCCAAACCACATCCTGTATTATGAGTTTAAGACCCAGTTCTTCAGGGAACACGACCATAACAGTGAAGTTAAAAGACTGGCGAGATGCTTTACACATTCAAGGCTAGTAAGTGATTCTGTCACAAGGCTCATTTTAGCATTACATTTACATTGGTCATTGAAAAACCTGCTAACACTTTAGTTAAGACACCAGTTCTCTCTATTAACTAGATGTTTATATTAGCATGCATATGACTAGCATATTGGTTGTTTATTAGTACTTTTAAAGCTCATGTTAATGCTCAATGTCTAAGCTGCTTAATGAATTTGCTTAATGATGCTTTGTGTCAAATATTTATGTAATAATTGTGCATTTGTAACGTATCCCAAGGTTTTTTTATTGAAATATGTGGTATGTGTGGATGTGTGCCAGCTCTCTGTTGTTGTTTCATCTGTTATTTTGGATGATGGTTCAGTACGGAGAGTAACCTGGTGGCACATTAAGCTCCACAGAGAGCCGTGAGAACTCATGGGACCAGATTAATCAGCTCGGCCCAGATGTGTCTCGATGGCTTTGGTATTAAGAACAGGATGCTTCCTGAGACTCGGGGCGTCCCTCAGCGGTTCACAGCTCCAGATCTGACGCTGCGGGACGCCCCCGACTCCTCTCGAAGAAAAGGGCAAATGTGAATTCGGCTCAAATGCCAAAGCTGTTTGCTTCATTTGTTCTGCTTCATACAGCAGGCTGGACATCTAGAGCAACCACAGCTGAGTCTCTGTACTGGTTAGGGTTGTTAATACAGGAAAAAAAACACTAAATACAAAGACAATAAGTTGACATCACATCTTTTTACGAATGCACTGATTTTGAAAAGCGATATGGTAACATTATTTTAAGGTGACACAGTTATATGTAGCTACTAATGTAATAACAGTAAATTATGCATAATTACAAGTAGCTAACCCTAACCCTAACCCTATTCCTTACCCTAGGGTTGGTCCGATTGGTCTCAGTTTCATTTCATCATGCCTGTAATGCCTGGTAAAGCAGTGTTTGTGAGCACAGTGCTGCTTTGTGTACAGCATGACCGGGGAAACAGATATTTTCACCGCTCCAAAAGCAGCACCTAGGGGAAAACAGTGAATTTGCATTTTCATTCAGACCAAGGTTTCCTGGGTCTGCGTGGGAAAGTAAGTTCAATTACATTATGTTCAGGGTCAAATTTAACCTTAAAGCAATTTGAGTTATCTGAAAATACTCCTTAAGCTGGATGTTTTCCTTGAAACTGTGTGACCTTTTCCTTTAGTGTTGTAAAATTAGCTGCATATTTAAACACTTTAAAGTGCTGTGGGATGTGTTTGATTGTGTTCATTTGGTTCAGGTGTGAATCGTCTAGTATCTTTGCTTAGTCTTGTGTGTATATTGTGATGTCTGTTTCTGCTTTCTTGGTCTTGGTATGGTGCTACATGTGTGTTCCTTCCTGCCCTGTGTTACCCTTCTGTGGATTAATAAAGACTGTTCTTCCTGAATTCTCCTACGTCTCCACGCTCCTTCGTTCCTCACAGTAGAAACCATGACATGTTCGTAATGTCTTTAGCGATTGTGAATTAGCGGCACATGTGAATGCAGGTGCACTGACCCAAAATAAACATAGAAAAATTATTTGGTCATGTCAGTTTCTCAACTATTTTATAAGGATATTTATGCATTTATTAGATATGTTTGTATTTGAAGAAATGTGCACTGCATTGGAGGCATGCATTTTTTACAATTCTTGAATGTGAATTTCGCTGGCAATCGAACCCATTATTTATCATTAATAATGATAGGAAATAAAAAAATAAAAGTGACATTAAAATAAAGAATTTAAGTTTTCAATAAAAAAAAAATACAATATAGATTATAATATTTACATTTTATGAAAAACTATTGTTTTAAAAAGTGGTTGAATTTAATCGGGTTAACGAAGCTATCGTCATTGCAGTGCAGTGTTTCTAATCACGTCTTGTATCATGAAATAATCAGTCCCAGTCTCTAGAAGGACACTCGGCTGCTGTATAGGTGTACAAATGACGAGGGCCACTGGAAGTGATTTATTGATTCCTCCCCTCCTTCATCATGTCCTTGCAAAGACAAATGAGTGTAAACCCAACCAGGCATAGATCAGGCCGCAGTAATTATACGTGGCTCCAATCAGTTCATGCAGCCAGTAGCATGTCAATTATTCATGCTTGTTCATTGGGCTTTAATTGGTGTGGGACTCCATGTAGGGTCATTATTTCTGATGAAACGCCAGCTGATGTCGGCAAGGTACATGATGTTGTCCTTTCCCAGAGATCCATGCGGTGGAAATGTATCACCGTACCTCCTGAAAACCACTGGTTTCTGTTTTGCAAGGGTCCCTCGGGAAATTAGCTGCACATTTCAGGCTCGTTTTCTGGTTTAAACCACTGATACACACTGAAAGGTCCTCGGGGCGTCAGTAAATGTCAGAGGACATGTCTCTGTGTTTATTTCATCCATACATGAATGTCTGTAAGTTGCTGAAATAAATAAACATCTTCTTTTGTGTTCGGCAGAAGAAAGAAAGTCATACAGGTTTGGAACATGAAGGTAAATGATTAGAAAATGTAAATTTTGGGATGAATTATCTTGGGCTGCTATTAATGATAATTGTTTTCTTTTGATTACGCTATAGATTATTTTTAGTCACTGATAGGAATCAGATTTGCACAAAACAAGCACAAATGGTTGCATATACTTACCTTTAATACTTACTTACTTACCAGTTTTTTTTTCGCAGACTCCGTTTATCGCAAACTTAGTCACTTATTAGTTTCAAAGCGATTAGCATGGGATCTGTGATTAAGCGTACTGTAGTTTCCCCGCTGTTTGATGTCTTTTTACGGTACTTTTTTTTTAAAGGTCATCTTTGGTATCTGTCGGCTCAACGGGAGGTATTTGAATTAATTTTGGAGTGCCTCAGGACCCTGGCTGTGTTGTTTTGTACTTTCTTTCTCTATGATTGGGTACCGATACCATTAGCTAGCTAATGCCTAAAGCTAAACTTTCCTTTTAATGACTTGCGATGAGAAGCGTTTCTAAACCTGTTGTCCAACAAATGAGAACACAATGACATTTTTACTCCACAACTGCTTCCTTTTGTGATCTGATGTGGCTTCTTGTCACAAAATGAGGCAGAAAATATGTGCTATTCTGTAAAAAGCATATGGTTAAAAGACTATGTCAATGAGCAATGGATTATGAATAGGGATGCACCGAAATTTCGGCCACCGAAAATTTTCGGCCGAAAATTGCCTTTTCGGTTTTCGGCCGATAGACTTTTATCACCGAAAAAACACGGCCGAAATGTTGTGATGACGCAAACAGAAACCGCGACCTGCACGTGCACCTGCAAAGCACAGACCACGAGCTCCACGCTACATTCACTTAACATCAGTGAGAACATTCTCTCTCTTCTTACTCCTTTATTCGCAGCACTAAAGCGTCTCCTAACAAAGAGATTAAGACGGACCACGAAGTAAAAACAAAGAAAAGTACAGTCTTATAGAGTCTGTTAGCACACGTCTCACTGAGATCTTTTCGGATCCTCTGCACTTCATCGCGAATGTGCTTGATCCGCGTTTTAAAGACCATTACTTGGATGCGGAAATAAGGCAGCGCGCACAAGAAATGATCCAGGCCGCGCTGGATGCGGAGAACCCGCGTGGAGACGGAGAAGCGCCATGCGCAGGAGACAGATCAGAGCGCAGAAGAAAAGACTCGTCTTTGCACCAGATGAGTGGCATGCACCCTCGTTGTCTGATATGTTCAGTGGAATTCTGCAAGAAAGTGCCTCAAATAATAATAATACGTTGGCTATTTTGTTCTTTAGGCTACTACATATATATATATATATATATATATATATATATATATATATATACACACACACACACACAGACATACATAATATCAGATTGTAGCCATATTTATGCTAGATTTTCTGCTAGATTTCTGCTTTAATTTGATAAAAATGTTTATTTATGCCCTGGCCCTATTTAAATACACTCTCTCAAATATTTCTCAAATGTCAGGCAGATGACAAGCTCAACTGCTCAACAGCTAGATGGTTATCTGTCTGAAGTCCCCATCCCCAGAAGTGATAACAGTCTTGCCAACTGGAGAAGTAATGCACTTTCTAGTCCTACATAGAAAAATTTCAAATGCACTTCACCTAAATGCACTTTGTTTTTATGAGAGAACTGTTCATTTTAAAACCTTTCTGCAGGCCAGAAGGCCTGTACATTATTATTAAATATACACATGAGTGGGATACATTTTTTGTTTGAATTTTATTTTATACTGTGCATTGTTGCAATGTGCTTAATAAATATTTGCATCATTTGTAATACATTTTTTTAATGTTTTTTTTAAATAAGTTATGTAATTGTAATTATCTTTGAAACTTTAATATTAATTTATGCAATTGCAATGTCTTAATTTTAGTAAAGTTAGTACACTGTCATAGCAATAAATGCAATGGTACTAATAATTGGCATAATTTCTTTCGGTGTTTCGGTTTCGGTTTTCGGCCTTGGTTTTCTCTTTTTCGGTTTTCGGTTTCGGCCAAGAATTTTCATTTCGGTGCATCCCTAATTATAAATATACTTAATTATGATGAAAATACCAAAGATGGCTTGAATAACGCAGATAAACTATAAATTAACGCAGTCGAGTGTTAATTGTCTTTGCTTTATCATTCAAAACATTTATATCTTGTTTACTCATATACAGTGTTAGCAATGCCTTTGTCCATATAAGGGATTTCCTGATGTGCTTATAGCACTCAATAATGGACAATCCATCCTATTTTGGGTATACATTTATTTTCAGGCACTGTTTAGGCACTAATACTGTTTTAAAAGTATCGATTTGGCACCAGTATGGTAAAAAAAAAAAAAACGATACCCAACCCTACTCTTTCATATAGTGAAAACCTGTTTAATGCTTTAAATTTCCATTATTTGTAGTTCTACTATACAATTCTGTCAAATGAATGGTTTTCTCAAGTGAAAAAACATGTCATATCATTTCATATTTTATGTAAATAACTGTTACCAGTAATGAACATGGGGTGATTTGTGTTGTGTTTTTGCTATTTAGTTCATGTTTATTGCTATTATTTGAGTTATTTAGATATCTTGGTTTCGTGTGTTACCATGATAGTGTTTTGTAATTGTATGACTTTGTGTGAGTACTGGATATGTTTTATGGACAGGCCACTTATAATGAACTCTGAATTTGCTCTTTGTTATCATGGTGGTTAGCGTTAGCCTACATGTTAACTTAAAAAGCCAATTTTGGTTGTTTAAGTAGATTATGATGGTTTTAATACATTAGTGTGCAGATGCTAGTGTGCTGTGAGTGGTTGCTTGGGCATTTCTATGTAGTTTCTGGTGTTTTATTTGGAGACAGTAACTTAGCAAGACTGTTCCTAAGTGTTTTTGAGGCTTTTCTTATATTGTTACTAAGGTGATCAAACTAATTATGGGAAACTGAGATGTGACAACATCAAAGTTTAGATAAATAGTGCAAAAAAAGTGTGAAAGGTTTACAACCTTGTCCTTTCATATGTTTACTTACTGAGCAAATCAAAAAGAGACAGTGTGTCTCTGGGGGAAGCAATTGTGCATATGTGTTTTGTAGGGTCTGGTGTTTACATGCTTTCATGCATCAAGCAGCAGAGATTGTGGCTGATGTGGTGAGAATAAACTGTGTTTCTTCTCTTCCTCCATTTGTTCTTCCTGTGTCTGTCTGTATGCATGAAGACACAGTATGCATGTACACTACTGTTCAAAAGCTTGGGCTTAGTAGATTTGTCATTTATTTCTGATAAAAATGAATATTTTTAGTCAGCAAGGATGTGTTAAATTGTTTTAAAAAATGTTCATCGAAGAATTTAAAACTTTCTATTTATCAAAGAATCCTGAATTTAAAAAAAATGCATGGATTACTTTTTTCAGCTAACTAGTAAAGTAACACTTTTAGTTTTTTAATTTACAAGAAACTATGTGAGTTAATTTTTCAAATGAGTTAATTTGTTAAATAAAACAAGTTCTGGTGGAAGAAAAGGAAACACCTGAATTTTTTTTTTTGTTGTTGATGCTTTTCACACAAAAAAAATAAAAAAAAATAAAAAATTTCAGCGGCACAACTATTTTCAGCATTGATAATAATCGTAAATGTTTCTTGAGCAGTAAATCAGCATATCAGAATGATTTCTGAAGATCATGTCTTAAAACTGGAGTAATGATGCTGAAAATTAATCTGCGCAGAAATGAATGACATTTTATTATAAATTCACATAGAAAACAGTTATTTAATATTGTTTTAAAATATGACTTTTTTATATATTTTCAGTAGGAAATAAATGTAGCATTGGTGAACATGACAGACTTTCAGAAATGTTTAAAAATGTTACCGACCTCAAACTTTTTAACAGTAGTGTAGATGTGAATGCATGCGAGTTTCATATGGGTTTGAAAACATGGTAACACTTTAGATTAGGGAACACTAGTTAACTATACTGGCTGCTTATTAGTTCTTATAAAGGACATATCAATGCTTTATTCTGCATGAGCATATTCTAGATCCCTTAATCTTACATAATAACTAAACGTAATTACCACAAAAACTAGCTATACTTAGTATCAATAACCAGCAAATGAGCAGTTTATTGGTGGAAAACGTAATAGTAAGTATCTGTGCCCAAATCTAAAGTTTTACAAATTTTTTATGCATATACATTTTCAAGAACAGTCTAAACGTAGTGACAAAAATGTCAAATTATTTAATATTCTATTCTAATTACATTTTATTTGTGCATGTTTCTTCAAGTTGGTTTGACCACATGATATTGTTGGTTGTTGGTCACACCACATTTATTTGGTTTGGTTTGGCAGAGAAGCAGTTATTTTTT
This sequence comes from Carassius gibelio, assembly GCF_023724105.1. NCBI lineage: Eukaryota > Metazoa > Chordata > Actinopteri > Cypriniformes > Cyprinidae > Carassius > Carassius gibelio. The sequence goes on from NC_068417.1 coordinate 37,004,601, forward strand.
TTATTTTTTTAATAATAATAAAAAATAATGCCAACTTCTTAAAAAATATCATTTTATTTAAGCTTTTTCTTCATTGTGATATCAGACAATGATAGTAGAATTATAGTTTAAGTGTAATGCCAAATATACTACATTTATGGTAAACTGAAATATACTTTATAATTTCCACTGAAACTTGTACTTTTGTAATTACACATTTGAAATGATGAATTTACAATTTAGCACTTGCAAAAATGTATTAACTTTAAAAGTAATATTGAAAAACACAATACATTGTTAGTCGACACATCAAAATTTATGAAAGTAGAACTTTTCATTTGATGTGTATAAAAAAACAGTAAGAAGTGTCTGTTTTATTTAATTAATATGATATGCAAATACAGTTTTTTTTAGAATATACTTATATATAGTATATACTTATATATATAGGATTTGAAGCACACTACAAGTGCTTATTCAATCTTTAAGCGCATTTCTTTTTCACAAGGGCTAGTAAGGTACAAAAACAGAGTTAAAGCAGGATTTTTCCCATCAGGGAAGACATTTCCTTCAGAAAGAAATGATCATCTCTCCCGCCTTCTCTCCTTTCATCTGCTCCTCTCTCTTCCTCCCTGTATCTATCAGAGTCACTCAGGAAGATATAGCACAGGTTTCTCTCTGAATCTACTCCTCCGCAAGTGGAAAATTACCCATGAGCCCCTGGGGCATCGCTGAGAGCTGCGGCGACCAATTAGCAGTTCAGCGAGCGTGAGAGTCCTGAACTTAAATTGCAGTAAAGTTACAGATCACTGTGAAAAAAAACAAGCCCAAATGATATACTTTATAATTAGAGCTGATTCAGTCTGAATTATGAGGCTTCTTCAGCAAACACCTCTAAAAATACACAATATTATAACATTTCTTCATAGTCCCACTCTGAATACAGATTTTATTAACACTTTGTGGAATATTTGTAACTGGCTTCCTTCATTATTGACATGTTGTGAGAATGTGTGTGTGTGTGTGTGTGTGTGTGTGTGAAGTCCAGAGGCATTCAGTTTTCCACAAGAAGTGTTTCCTCTTCAGGAAGGAGCTCCATGTAGCCACTTCCTGTGACTGTTCAAGCCATCCCAGCCGTAGTTTATATATTTATCAATGCATGATAATTAAGTCAGTGGTGTAAACGTGTGAGATTTAGCACTTAACAGATTTTGTTAAAAAACAACACATCTGAACAATGAAAAACTGAATCCAGAAACGTTGCTAAAGTGTTCTGCTTAAGTCAGATCTGCTACATGAGAGCATTAGATAGATAACATAGGAGCTTTTTGCATGGACAGTTAAAAGTGTCAGTGGAGTCACTGCAGTAACGTGACAGAGAGCTGAGATTAGAGTAGAGAGAACTATCGCTGGATGAGTTCAGGTTTAGGAGTATGAATAATGATGTTTCCTTTAGAAAACAGCACCAGTAACAAGCGAGGAGCTCACAGATAGATCCCTGTGACTCAAAGAGTAGGTGTCACGATCTGCTGCTACAGTGAAGGAGCGAGGAGACGTAGGGGAAGTCTTGGGAGAGTCTTTAATAAACCAAAGGAAAGCACACGTAGCAAACAATACCAGACACTGGACATGGAGAAACACAGGGCTTAAAACACAAGGAACTGATGGGACACACCTGAAATCAATGAGCATTGACTGACACGAGGGAGAAACTAGATCTTGGGGAGAAAAACACAAGAACACACGACTGACACTGGGACATTGTTTGAATGCAAGACGATAAAAGCCTCAAAATGCTTAATAGTAAATAATGATGCCAATAATACTATGCATAATGTAAATGTATAATAATAACAAATATATATAATGTTGTAAATAATAATACACATCAAATGAAGGTGTTAGGTCGCACTTAAATGTTCAATTTGGAGGAAATTTGGATTTACCAATGCGTAAGTCAGATGTATAATAATAATAATAATAATAAATAACAACAACGTTTATATTCTTATTGTTATTATACAATAATATTTATTATTGTTATTTTTAATAATAGTATGACAACTCATTGAGATTATACATAATCAGCAAATTATCAAGATGGTACTCAACTTGTACTCAAATTGTATGTTATTATAGTAATAATAACTAACAGTAATATAAATTATTTAAATTACAATACAATATTTTGGTATTATTTGTATAATATTATAGTATTTGTTAATATTTGTGTATGTGTGTGTGTGTGTACTGGTATTCCCTAAATTTGGCACCAAATGTCACCAAAAATATAGTAATACGAGTCAATGTTGACCGTTTTTACCAATGAGAAAACAAAATAATGTATAATAATAATACAGGAGAAATTACAAGTGTTTTGAAAATGTAAAAATGCATGTAGTTTAGAATGAGGGGTAGGTTTATGGTAAGGTCTTTAAAACAGTTTGTACATAGGCCATTACGCCTATGGATTGAACATGTAAAACATGGAAACCTGTGTGTGTGTGTGTGTGTGTGTTGAAGGAACTATATTTTATCTGCATGCAAGAGAGATCAAGACAAAGAGCAATGCTCCAAATACCATCAGACGGCACTGAAACACACCGATCCGTGAGATCCATGAGTCACCATCACCATCTGTGTCACAGCATACAGATCCATGTGTGTGTGTGTGTGTGTGTGTGTGTGAGAGAGAGACAGCCATCACACAGCGTTGAGCTGAGCTGAAACAGGAAGCTGTATGGCTGTGCGACTGGGATAAAGTGTGTAAGAGCAGACGTTCATTGTTCGGAGCCGGCCGAGTGTGAGTGATGTGCATTAAACACAATGCCCTGATCAATAGGAGATTAACAGGACGCTTTTACTGCATTATCTCCCCGATGTTCGTTCAAGCAGATCGGTGATGTTCCTCTAGTGACCATGAGGAATATATAAAAAAATAACATGACAGGACTGTCTTCTGCAGTGTGTTGCACCATGCGTAGTGACACGGTTTAAGTATCTGGTGTCTTTCAACTAAGATTAAGACTGATGTCATTTCATTTTAGCATCTTTAGTGGTCGGATGTTCTGATCTGAAACAAACACAGAGGGAATCAGCTGGTTTCCAATAGAGTGGGATGTTAGCATGTTGCTAAGATGACAACAACACTCCTAAAAGTCATCCACAAAAGAGACACACAATGCTGTCTTGGCAAACAGAAGCTGTCTATGTATTTTTTAGGTTTTGGAATAGAAAAATACAATTAAGTTGTATTGGATTATTGTTATCATAAGTGCTATTAGAGTTATTATTGACCCTGTTTTATTTCAGATTAAGGGTCACAACATAAGCTTCAAGATAATCAATGCCAGATGACAGATTGGTCATCTTTTTTTATATATTTCTATTTAGCTTTAATTTTTTTTTTTTAGTTTTAAGTCATTTTAGTACTTCACTTTAAGTACTTTCACACTAACCTTAACGGTGTACTTTTCACTCACCCTCCCGACGTTCCAAACCCGTAAGATCTCCGTTAATTTACAGAACACAAATTAAGATATTTTTGATGAAATCCCAGAGTTTAAGTCTCTGAATAATTTCAACTAAGAATCGATTTGCTTAAAAAAGGGTTTGAAGTGATTCAAAAGAATGATTCCAGTCAGTCAGATTTTCAACATTTCTTTCGAATTTCACAGGCTAAAAATGTCCATTGTCCATGGATAACCTTTCACCTCTTGGAAAAAAAATCTAATTTGGGTCGATTCCTATCAGAATGATTGAATTTCACCCGCTGTATTCTACCGAAGCGTGTGATTCGAAATGTGATTGTACGTTTGCTACTGAAAAAAACACATGCTAGTAAATCTCTGTAGTATTTTCAAGTTATGGAAGAAGGAAGAATAATGAAGTTGACGTAGTACACATTCAGAAATCGTGAGTTTGATTCATCTTCATCTTCATCAATTGTGTGTATGTAAACATTCATAAACAGACTCTTTTGCTACATTCTTAAAAATAAAAGGTTCTTTATTGATGGTTCCATGAAAAACACACAAGTTTCTATAGTGGAAAATGGCTCTTTAGATGTTTAGAATGTTCTGTTCAATGAAATGTTCTTTCTTTTTTTAAATCTGCCATTTCATCTGATTTGTGTGATGTCCCTTTTAAATGCACTACCATCATGAACACCTCCGTATTCATGCTGAAAGTCATATATGTTTACATGTTCCTTGCGGACATACATTGTTTGTATAGCCCCTGTTTTGTTTATCATTTCTTCTGTTATAGGTCAGTGAAATATATTTGGAAGCAGTGTTTTGTTTATATGGAGTGTTTGTTCCTTTTCCCATGAGCAGAGAGAGCTGCACCGCACACAAAGGCAAGAGAATGTCTTGCAGTGCAAGTTATTTCCTGTTTGACTCAGATCCTGTCTGCTGGGTGGCAAACCTGTGGCCTGTGAGTCAACGGAGAGAGGGGCATAAACTTGCCCTCAGAGTGTCACAAAATAGTCTGTCTTCTGAGTCAAGCGACTTGTTTCAGAAAAGTAGAGCAGGGCGGCGGGTCTCTGGTGCTCTGCTGGTGAGAGTGAGTTTGCATATCTCAGCAAACATTACTGAAATACTCTCCCATCGTATACAGAGGGAAAAGCTGGAAGAGCATTGCATTTGTCTTGCAAATATTGCAGTTTTTCATAACAATGTTGGAGCCTGACCTCTAGAGCGGGGTTTTTTCTGGGAGGGTGTTCATTATGCAAATGCTGCAGGTTGTTGTTCATTGTGCTTGAGATGCTGTACTCACGAGACAAACACAAGGCTTTGATCACCTCCTCTAAGAGGAGAACAGAAGAGGTGTTTACATGCCAAAGTGCACATCATTGGCATGGCCGTGCTCAGAAGTGTGCTTTCCATGCAGGAGAAGCATCTGTGTGTGCTGTTTGTGTTGCACTACGAAGAGATTTTACTCGCCATCGTGCAATTCCTGACTTTCTCCATTGTGGAAATCAAAAGCAGAATTTTCCTGGCCATTCTTTTGCATGTAATGAAAGTGAATGGCAACTGAAGGTCTGTTCACACCAACACAAATGTTCACATGAAAATTCGGTTAAATTTCACGCACAGATCACTGTGTAAAAAACAGCAGATGATAGGAATGACAATGCAAACCCCCTGTAGGTGGCGCCTTTAGAAAAGCAGAAATACCGAAGTTACCCTGGTACACTTGAAATTGTCAATAAAACAAAGATTACTGGATTACTTTTTTACTGTTTGGATAACTATTGGATTACATATTTTGTACTTCAAAATGCCATATTTCATTCAGTGTGTTAGTTGAATAGAATGATTTAGGTTCAGGTCGTCCCAGTTTCGGGTTCTAATGGAGCTCATTGATTAGCCTGGTTATTACGGGTGTTGGTCTTCTGTCCTGCTAATTCGGTCACCCTTTAGTGTTACAGCCTGAGGTGGCACTGAAAAATCTCTGCTAATTACAGCCATTCACTCATTTTGGGAAAACACATGTCCTTGAGTTGCGGTTTGAAGGTCAGTCCTGGTGTCATAGATTGCTTTTCTGACATTTATTTCCCATTTTTATTATTATTTTAATTGTAAAAATATGTTCTTTAAAGAGCTGTAAGCAACAAACGTAACCAATAAAGTATGAGGTGAATCAAAACCAATCCAAGTATTTGAAAATCAAAAAAAGAGGCAAGTGTACAGGACGTGTTCTTAATGGTTTTAATGATGAAATGAACTACAATCCCATAAATCACTTTGAATGACATAAAAACTGATGGAAAAATATAAAACTAATGAGTCAAAGATGCCAAATGTTACATCATTGGGTGCATGGGTGGGCAATAGAGTGTTGTTTTGGCATGATTTGCTCGTTTCGGCTCTGATTTGTGGAGATTCCCTTCAGAATTATGGGTAATGTAGTTTTCCTACCCGGGAATTCCATTCTTGAACACAATTTATGGAATTATGAATAATAATAATAATAATGTAAATACTGTCTTTAAACGATATCAGTAAGAATTACTTCCGCTATGGAGAAAATAATGGGATTTTACTTTGGAAACCAAATTTTTTTAGATGACGTCATGTTGGTCAGGTGAGAGAAGCCACAGATTCACAAATTTTCCCACAGATTCACACATTTAAAGATAAATTGATGTTTACACTCTTAAAATGTTTGGTTCTTTGTTAAAAATGTGATTCTTTAGATCATTAAAATGGTTCTTCGAAACTGAAATGATTCTTCAAAGAACTCTTTAGTGAACAGATCCATTTTTATAATCTATAGAACCATTTTCCACTATAAAGAATCTTTTTTTTTTTTTTTTTTTGGAATGGAAAGGTTCCATGGATGTAAAAGGTTTCTCACGGAACCACCGAATATAGAAATGTTAATAATTTTTAAGGATGTAGCAAAATAATCTGTTCATAAACGTCACCAAGCCATAATTCCAATTTCAAAGCAGTGGTTCTGGGCATGAAGTCACACTGCATTACATACTTTGACGATTATCTTGTTGCAATAATCTTATTTATGGATATTTTCTCATTTGGCTGCATTTTGCTAACCCTCCAATTGGTTGCTTTGGCAGTTTTTTATAAGAATGTTTTACGAAGGATTCACACAGAAATTAATTTTCTCAAGTTTCAGAAATGAGGCTTTGCATCATTTAAAATAATACCTTTCAAGCCCACACTTTAGGATTGCGTTATTCACATCCTGTGGCATAAGACGCACAAACAGAGGAACAAGGTGTTTTGCCATCAGATACAGATCTCTGTTTGTAGCCATATATGCAAACTCAATCTGTATTTTCACATGCGTGACCTTAAGGTGTGCCGAGATTACGTTCATAATCAGGGTCTTAGACAGACAGATCAAAACACACACACTCCTCCCTCCGGAAACGGGCTTTGTTGTTAAGGGCAGGTACAGACTAATACTCAGTCGTCTGTGTCGGCGGACCGTGTTTTAAGACTTAGCGGGCTATTTATCATGACAGATTTACAATCACAACAATCCTCTGATCGCTGTGGGAATATGTCAGAGTATTTCATAATGCTATCGTGGCTGTGTGTGTGTGAGATGGTGATTGAAGGCAGTGTGTGCTGTCTGGCCCTGTGTGCCATGGGCAACACCATCTCTGTTAAGCTTCTTACAGTCGGGAATCATTAGGGAGCAACCTGTTTCCGTTCATGCCAAGAGTCTGCGCTGGGATTAGCACATCCTCCAACACAGCAAATGAAGGCCAACCGAAGGCTGAAGGCGTCTTCACACTGGCTCTGCAGCGCCTCTAAATTGGGTTGCTTTGACCCTCCACGACCCCAGAGTATATGAGGACATGTGCAGGTCACATTTTACCAAGTGTATATTGTACATTTTCCATATGATATTACTGTGAAGTTGAATAGTTGTATTAAAACAAAAGTAATTACTATATATATATAAGTTTGTTTATAGGACCATTACGAATTTCCATATTTTTAGGACAGAGGGTTCCACAGCTCCCATTGCCGCAAAAACATATTTGTATGGCTTTATAATTTCCATTATTTTGATTTGATTATATTTTTTGTTGTATTTTAATCAGGGTTATATTAGGTGACTTTTGATACTTGAAAAAAAATTTACTTATAATAAACAGCTAGTTCCCTAATAATAATAATAATATAGACATAAAAAACTAAATCCAATAAAAATGACATAAGTACACAACAATATTATTATAACAAAAAATATAAAATATAAAGATTTAAACTAATTTGAACTATTAATAAAAATGTATATTATAGTAAATACCATAATGAAATGTCGCAATAATAAATTAAAGGCAATAAAACAAGTACTTTCATGAAATACAATTCCAATCAACTTTGGTGTCAGTAATTTTTTGGGGGAAAGAAATTACTATTTTTATATATATATATATAAAGTCCTATATTAAAAAAAATGTGACGTGACTTGATTTTTTACTGGAGTGACAAATCGTAGAGCAGGTGCAAACATACCTAAGTCAATGTGATCGTGTGCCGTCTTAACAAATGCTTTCTTAAGACTGTTATTTTAGCCATGTGTTTATTTTGTTATTGAGAGGAAAGCACAGCACATATTTACATATTCATCTAGATAATTCCAGCATCGTGGCTGGCGTTGGGCTGTTCGCTAACAGTAAACCACTTCCAACTTTATTCTATCCCTAAAACAGGGGTATGCAAACCTGCTCCTGCAGAGTTTAGCTCCAGCCCTAATTAAACACACCTAATCCAGCTAATCAAGGTCTTTAGACGTACTAGAAACAATATGTCTGTCCTCCAGGACCAGGATTGGACGACCTTGCTCTAAAAAGCCATATCAGGATAATGAAATGAAGGAAGGAGATGTGGCTTGGCAGGTAGTTCACATGCTCTGACATGTTGTGCAATCATAGTTTATCGTCTTGTTTAGGGTCAGAGGTGGTTACTCGCATTGTTTTTGCGGCTGGTGTGACTGGCCTGAGTTCTGACTGGGATGTTGTGCTGAGGAGATGCTGGATCAGCAGCCGCGGTCAGGATCTTATGTAAGACTGACACTGGATCCTGAGAGACTGAGCCAGAACAGTGAATGCGCCTCTGTTTGTGCTGTTTCTCATGATCTCTGGCATGGAATGTTTGGGCCATTCCAAGGGCTTTTCATGCCACAGGGCCTTTCAATGGCCAGCACTGAATAGCCTCAGTCGGGTGGTTGTGTTTTGAGCTGATCCAGCATAAACGTTTCTCTGCCTGCTCTCCATCAGAGCCATGAATGAAGAGCAGGAGAGGTTGATGGGACTACAGATAGAGTTGCATATCCAGTTAAAGGGGTCACTTTATGGAAAACCTTGAAGATGTTCTTGATATTTACACAGAGGTGAATCTACACTGGGAAAAAAAAAAAGATTTACTTTGAAACAATTGTCACTGAGAAATTGCTAGTAAATTTCACAGCTGCTGTGCAACGTGGTCATGAAAAGTTATACACATTTTTAAGCATTGTGGTGTAAAAACAAGTAATCTTAAGCCATTAAATCGCAACCGGCAGTGAAAGAAAACTCATTTTATCTGAGAGACGTGAAATTGCGCAAGTAATGACTGAGTTATTTTTGCCGCTTTATCATAACAGAGCTCATTTACCTATAAAGGTCTTAAAGGTGCAGTAGCAAAAACAACCCATTTTAACTTAAAAGGTCACAAAGAGCATTGAAAAGGTTAATGAAAAAAATGATGTTGACAGAAAAACAAAAAATGAAGAGTGAGGTATTTCTGTCCTCAGAGAGGGTGAGTCATACAGGTCAGAGAAATCGAGGTGTGTGTGTGTGTGTGTATGGGTGTGAACCTCAGGATGAGCTCCTGACAGACTCATTCTCAGTTACTGGAACGTGAAGGTGAAGAAATCTCCAGGATGAAAGTGTCGACTGACTGGTATTTGAAGTTCAAAGGCTCCTTTCAAATATATGATCCTTACAAATTTTCATTTCTGAAAATGTTAATTTCAGATTTAATAGAAAATTGAAGTGTAGCATGCAAATACATTTTGATATTAATTAAACAGATTAACTCTAATTTCAGTCTAAACCAACTACATCCTGTGCTACTTGAGGGGATGATGATGTGTAGCACACAGCTTCCTGTCTAGCCTTTCTAGGCATTATTGATCCAGATAAACACCCTGGATGGCAGAGTAATTAGAGAATGAGTTCATACCTACTTAACTCCTGAATCTACCACACAAAGAGGCCAAACGGTGTTTGTTAGCTAGAAACACACATTTGAGGTCAAGTGAGGTCTACCATTGGTAAGACAACCAGGAAGCCTTTCCCCAAACTCATGTCATTGGTTGAGCTAGTGGACATGTCACTGTCATATAAATAAAGCCATGATTTGAAAGCACCACCGAGTCCATACTCTTCAGGATCTTTATCCAGTGTCTGTGCTATTTCTCTCCAAAAGTTACGACTGATAGAAATGTCTACCTAATTTTTTTTAAAACTAGAATTGCATGAAACTCTGAACTTTTTTCATCAACGTGGGCATCTGTTGTTGTTCTTGCTGTCTCAAATTGATTTTTGTTGCTGTTTTATCTCTTCTGTTTCCCTTTCAACTGTGAAACAATGGCATTTGGTATGTGTTGCCACCTTGTAGACAAACTTATTATTGCAAAAAAAACAAGGCGCAAATACTTAGTTTTCGTACAAATGCTTAATGTATGTTTCTGAATATATAGTCTTCCGAAGTAGTTTCCAAAAGTTTATTTGATAGATTGTTTGAACACAGGTGCTCAATACAAGACAATTAGAAAGTTTTATCTTTGTCAAGTGTCTGCGCTATTTCTCTCCAGAATTTATGGGCAATATAAAGTTGTTGAATCTTTGAATCCAATTTGCACAAATACTTATCAGTTCAGGCGTCTATTTTTGTTTTTTATTATTGTTGTTCCATCTATTCCTTTTTTCAATTGTGAAATCAGTGCTTCCACCCTGTGGACAAACTACTTAAAGAAAAAGATCAAGTCTGTCAAAATTATTAATTGCGATTAATCAAATCCAAAATAAAAGTTTTTGTTTACTTAATATATGTGTGTGTACTGTGTATAATTATTATGTGTAATATATATAAATTCACACACATGCATGTATATATTCAAATTTAATTCTGAAACAGGAAAAAGCAAATGCATTGTATTTACGCTGAATAATACATTCAACACGTACACACAAACTCAAAAAGATTTAATCTTTAATATGTATGTTTGTTCATATGCATGTTCATCATGTATTATGTAAATTTAACGTGCATTTGTTTGGTTCTTTTTTGCATCTCAAACCCTTGTTATTTTTATCAACTGTGCAAACATTACATTTAGCTGAAAATAAAGGTCTTTCTTTGCTTTCTTTGGTCTACAGTGGAAGTGTCCTGTTAGCTGCTAAACTATAATTACTAAAACAATAACTGAAACTAAATAAAATAAAAACTAAATAGAAATGTGTTTGCAAAATAAAAACTAAACTATAACTAACAAAACCATTCATGAAACTAACTAAAACTTAACTTAAATTTAAAGCAAAATTGAAAACGATATTAATTTTAAAAAAGCAAAACTATAATAACCTTGCTCTGAACATGAGCTTTGATAGCAGTGCCTCTGTTTTGTTTTCTTTATTTACACTGGTTTTGCACATTTTTGGAGCATCTACATTTAAAAGGTCATGTGAGCAACCTCACAAAAAAATCATATTGAAGCAGGAATTCATAACTGGGGACTAATTTACCCATGAGGACTTGTGAATGGCACCAAATTATCCTTTCTCTCTCTGTCTGTCTGTCTCTAAGGTTGTGCAGTCTGACGCTAAAGAAGCTGATCGTACTGAAAGAGCTGGACCGCGAGCTCAGTTCTGTTGTTATCGCTGTCAAGCTACAGGTAAAATGACACCGTTACTATGTTCCTTCTGTGTATGTTCTGGTCTGTCGAAGGTGGAGTATTGCAGTATTGCTCAGTGTTTGATATCACACAGGTTCAGAGCTTTACACAAGACACTGTGCTAACTGTGAGCTGTTGCCAAGACGACAGCTTGCTCAGTGGGAAGATAGGATTGAACGCAATAAGATGGCATGTGGGGGGGAGGCTGAAGAGGTGCATTGTGGGATACACTGACGGGGTAATTTCAGAGCACTTGGAGGCCCTTAGCATTCCACAAAGGTCGCTTTAGTCACACGGTTTGTGAGTGGTATTTTTGTAAAGCTTTAACTGTTTAAAAAGAGAAATATTTGTAGCTTCCATATTATATATATTACTAAATATTAATTTTCGTAGGGAAATAGCAAAAACAGAAAAAAATTGTTTTACAGTCTGTTCCAACAGAACGTGTCTTTGTGTCTAAAAATGCCAGATTCAACTCTCAGAATTGTTTTTCATAGAATTGTAGCGCAGAACGCATATTTTTTGGCACAGCGTCTTAAAAACATGGTCATACATGTCCATCTAGTGCATTTACATTGAAAAACAATGGAAAAGACGTTGGTTGGAATGGAAAAATGCATTCTGTGTGATATTTTAATTTGAATAAACGCCTGTTAATGCGTCTGTTCAGACTGACATTGGCATGCCGTATCTATAACATATTTCCAATCTGGTGTCCCAATCTTTTTCCATTGCATTGTGATTTTTTTTTTTTTTTTAAGGGGACATATGGTGCGATTTCAATTTCTCCTTTCTCTTCAAGTGTTACTTGAAGCTATTGGTGCATGAAGAAGATCTGTAAAGTTGCAAAGACTGAAGTCTCAAATCCAAAGAGATATTCTTTAACAAAGTCAAGACTCTGCAGCGCCCCCCTAAAACGCCTCGTTTAAACACGCCCCCACATGTCTACATCACTATGTGGAAATATTTGCATAATGCAGCCCAAATGTTCATACAAAGAAAGAAGCCGTGGTTTCAGTAACACAGTTAGTGTTGAAGCAGTCATGTCAGAGAGATGCTGTTTGTATCTACTTTAGGAGAAAGCAAAATAACTTTATTTTGTTCTTGCAAAAGTAGATGTATTTAGGAATCTTTGAGATTAGTTACAATAGAACAGCAATGCATTTCGGCGAACACATACGAGCTTCATCACTGTGTCTGTCACGCGACTCTGTTCCCCTTTCTGGCTTGAACTGATGGTAAAACTAAGAACATTATTAACTGTATTTACATTTATTTTGAAAGATAAAGCTTGTGTTACATTTCCGATGAGTGCTTGCGGTGATCGACCAATCACAATGCACTGGGTCAGTTGGCCATTCAGAGCAGACTGTGCTTGTCAGAAGGAGGGGCTTTATAGAAAATGTCATGTTTGAGAGAGGCGGGGCATAGAGGATCTACAATAATGTACAGTATTTGAAAAATAATGAGTTTTTAAATTTAAAGCATGTCAACATATTCTATTACACCAAATACGCAAAATAATGATCTTTAAAAAAGCATCATATGACCCCTTTAAATTTTGTTTTTGGTGACATGTCCATGCCTGCCATAAAAGAAAAACAGATCAACAAACCTGAACAGACAAGAGAATTAAGAGGGTTTTTAGGTTCATTTTCTATTTTGATATTATTGTAAAGTATGTAAATTATTATAGTCATGAAATGTTAATTCACAGTTAAGCATGATGATATATTTAGATCTTTCCTCACAGCATGGATATGATCTTATAATGTCCAAAGATATAATAATTAAACATATTTGCACATTAACTTTAACTATTACTTACATTTCAAGGTAGTATTTGTTGTACTGCTTTTAATTTATACGAAGTTGGTTAAAAATCACTGTATTGCTACATTGTGTCACAGTAATTACATTTATGAGAATATAATGAGAATCACATTTGAGAATAAAAATCAAGAGTAAAAAACACTTGCAATACAGTAATGAGAGTTTAGTGAGGGAATGTGCTTAATTGAGATGAAAATAATGTCTGTGAGTGTCTGTGATAGTTAAAGATTTTCATACACTTTTAGATTTCATTCCCAACAGGAAATGATTCTGTCACTCATTCTCTGAGGATTAGCACACTTCCTCTTAGGTAACATGAAGTGCACTTGTTTCGCCCACTCCTCTCTTCCAGATGGACCATTGAAGGTTTTAAACAGGTTTACAGTGTGCTCATCAGACACTGAAAATAAAGGCTGTGTTATACTCCAAAAGCGGCGCCTCAGCAATTCAAATCATGGCTGTTCTTCAAAAGGATAGAAGATGGGTCTCTGACGGATATCTCATTATTTCTCCTCGTCTGCTCACTGAAGTATCCACTTTGAACGCCGGACCATTCACAGCTAGTCTGCAGGCCGGACACAAGCAGTCAGAGCATGCATTTGCTTTCATTCAGAGCTTCTCAGTGCAGAGCATTTTCTCTGTCTCTTTGTTTGGGGCTCTAGAAACAGAAGGCTTTTGCAGAGAAACCGTGATGGATGTATTCTATGGTTTCCAGAGAGCTTCTTCACATCATGCTAGTAGTTGGACAGTTGAGACTACTGAAAAATCACTTCCAGTATATGTTCATTTGCACATCTTTTGTATTTAATTGATGTGGACTCGACTGTATTATTGTCCAAAACAACAGAAAGAAACAACAATCTGTAATTTTGATTAAATAAATGCAGCCTTGAATGTTGCACTTAAATGTAGCTATTGGCTCCTCTGCCAGTGTTTAGTTTAGAGACGTAAATTGACGACATTTCAATTTACAAGAACAAGAGACGGCGTGTGCTTCAACGTTTGATTAGATTTTCTTCAGGGTGCATCAGAAGTTTCTTCTGGGATATTTGCTGAATGCATGTGTTTGTAAGAGACAGAGCTCAGACAGATGTCTTTCCATGTCTGCAGGGGTCAAAACGCATCCTGAGGTCGAATGAGTACATGCTCCCACCCAGCGGCCTGATGGAAACAGACCTGGAGCTCACCTTTTCCCTACAGGTACATCTGTCTTCTCATACTGAATGTGTCTAACTGAACAAAATTTCTAAATATTGTGATATTTTTTGTTACTGCCCATCTAGTTGCGTATTTAACTGAGAAAGTGTGTGAGAATATATTAGTGCCTAAAAAAAGTCAATCTGAAAGCTTTCATGTTTCAGGGTTTTAGTACTCTTTGCATGGAGTGTTTACTTCATTCCCCTTTGTTTCTTCCAAGAACCCTCTATGTTTTTCCTCGTTTTGGGTCAGATATCCGGCATTTATAGCGGACACTTTAAGAGTTGTTTTGACAGGAAGTATGATGGGAAGATTTCATCAAATAAAGTGTGTTTGCTAGCATTGTCACAATGTTGCTGATAAAAAATGATGAAATCTCGTGCAACAATACGCTCAAATCACTGTTCTGTGGTACTTCCTTTCTTTAGTACCCACATTTCCTGAAGAGAGATGCCAACCGGCTGCAGATCATGCTTCAAAGGAGGAAACGCTATAAAAACAGAACTATTCTGGGCTACAAGACGCTGGCCGTTGGTGTTATTAATATGGCTGAGGTATGGGGATATCAGTCACACAACCCTGGTGCCCAGTTCATTGAAGCTTTTGCTGTGACCTCTTTATTTCACCCTTCTCCAGTAGCAAAGCACATCAAACTCACAGCTTTCATGTAAATTCAATATATCAACACTTGTTCTCTCACCTCACACATTAAAGGAGACATATGCATTGATTTCATGGTGATGGATTGGCTATTTTTGCCACCAGTGTCTGGGAAAGTAATGCATTACAATATTGTGTTACTCCCTCAAACAAACCTTGCAATGTGTTACTTCCAACTCTGGTTGCCACAGGTTTGCCATATATATATATATATATATATATTCTTGATTATAATTTGAACTATTGTGTTATTCAATAGTACTTTCAAGTTAACACATTTTGAAGGTACTAAATTGCAACTTCATTACAAATGCAATTGAAAAATTGAACTACGAAGCATTGATTGCAAAGTTTGAGAAAGTAGCAGTTCTAAAACTCATTAGAGTGCAAATATGGTAAAGTTTTCTGAAGTATTAGGTGGATATTTTTGGCTAAAAGTATGAAACGAAGGGGAAAATGTCATTCTCTTTTGTATTTGTAAGAGTTTCTCCACTTGGGGTCATTTATGTTACCAATAATTCGAATTTTAGAACACTTAATGACTATTATGTCTTGTTCTTGTTTTGAGAAAATTATTCTTAGGAATGTTGAGAGCCTTTAATTGAGCGTGGACCTACTGGTGCACTTTATTCAGCTATTTCACTTCTGAAAATGCCTGCAAGTAATCTCGTCTTTTCACCCCCGCAAATTCCATATTCCTCTCTGCTGAGATTCCAGCGATAATCATATTCAATAGAGACTCAAACACAGAAAACACTGAACATAGGGCACAATTCATCAAGAGATCGATTAGGAATCCAACCTCGAATTGACAAAAAAAAAAGGCTTTCAGATGGAGACCATGACCTGGAGTTAAGCTGAAAGGACAAGAAGGCATCTGAAGAATTCTGACTTTTTTGTCCATGTTTATGCTTAAAGGTGATGCAGCACCCGACAGATGGAGGCCAGATTTTAGGTCTCCATAGTAATGTGAAGGAAGCACCGATGCGTGCAGCAGAACTGAGTGTTTACTCACTGTCGAGTCAACCTATTGACCCAGAGGACGGCAGTGGTCACCCAGAGACAAAGGCCAAAGCTTCAGGTGATACACAAATGTCTCAATATATTAAAATAGAAAAGTGTGTTCACATTAAATGCAAAAGTGCTCTCATGAAACTCTAGATGGTGTAAGCAGATAGCTTCTAACTTAATCTGATATAATCACATCATTATTCACGTGGCACAGCTGACTGGTTTCTTTCAGCCAATGGGCTTGCAGCTCAGTATATAAATACTCGGCTAGTGCTTGCTGTAGCAGTCACAGTGTGCTTCAGATATCCTCCGCCTCCCCCAGCTCCACCTGTATATATCTGCTATGGGATAATTTAATGTATGTTATATATGGGGATTATTTTATATGTTATATGTGCAGCACAGCAGTAATTATTCTACATTACACTAAGGACAGCAAATCTATTTCAAGACCAAACACATTAACATTGCCATGTATACTACTATACTAAACTCTAAGAGACTTTTTCTTTACAGAACTGTTGTTTGGTCGAATTTCTGTGGGCAGTCCAGTCATTTCAATAGCAATCCACACAATTGCGAATCACGTTAGGCTGTGCTTCATACATCGTTACAGTACTTGTACAATGTACTTTTTTGCCTTTCACAAAAGGTAACAACATCTTAAATGGCAAGGAGGAGAACACATACTGGCAAAATCTTTAACCACTACACTAAACCACTCCATTTACCCAGTTGTCCTTGCAAGTGCATGACTGTACAAACCACAATATTACATCAGTGATTGGGTTTGTTTTGTACTGTAATTACATTGACTTGAAAGATGCTAATGGGCAGTTTGAGTGCATTAAGTTGCAATAAAGATAAAAAGTCCCCCGGAAACACTCTGTACCACAAAACATCCTCCAATCCATCATCTCAGAGCACAGACAAAAAAAAGTGACGGATGCTGCAGTACATTAAAAGGGAAAGTAGCTTCAGCAGCTCAAGTGTTCTCAAATTGGAGCAATAAGATTGCTACATTTTTTGAATGAATAATTTTAATGCTTTCCTGTTGGATGTTAGATGGTACTGCATCCCAGAGACTTTTGCTGCATTAAAATGTCAAGTACCATAGAGTCATTTAGTGTCTCTTTCTCTTTTAGACCGTTCTCCAGATATGGATAACTATTCTGAAGATGATGATGATAGTTACTCCTCAGAGCAAGAGGCGAGTGATGATGCTGTTCAAGGGCAGGTCAGGAGTTCTTACCAACATGTCTTTAATATATCTTGCTCTAAAAAAATATAATTTCTATGCAAAGTAAATTTTTATGCAATTACCTGTTTTCTGCTATGAGTGTAATCTGTCAATATCTTTGGTCTTATTGGTGTTAGTTTTCGCATATGGGTTAAGTTTAAAACATCGCTGTATTGGGAGAATTTATCTAAAAAAGAATTCCATCCCATTCCATTGGGCTGTAAGTAATTAAGAAGCTAGTTTTTGCAGTGTGTGGTTCATTAAATATTTTGCCCCATTTCTTTAGAAAAGGATCTCTACCTATCAAAAGCATCAGATTTCTTGAAATTCTGTTTTAGGACCTTTATGATGAGGATGATGATGTTCAGCGGAAGCCGAAAAAATCTAGGAGAAAAATGATTAGAACCATATCTATGACCCGGGTATGTACAGATATACTCCATCTGCATTTGTCCCGGGGGGGCCAGTAACAATCATCTGAGTACTTGCAGAAAGTAATAGGACCAATAACCGAGCCCTGGGGAACACCATTTGTAAAATATCTTTGTATACCAGAGAATACAGTTTTGCTAACTGACATGATAACAGTGCCAATAGCTGATATGATTAAATTGTATTATACTATATCACTGTGATATAATGCACCTTGTTCTCTGTTTCTTTCTGCATGCAGGCATGTTGTCACTGCAGTACAGTTAGATGACCCTGTCTGTTATCATAGATTAATTGTATTTTGATACATGTCACTTCAGGCAGCTACCTGATAGAAACATAGATAAATTGGCTTTGTGTCCAAAAGGTGGTGTTTGGTTCAGTGTTATCTAGTTCACAGAAAGTCATAGAAGGTGATGTTCTAATCCTCTTAAGCAAAGCTCACCATCAGGAACACAAATGCTAACCCAGGATCAATGTGTAAACTAGAGCGACACTAATATAGATTTCCTTACACTTTTCTGAAGCACATTTTAAAGTGTCTAACAACTACTGTTTGTACTTGCATTTAAAGTTACTTATATGATACAGTGCACTAATTGTGTACATACATGAAATTACACTGTACTTATATTTACAAAATACCTGCATTTAATTACATCTATAATTAATTTCTTAAGTTACATCCATTGCACTTTTGACTTTACCACTACTCTTAAAAGTAACTATACCTGCCCATAACTGCAGTTGTTAGCAACAAGATTGTTCAGCAATACATCATAAGTTTGTTTTACCAAACAATTTTTGGATGCAAATACATAGCAGTTAAAACTGCCTATATTGCCTATAAATAAAAAGTTGGACCAGAAATGCTTTATGCATTTTTTTTTATTTAATCTTTTGTTTTTACCTATTTTAGTGTCTCAACAAAAAACGCATGCCATAAAGTACAATAATATTACTGTTTTATGTACCATTATTTTTCTGTACTGTCATTATAACATGTATTGCATTGAACAGTTGCAACTCATAAGTCCTTGATGACGCATTCTCTCAATTTCTTTATAGCAACCCAATTTCAAGCAGAAGTTTGTTGCTCTCCTGAAGAGATTCAAAGTATCTGATGAGGTGAGGATTTTTTTTTGTCTTTCATAAGTTACAACAGAGAGAACTACATGTTTGCCTGAAGTTCTACACCCTACACTCTCTATTTTGCAGTCCTGTGATTTGTAATCACAAAATCACTTCAGCCATGAAATTCAACCTTTATAGAAACCGCCCTGGGACTTGGCAATGATTGATCTAGTTGCTGAAATGTGAGAGGAGGATTTTTTGCAGTGTAAGATATGACGTATAGCTCTTCTAAAACCAAATATACTGCTTATGGGATCATTACTTAGGCCACACATGTTTCTAGAGCCTGCATGCAAGATTTAAGTAGCTTTGTGGTCTCATTGTTAGAGTCTAAGCTTGTTAGTTGATAGCTGTTTGACTCTTTGGCTTCTTCGTCCGCTTGCCTTGGCTGCCACATTCCGTTATCCAAACCCTACAGGAAATGATCCAGATTTATTTGGCAATCAGTCCAGCAACTTCCTGATTCAGGGTGATGACATTGGCAGGCTGTTCCCATGAGTAGCATTGCCAACATGGGCTTGTCAATGCAATAGCTCACTTTGGGTGTGTCTCAAATATGTAGTGTATTTCAAAACACCTGTGACATTTGACAAAATGATTTCACTTTTGGGAATTTCCAACAGCAGTTAAATCACAGCTCTCGTCTGTGCTAACATCACATACTATAACATTAATTTGATGGCTGCACAACTGAGTAAAATCACTCTTTGGTGTTTTGCTGGTTTAAGCTGGTTTAGCTTGTCTTCTGTGCTGTCCAAGTTAGTGTTACTCTTTTTTTAAGCAGGGATAGTGGAGCAAAACAATGCTAACAAAGTCTGTTTGTGTGCTGACACATTTTTAATCAGTTTCCACTAATAAAGGATGGATCCAACTGTGAACACAATGCAGCACTTAAGACGTAAAAAGAGTAAAATTAGTTTATTTTATTATCTTGGAAAAGAAGTACAACAATGTTATTATTAGGATGATGTTAGGATATGCTCCCTTTTCTTCCAGACTCTCTTATCTCTTATCCTCTTTCTGTCTTTTGTTTACGTTTACACAATGAACTTCTTTCTGTCTTTTAGTCTCAGCTGCCTGAGGAGATGCATTTTACTGTATGAATGGGTCATTACTGGTGATTGTACTTGTCCTGTGAGAATTCTCTCTGAAAAAGATTGCACTGAAAGCCTGGTTTTTCAGCACGTTGACTTTTTGAAAATGGCCAAATCATTCTTAAGTCCCATTTTACAAAAAAAAAAAAAAAAAAAAAAAAATCTTATTAAGGTATTATAGTAATTTGTCATTACCTATGATATAAAATACTGTAATTTTTTGTTTGGCATAAATTAAAGGCAGTAGATCATATACCTCAATAAAAAAATATATATATTAATTACCGCAATGATAATTACTGTGGGCAAATTTGTTTAAATTGTCATGAAGTCAATTTGGTTTGAAATGTGAGCTGATCATGATTTACGTACATTTCATAAATATCTAAAATTGATTTATGTTTTGCTGGTTCGAAAAGGTCTTGGACTCAGACCCAGTTGATCAGACGCAGGAGGTTGAAGATTTGGATCTTCTGTATGACAGTCTAGAGGTTTATAACCAGAGCGACAGTGGCCCAGAGATGGAGGACAACGAGAGCCTTCTCAGCACTCCCAAACCCAAATTAAAGTAAGAGTCCTGAGTCATAGCTCTAGTCTGATGCATATTACACACAAAAATGGCAAGCCATTTTCAAAATCACATCTGATTGGCTGGCTTAAAGCAATTTGCTTGCTTTTTGTCAGTCTACTGGGGAAAGAAAAATTCCCTGGCTGTTATAAAGAAGACTTCTAAGGAAGAAGTGGTGCATTTGACAACGTTTAAAATTTCATGTAATTAAATCTTTTATTTATTTAGTTGGTGACAATTAGTAGAGAGCAAACTAGATATCCTTGTGAATATATTTCACTTTGTGAAGGTCTATAAGTTATCTCAACTTTCCCTTGGCTGTTCCTACTTCTAGATGCTCTACTCTTATTTCGTCCACTGTCTTGTTGACTCTTAGTCAAAGTGAACGACTTCCAGTTGCTTTGTTTTTGCAAATCGCTGACAGTGTAAACCCTAACCCTAACCCTCTTAAAGAACACTGAGGATAACTTAACTGATACTGGATCGTTGACCATGAAATCCAACATTTAGCTCTAAAACTGTTTTATATTCTTAACATGTGCATGTTTTCCACTCAAGGCCATTCTTTGAGGGAATGTCTCACTCCAGCTCACAGACGGAGATCGGCAGTTTGCACAGTCAGAAGAGCCAACCGAGAGAGCCAACCTCCACTGTACGTCTGACACTTTCAATGCCTGTATTATCAGTATTGTTCTGCCTAAACAAAGCCAAATACAGAACACGCAAATGTTGGTTGTATATTGTATATTTAATATACATTTTTAAAGAAAATTCCTTATAAATTTAAGCAAAGTCAAGTCAAACTCGTCTGTCACAGGACAGATCATAATCATAAATCAGTTTTGACAAAACATGTTGTAAATACATATTGCCTTTGTGAGAAAATAGGGTAATCCTATTCATCGTCTCTCCAAGGGAAATTATTATCATTTTTTAAATGATAATGTATATAAACTTTCAAAAATAGACCTAGAATCCAAGGTTGTTAGCTGATGATATATGCTTTTGTAGAAGCCACAAGTCCGTATGAATTCAATTTGTAAATATGTAAGTATACACAAATTCAAATATGTGGTATTTTATACCCAATTTATTATGTTGTAGTTATATTTTTGAATCCATGATGTCATTCACAGTGCTCCATGGGATGAGAAATTCACTCCCCTATAAAATAAAGTACAGTCTTCTCTAATTTACAAGTACTTTTTGCATAAAAAATGCAAGTTGTTTCTTGCAACTCTTATTTAAAGATTTTTTTTGCAACCCTTACCCTTCATAGAAAAGAAGTGTACAAGTGCATCTTCAAAGTATATATTTTCACATATAATATTAATGATATAAAAAGCCACTTGAGTGTACTTCAAGAGAGTACACTTTTAACGACTGTTTCTTAACACTCTTCAGTACACTTTAAAAATAATTGTTTTAATAATATCTAAAGAAGCACACTTGCCTATCTAAAGAAGAACATCAGCATATTCTGATGTGTTGTCTAACATGCTATAGCACATGTAAAACACGATTATAATTTGAACTGTAATGTGTGTTTAATATTATATTTTAGCATTAATATAATTTAAATGTACTAAACAACAACATAATTTAAAAATTTTTTACAAATGTGTAATTAAAATATCTTTACAAAATTTTGCATAGAATGTCAAAGTATATTTTAGACACAAATTATATTTTAGTTTAACGTAAATGTTTGTCAGTACATTCAGCATCACTATAACTATATTCAGTGTCAATAGAAGCAATTATGAAATTACATTTAAGATTAAGTTACAGAGAAATTACATATAAATATTAAGATTTCTTAAGTCCTTAAGAAAGTACTCCAAAGTTCAACTAATTTAATTTAAAGCTATAATATGTTTTCATTTAATTGCAATTAACATGCATTTAAGTGTCAGAAAAGATTGCATTCGGTTCACACGTAAGATCTTTTAAAATCGATTGCTTCTAAAATTAGTAGTAGTGTCTAGAGAAAATGGGAAAATACTTGCAGAACCAAAGCATGAACCCCATGCTCACTATGGTGCTTTGTTTCTGTGCATGTGTTGCAGGGTGGCGATGTGTTAACAGTGGATAAGAACAGGGTAATGGGTGGCAGAAATCCGGATGACCCTACAGCGGTGGACTCGGCAGCTGGGGTCAGTGACAATTTCTGCATTTCTATACATGTAACATACAGCCATTTTTACACGGCTCTCTGATATACTGTAGAGGATTGATAACTGTGTAGATATATAGGTGATGCAGTTTATTTACTTTTCTTTTTGGTTCTATTGGTTCTCTCTGTCCCTATATCAGTTCACATCTGTTTAAAGGGAAGAGTAACAGTGTGTGAGTGTTTAAATGTGTTTACTACCCAGCATCACCACAATAACAGCCCTAATGAGGCACTTTTAGAGAGATGGGAGGAGAGAGCGACAGAGCCAACAAATACGCTGCATCCATGTTGGACTTTAAAATGTTGTGCAGTAGGGCACATGTTATATTATTCTGTGTAGCTGGGATATAATTATAGGCCCGTTTGTCATTATTTACATCTTTCATAATGACTTTTTCAAACAATTCTGCTGTCTGTTGGACAGATTTGATCAAATCTATCAAGAATTAGAGCTCAATGACATAATAACAAAACAATTTCCATGTACACAAATGCAATATTAATATAAATCATTGCATTTGTAGATGCTTTTAATTAGCCTTTTTCAACTAATTTCTGTGGATCAGAAATAATGGTTATTAGGAATTTGAAATCTTAATGTTTATCCCTCTAAAATGCAACAGTATCAGTGTTATTTTAGTATTATCGAGAGTATATACTATTATAATATGTATATCATATTTTGAATGAGCTTTCTTTCAGTTTTGCTTTTAGTAATTTTAGTGTGTAAACTTATTTCAATTAGTTGCCAAGACAACATTTCTCATTTTCATTTAAGTGCTCCATCTAATAATAATATATTATTTAGTTTCAGATGTAAGTTAACAAATGATATTTTAGTTGTTGTGGTTTTAATTAACAACAATGGTGGACAAATCAAGTACTTGAGTAAAAGTACAGATTAATTAACCTTAATGAAGTAGTACTCCAGTAAAAAATCATTATAACATTAAAACTCATTTGCAATTTTACTTGAGTAAAAGTACAAAAGTACTTGATTTTAATTTACTTAAAGTGATAACTCACCCAAACATTAAACTCACCCCATTTCTGCAGAATGGTCACACCGGTCACAAATCAAGGATTTGTAAAGAAGAATGTCTGAGGTTTTCAATATAATCCAAAAGGAGACTGGTTTTCCTTTTTTGTTTACAAAACTTGATTCTTGCGAGACTAGCATGCTCTCACCAGAGTTTACGCTACAATATTACAATCCACTGAAACTGCACTCTCTTGTGAAAGCTACTGTAGATATTACTTTTTGTAAAGTTTAAATATGGATATTTTTTAGCTGCGTCAGTTTACTTCAGAAGGGCTTATTTAACTCCCTGAAATCTATGGAGCTTTTTTTTATGATTGATGCTTGCACTTTTTTGGCTTTTAAATTTTCAACTGCCATCCACTGGCATTATAATGCTTGGAAGAGCCAGGACATTATTTAAATTAGAGATGTTCAGATACCCTTTTTCTCTTCCCGATACCGATTCCGATACCTGGGCTCAGGGTATCGGCCGATACCAAGTACTGATCCGATACCTGGGTGTGATATTTCCGATACTAGTATCGGAATCGGAACAACTCTAATTTAAATATAAGTTTGATTGTATTCATCTTAAATAATAAAGTCATATACACCCAGGATGCCTCGAGGGTGATTAAATAACTGGGTAATTTTCATTTTTGGGTGAAATATCAATGTAAGTATTAAAAGTAAAACGACAAAAAGCTTCACAAATAATGGACAGTCATGACCTACATTTGCCTTTTATTCAATTTGGCCAATAAATCAGTTGTTGACCGAAGAACAATTTCAGTCAGATCAGTCTGATTCAAAAACGAATCGTTTAGCTTGATCTGTGAACCAATTTATCGGCTTCATTTGAAAGAATCAGAGAGAATTTACATCTCAGGAAGGGGTGAGTTCTCCAGTTCAACATAATGGGGAATGGTTTTTTTTTCTGAAATATAGCTCAAGAAAATATCATGCTTTGGAATGTAGAGAAGCAAACATTTCCCAAAATAAAAATAACAGTACAGATACTTGAAAAATGTACTTAAGGTAAGAAAGTACAAATCAGCTGTCCACCGGTTAACAATAACAACACTACTAATGAATATCAAACTTCAGCATCTAGCTTGTAGAATTCAGATTCATGTCTATAGACCGCAATATCATATTGTAAGACTTGGGCCAGTAAGCAGGACACTCTAGCATTGTGGTGTCATGCAACCAATCACCGGTCATGTTTTCTTCAAACAAGAGAAAAATCAACTTTATCTTTAGTAGGAGATGCCCTGTCCTTCTTTTATTCTTTCATAAGGGCCGTCCTGTTGTTATTGTTTTTGTGCACTGACTGAAGATAATTCAAGGCTGTGATCTGTGTCGCACACTTAATCAGCCCTCACACACACACACACACACACACA
The DNA here is from genome assembly GCF_023724105.1 of Carassius gibelio. Lineage (NCBI taxonomy): Eukaryota > Metazoa > Chordata > Actinopteri > Cypriniformes > Cyprinidae > Carassius > Carassius gibelio. Next base: position 37,029,779 of record NC_068417.1, read on the forward strand.
CACACACACTCTTTCAGACACATCCACACAACGCAATTCTGCTTCGTGGTTAAGTGGCCGTTGCCACAGCAACATGACAGTTTTCCCGGTGGCGTGAGCACTTGAAGAGAGTGATAGATGTTCCCTCCTGATGTTTTTGTCTGCACGCAGGAGCTGGTGGAGGACGAGGCGGGTGGCGGCGTGGCATCATGTGAAGCCAGTATGAGCTGGGACGTGAGCACTGAGAAACTAGCAGGAACGGGGGGCAAACTCTGCAAGGCTGACTCGCCTAGGTAACACACGCCTTCCTGTGTAGCCTTTCCATCTGTTTTTGTGCTGCAACCTCTCGCTCACCCTCAAACTCCAATTTTTTTCTGTCTGAACTTAATTAACTTAACTTGTTTTGAATTTAATAACAGTCCTAGCAGATGTTCTTACTTCTGAGTGTTTCTTTATTTACAGAGAGCAAATGTTTAGTCTGAAAACACGGTGCCATAAAACTTTGAATGTGAAAACTTTGAATGTGAATGAACTCGTGGTAATGCACGTCCCTATGGAACAGGTTTTATTGTGTCATATTTTTTCCATTGCACTGTGAGAAACTCTGGCCAACCAATGAGATTTGCATCTTTGTTCAAATGTTAATTTCGTCAACGAAGTCTATGATGAAAAATGTTCGTTGATGAGCTTTTCTCTTATGCCAAAAATTAGACAACAGTAAGGTCAATAAACGATATATGACAATCTCAATACGCAATATCATTGATGATAAAAACTTGAATGTAGACTTAAATGTAATAAAAAACATTACACAAAAATGTTTTGTCGAAAAAATATTGTGGACTGCTGTGCGCGCCTCTACTACATGAGCTTCCACGTTTATGGTTGCCAGATATCAACTTTTAAAAGGATACATTTTATTATTATTATTATTCAAATAAACCATCTATTTGCACTTATTGGTGAAAGTGCAATATTTCTTTCAAAATGCAAAAAATAATTTCTCAAATTGCAACAGTCATTGTGATCATAATTTTGAGCTCTATATATACATAGCTCAAAATTATAATCACAATTTTTCATTGACTTTTCATAGACTTAAACAGAACAATTTGACTAAATATAATTAACTATATGTAACAAAAAAGTAGGTCACAGGATCAAGACTAAGGCTGAATTAATGGCTGACAAAATGAACATTACAAGCCCAGAGCTGCTGCGGCTGCATAAAACTATGATTTGGTTGACGCTCACGAACAGACTTTATTGCCAAATAGAATCTGAAGCTTGCTCTGTCTTGTCTTCCTGTGACAAGTGAATGTCAAACAAAGTTGTGCAATGTTTTGCATCCCAGAGATGTCAGAGAGTGAAACTGCATTTTCATTCTTTGTTTGTTTTTGTTTTGTTTTTTTAATCTGAACAGACACATCATAAAGTGAAAACCTGGCCAACTGTTTATGCTGAACATTCATGCTGGTGACAGTAGGCATTTACTGAACAGTAAAATTTACGGATTACAATTTTTTTCTTACATATATATATACCCCAACCAACAATTTTGCTCTAATAAAATCTTATTTTGAATGAACTGGTGGCAATTCATCTGCATAGACTGACACCAATATTTGCATGCCAACAATTTAAAAATAATTTTAGTTTCACCTTGCAAAAAAACTCTGACCATCCAATAAGACTGGCACTTTTGGTCACATGCCCAGAGCTGGTGCTGTTGCATAAAACTACAATTTTGCCCTGAAACTTTGATGACTGAATTGAAATGGATCCAAATCTGAGCTTGCAGTCAATTGTAGAAAGGAATGGGTTTCGAGGAAACTAAAGTCTGGAATATGTCACCAAAGAGAAGTCTGTAAATTGAGTGCAGTTGCATTCACAATAAGATTAATATCATGCATTTATCAAGTAAAGTAAATGTTTATTTCATGCCCACTTGAAACCAGCGAGTGTGAAAAGTACATTTTAAGAGAGTTTTTTTTCCCCTAAAAACTCCAGAGGACCAAAAGTGCTCAGTTGAAGAAACACCCATCTGTTATATTTCTCTAGTGGTCCATTACAACATCAAATCGTCTGTTCTTCCATGTAGTTTTCTAGTTGGTTGTTCTCACAGGCCTCTGCTAGAACAGCATATGTGTGTGTTTGCATTGGCTAATGAGCTCATTAAGACCCAGTCCCCAAGCGATGGGCTCACGGACACTTTAGGAAATGTGGAGCGCAGCAGTGCATCACTGACTCTCATCTTTTTAGCTTCTTTCTGTGGTGCCTTGGGAGGCAGAAGATGCCACAAATTGTGATCCACGATCAACTCTATTATTATAGTGCTACAGATCTTAGTTCAGACTGAAATAACAACCCTGGGGTGTTCTTCATCTGAGCTGAATATTGTACATTTATATCCAATCCAGCGGGTCAGTCTCCATCTAGAACCAGCTACAATGTTTTAAAGCAGACCTTTGCCTTCAGCAGGTTTTAGTTTGGTTTTCCAGCATGCCAAACTATAACAACTAAGAACCAGCAATGCTAATATGTCTTTCTCCTTGTTGGGTGGCCAGTAAAACCGACAGTAAGCTGCAGCGGCGTCCACGAAGCACATCCATGAAGGACAGACAGAACTCTAAAGCTCAGAGCGATCGCACCAGCAGCATCGAGAGCGAGACCTCGCCAGACTCCAGGCTCATCACACAGGTTTGTGTAAGTGTGTGTTTGTGTCTGCCGGGATAAGAATAAGGAAATACTGCAATATTGATTTGTGTATACGAGTGCTCATTTTCCGACTTGACGTCCTTTCTGTCACAGGTCCCGAGGAAATCAGTGTACGATCAACTCAACCAGATCCTAATCTCTGACGAACATCTGCCCGAGAATATCGTTCTTATTAACACTACAGACTGGCAGGGACAGGTGTGTTTCCAGCACTGCTTTTTACACTGTGTGGTTGCCTAGTTTTCCAATAAAAGTACTAAAACATCCTGAAACAACATAAAATGTAATTGAGAATCAAAAGTGTGCAATGGGATAACACTTTTTAGTGAATTTCTTTTGTATTAAGTAAATATTTTCTTACCATATAGGCAAATCATTTCTTGTTTTAACCGTAAACCTTGCTACATTTTGGTACATTTGGTAAATTATGTTCCCATTGTGTTTTATCATTGAAGAAAACATATAATGTTGATGTTTTGTGAATATGTTTTGTCAATATTTTTAGTGAAAAACTGAAAAAAAGCTAATTAAGAAAATGAATTAATGTAAAAAACTAAATTAAAGTTTTCTGTGTGTATTTTAGTTATTTCATAAAAGTGTGCTTTTGTAAAATCAAGTTTAAAGATTTTTTAGCAACTTCTGTAGCCAAGTAAGTAAATGATTTATTATGTAAGTTAGTGGATTAGTGTTAGCATTAGTATTTCTACAATGTGGATACAATTATGCCTTCAAAACAATAGCAGAGATATAAGAGAGTTATAATTATGAAAAGAAGAGAGGAGACTTGTTCTTGATTTACTTGTCTCAGAGTTCACTTGATTTATTGAATAGTAGATTATTTTAATAAGAGATGGTTATTATGTTAACAGGACTGACGCATTAACCTGGGAATATGAACTGTTTTTATCACTCATCTTGTCTGTTTGGATTTATGTGTCCTTCCCTGAGGCTGATGTGTCCCACAGGGATAGACATTACGTACATCGCAGTCCTCATAACTCGTTTTCATTCATACTGTCTCGTTAGCATTCGCACTAATTCCCTCGTGCTGCTTTTTGAGCCGTGAACTCTGTTTCTGTGTCAGTATTTGAATGAGATTCTTCAGGAGCACAAGCAGCCTATTGTATCCACCGTCTCCCCCGCAGATGTTCAGGCCGCCTTCAACACCATCGTCACCAGGATTCAACGATTGTAAGCCTCACTGTGCACGCAACAACACACAAACTGACCCTAGCACGCCTTATACATGAGAAAATTAATTGAGTGGGTATTTCGGTGAGAACTTGAGCATGATATTTTGCATCTCTCATTTTTGTCATTGTGTCAGCTGCAACTGCAATGCACAAACACCACCCACCATTAAAGTGGCAGTGGTGGGCGATCAGAGTTACCTCAGCACGGTCCTTCGCTGTTTTGTGGAGCAGCTCGCCAACAAGACGCCTGATTGGTTGACCTACATTCGGTTCCTAGTCATTCCTGTTGGTAAGCTGAATAAAGCATCTGAAGCACATCCCAAAATGATCTCTCTCATATATGTACACTCACTGGCCACTTTATTAGGTAAACCGGTGTTGGAAACATTCCTCAGAGATTTTGGTCCATATTGACGTAATAGCATCACACAGTTGCACACCCATGATGTGAATCTCCCGTTCCACCACATCCCAAAGCTGCTCTATTGGATTGAGATCCGGTGACTGTGGAGGGCGTTTGGGTAATGTGAACTCATTGTCATGATCAAGAAACCAGTCTGAGATGATTTGAGCATTGTGACATGGTGCATTATCCTGCTGGAAGTAGCCATCAGAAGATGGGCACACTGTAGTCATAAAGGGATGGACATGGTCAGAAACAATGCTCAAGACTGTGGCGTTTAAACAATGCTCAGTTGGTACTAAGGGGCCCAAATTGTGGCAAGAAAATATCCCCCAATCCATTACACCACAAGCAGCCTGAACCATTGAGACAAGCCAAGATGGATCCATGCTTTCATATTCTTTACGCCAAATTCTGACCCTACCATCTGAATGTTGCAGCAGATATCGAGACATATCAGACGAGGCAACGTTTTCCCAAATCTTCTACTGTACAATCTAGTTGAGCGTGTGTGAATTGTAGCCTCTGTTTCCTGTTCTTAGCTGACAGGAGCAGCACCCGGTGAGGTCTTCTGCTGGCGTAGCCCAGCGGTTCAGGGTTTGATGTGTTGTGTGTTCAGAGATGCTCTTCTGCACACCTTGGTTGTAACGAGTGATTATTTGAGTTACTGTTGCCTTTCTATCATCTCTAATCAGTCTGCGAATTCTCCTTTGACCTCTTGACATCAACAAGCCATTTTCGTCCACACAACTGCCGCTCGCTGGATATTTTCTCTTTTTCAGATCATTCTCTGTTAACCCTAGAGATGCTTGTGCATGAAAATCCCAGTAGATCAGCAGTTTCTGAAATACTCAGACCAGCCCGTCTGGCTCTAACAACCATTCCATGTTCAAAGTCACTTAAATCCCCTTTCTTCCCCATTCTGATGCTCGGTTTGAACTTTAGTAAGTCTTCTTCTCCACATCTAGATGCCTAAATACATTGAGTTGCTGCCATGTGATTGGCTGATTAGCAATTTGTTTTACCAAGCAATTGAACAGGTGTATCTAATAAAGTGGCCGGTGAGTGTATATATATATATATATAGAGAGAGAGAGAGAGAGAGTAATATGCTAATTACAGTAGGTTTTATAGCTGTTTTCAAATGTGACCTGTGCTGGCAAAATGAGTCGGCATGTGCAACTAATCATAGAACGGATAGTTCCGGACCTTGATTCTGATTGGCTGAGCCACGTTCAAAGCTGTTGTAAATAAAGGGCCAATCACATAACGCATCTTTTGAGCACTCAAGTCTATTTCAAATGTAGATTGTTTTGGAAGCAGCGTTTTCACGAATGCATGTGGTTTTTTCATAATGCCGCAAGCGCACCGCGGGTCATGTGACAAGAACCAACCAATCAGCTTCATTCTAGATGATAATAGCTGGACTGGGATAGCCAGTTTTAAATAAATTTAGTAGCAGAGCTACTGCAAGTGATTTTTAGTGCTGCAAATCCTTTTAGTTTTTGCTGAAACTTCTGCTCTTCATGGAAAGTACATGGTAGATTAGCTACGGCATACGCTCAACACTTCATTAGACCCTTATCTAGCAATCCCAATGCTCCAAATAGTAATTAAACATCTAAAAGTATCTTTATTTGTACATTTTCTGAGAGGAGTTTTCTTCTCATACTGATTGACATCCATAGCACGTGCATAAAGATGACTGACACAGACGGCACATGATCCACATAAATATACACAAATATACAGAATCACAGTAGTCACACAAACATAAACTGTTATGTCTTAAGTGCACATTTGAGGAACTGTTGGGGAAAAACACTGTATTTATAACATTATATTAGATCCGTGCAGTACACTATGTCTTAGTCATATTTAGTGTTTATTTTGGTCTTTGGTGTAATGTGAAAGACAACTACTTTATTCTGCGGTATTTCTTCAGTGTGAGCTAAATGTACTTCGTTTTTGCTCAGGTTGTCACCCACTGGCGAAGTACATCTCAACATTTGACAGCAAGTTCAATAACATCTTCATGGACGCCGGATGGAGGGACGTGTTCGGGAGGTTAGAAGCTCCTAATTCAGGTTAGCAAGTCTGTTAATATGAGCTCTTCAGATGATTTCATGCCTTTGCTGTCTGATTTGATGCTGGTTCTGAATGCATGTGGTGTTTAATCTCTACAGATAATATTGATGTGGCAGGACGTGTCTCACAGTATCTGGCTGGAGCCAGCCTCTCCCACCAGTTCCCCATTTCTGAAGCAATGCTCACCTATAAACAAAAAAGGTATGGTCTTGTAGTATGTGTGCATGGAAATATGTAAATGATGTGGCATGTGTCAGTTACGCTTAAATGTAGTGTATGTTTGTTTACCATCCGGCCAAAATACAGTTGTATAAAGTGTGTCATAAACCCAGAAGGTTAATCTTACCAAATTTACCAACATGTCCAAGCCATATTTTACCCCAAATTCAAAATAAAGACATATTCAATTATATTTCAGTTAAAGAAACTGAAGGTTCTTTTAGAACAATTCTTGATTAGGGTAAAGAATGTACTGTGTTCTGAAACTCATCGCTGACAATAACAAATGAGAATGGGAATATACGCAATAAATAAAATAATGTTTTAATGCATAATGTAAATTCTAATTTGTTTAGTTTTTGGGGTGAAATTTTAGTTTTTGTTTTATGAGATTATATCAATATCACCAATCAGTCCATAAAGTAGATCAGACAATTAGTTGCACTTGTATTTTCTCTTCTTTTTTTATTATTATGTCACTCATTTGTTCGATCTGGTTTTATTTCGTCATTGAGACGTAGACGTGTGTTGAGGATGGCGCAGTAACTGTTATTTATGCTTTTTGGTCTTTTTTTTTTTGCCTTCAAGGAAGAGAAGTTTGTATTTTGATTTTTACATCAGGTACCTAATCGTGTGTTTGGGTTGACGTTTCAATGTTTGCTGTGGTTTAAATCACTCATGCTCTCAGTATCTCACACACACCTGTCTGCGTCACTACTAGTTTTTGCTCACTGTGTGTTTCGTGTTCATAATTCAGTCTTTTTGTGTCTTTAACTGATTTAGTTTGGTTTGAGTGTAACAGGTTTGGAGAAACTGAACTGAAAGATTACAGGTACCTGCAAGTGTTTATATACAAAATGTTATGATTATTTTGATTAAGGAAGACTTTTTGTTAATGCCAATTTTCTGAATACTCAGTTTCATTAATGTGATCAACTTAGATTTTAGCTGAAAAAAAACCTGTTAGTTGCTTGTGTCCAAAGCATTGGCTAAATGCGTTCTTATTAGAACAGGTTTTGAAATGATTTGGGAATAAAGGACTGGAGAATCCTGTTTTACCACTAGCAGACTGTGCTAAATTTCTCCTGTGAAAAACAATATCCGAAAATGGGGATGAATAACACATGCACACACTGACTGGAAGGTAAATCTGTGATCGTCTGGAGAAGGAACCAATTATCACTTTGAAGCGGATCAAAATAGAGAAAGATGAAGGTGGATATAGAGAGAGAAACCCAGGGGTACAGAACGTGAGGAAACACCTATAGACAGGCAACAAAGAGAAATGAATGAAGTGAGAATGGACAGCAGACCACATTAAAATATCAACAATAACTCCAACCCATCATTTTACAATCGTATTAGATGACGCATCAGAGCAGAGCCTAAAATAAACATTAAACTGTGTTCAGAGCACAATTTATTTCCGAAATGTTGTGCAAGACAGAATTCTCTCATTGAGAATTGATTAGATGTGCTTGAAGTCGCATTTTCTCCTCTTGGCCAAGCAAATCGAAACTTAATTTCTAACAAAAATGGCTTGAAAAAGTTGGCTGAAGTCAGTCATGTGGTGTGACCAGCTAAACATGCAGGGAAATTAGTTTTATTATTTAAAAAAAAAAAAAAACAGGAAATCATGTTATAGAGAGACTGATTTTTTTGTTCAGGTCAATAAGTCTCTTAAAATACCAAATAATTATTAATTAATTGAATACGATGTCATGTGGTGCGACTAATTTGACTATTGCACTAATTTGATATTTAATGATAATTCATAATTCATGTTTAGAGTGATAAGTTGTATTCAATGCATAGGGAAATTGTTCTGAAATATTTTTACGTTTAAACTTTTCTTTAAAATGGCAAAGAACCTGGCACGTTTTAAAACGGGAAACTCTTGTGGTGTGTGCATACCAAAAGCAAAGAGAAAATTTGCATTGCGTTATCGCTGTAGATTCTTTGTTGGATTTTTTAGTTCAGATTAAAACATCTCCCAATGCTCTCCTCCATTTTCTTATAGCACCAGACCTGTCAGTAAGCTCTTCGCAGATTGACTTGCGTGACGATGCATCATGTGAACTGATACCCGACTGAGCGTACGTTGCACATTCACAGCAATTGCGTCATGAATTTGCATAATTATTTGTGCGAGTAGATTACAAACAAAGTCAAATTACTTTATATTTAATCTACTTGCATGAATAATTAATTTTCCTTTTGGTGTGCTCGCACCATTAAAAGACGTTAACCCAGTTGGTGGAGTTTGCGGGTTCGAGGTTAAATAATTTAGCAAGTTTTATTCAAGTCAACTCAAGTAGATGTCTGGAAGCTGAGAGCTTTCTCAGCTGTGATTGGTCATTGTGCGTGTTGGTCAGACATCCCATCTAAGTAGGTGATTCTTGACCTTAAAAAGCTGCAAAGTGGATCAGACTTTATGCTTATATTTGAGTTTGGCTACATGAGACGATTCGGTGCTGGCTCTGTTTTTGTCAATTACAGTCGACTAAGTCCAGAATCTAGAAGTTCCTTGTGTTCTGGTTTCTTGCGTGTTGGAGAGCAGCTTCTGTCAGCTCTAGATGATGCTTGGAAAGAGTCACGGAAGATTATATAACAATGAGTTAAAACATGAAGCGCCCCATAGCCTGCGGCCTTACACCCCCTGATTGGTGGAGGATGTAAGAAGCTATCCCAGCATCCTCTCATGGCATGAGCCCTCACACTCACTGTGACCTCACAGCATTAGAGGGCACCTCTGTGTCACACATAGCCCCTTTCACACTGCACGTTGGTCCCGGGAAATGGCCGAAAAATTGCCGGATCGCCTTATGTGTGAACACAAACACATCCCGGGATCGATTCCAGGTTGGGGAACTAATAACACTGCCAGGTTCAGTCTTGGAACGAACTCATTGTGAGCAAAAGCCAGACCCAATGTGTCTGTGTCGTAGTGATGACCACATTATCGCGCGACTCTTTTAACGGCTGCTTTGAAGACAGATCGCGATTAAAAATATGTGCAAACTGTAACGAAGCAGAGATCAGTTAGCTCCTCACTATCCGCGCTGACGCTGAGATCGTTCACTAGCTTCAGTGAAAGTTAACATGCCTAGCGTTTTCGACTCGTACATCACACGTCACGCACTGATGTCACGTGTCGTTACGGGTTGTGTGTGAACGCATGCACATACTCCAGGTAATCACATGCAGTGTGAATGAACCAAAATCTAACGATCCGGGAACATTTGCCGGGACACATTACCTGTGTATTATCCAGAATCTCAGTGTGAAAGGGGCTTATCTGATCTGACACCCCCATTTTCACCCCCTGACGACTTCACACGCATCTCTCAGACCATCCACCCTCACTGATAACGAAACATTACACGTCCTGTCCGCCTGTGCTAACCACTCCCTCCTGTTTGACCCCCACAGCCCTGACGAAGACTCCTGCCAGAAGTTTGTCCCATTCATTGGGGTGAGAAAGGCTCTCTCTTTCATTTCATCTCTGCTGTTGTTATAAAGTGTCAGCTGCACTTTCCACAGATATACTTGGTTGTCCCATTACAAAAACATTAAAGGCACATATCTCATGTTTCTTATAGTGAAAAAAAAAACAAATTTATATATATATATATATATATATACAATAATAAATACAAAAGTTTTAAGTAACGTGTGTACTGTGTATATTTATTAAGTATATATAAATACATATATATTGAAAATATTCACATGTATTTACATGTTTATATTTATATTCATATAATTTATAGCTAAATATATTTATATATAAACATTTTTTTAAATATATACATGCATGGGTGTGTATTTATACACACATATATTATGTACTCAGAAACTTTTATTTTGGATGTGATTAATCGCAATTCATCATTTGACAGCCCTTTATATAATATAGTATAATTCTATTATAATATCAAATAATACATTAGTATCTCATTTAGCCTAAAAATGTTTAGCAACACCAAATTATCTAGTTTTATAAAATGTTGTTTATGTAAGGTTTATTACAGGAAAATAATGAAATCTCTCAAATTTGCATTCAGAGATTTTTGTTGTTGTTGTTTTGAATTTTTATGCTTGAGGCTTTTTTTCTCCACTTTTAATAAACAAATTAATAGCATTAACAACATGTTCTGCAGGTGTAAGTTTAAAAACAAGATTTTAGATAGCCATCATTTATGAGTTTTATGTTATTTTTATACCAAATGTGTTAGTTGTGTAGAGAAAATGATGTACCAGTTACTGTATATACTGTAGAATTAAATATTTGAAACAAAATTGTGTAAAGACAAACTTCAGATATGCTACACTTTTGCATGATTGTCACATCTTCTCATGATTATGACTTTATGCATACGTATGTATAACGTGTACATATCATTAATATAATAATCTCCAGTTATCATCTATACCGTTTTTCAAACCAATTTTGTATCAAATTGGATTAACTTTTGGTAATAAATCACAGTTGTTATGACTAGCGGTTAATTGCATCATGTTAAAAACGTTAAGTCGAGCATTGCAATGTGGCCTACATTTATGTCACAGTGCTGGATGTATGTTGAGGGTATTCTGTGCATACGGAAAATACTACAAAAAATGTAATTTAGGATTCTGATGTGTTTTCTTACAGTTGGTGAAAGTGGGGATTGTGGAGCACAGCTTATCTACATCAGGTAGGATTTACCTGAGACAGGAATGGACACAGTAACAGCAGTGAAACATGACTGATGTGTGTGTGTGTGTGTCGTCTGACAGTGGACTCTGATGACGCAGTGATGGTGGGCAGTGTGAGCATGCTCTCCTCACCTCCAGCACAGACGGGAACACCCTATGGGAAAGACATGACCTCCACCCCTCCGTCATCCCCCTCTGTTTCTGCCAGTCTCTCTGGAGCAGGGTACGAGAAATGGTGCATGCACTTGTGAAAATGTGTAGTGCAAATGTAGTGTAAACACCAAGGAATATATCGTAAGGAAATGAGGTTGGAAAAGAGCCTGAGGATGAGTCTAACATGACCATTCATCAAGTTATTCCAAGACAAAAATGAAGTGTCACCAACTTTAGTGCACAGACACAACATAATGAGAAATGAGGTTCATCAATGCAACTGATGCATTGATGAATCAACGTGAAACCGTCTCGTTCACACTTGTGTCTCAAACACGTGTGTATGCAGTTCTCCAGGAACCGGTGGGGAGGTGATGGGTCTCCAGGTGGACTACTGGACGTTACAGGGCGCAGAGAAGAAGAAAGAAGGTGAGAAGAGAGACGTGGGAATTAAGAACACGCTGAAGAGCAACTTCCGCTCGCTGCAGGTCTCCCGAATCCCCAACGGAGGGGAGCCTACACCTCCTCCAGGAATGGCCATGACCGTTGTCATGAAGGAGAAGAACAAGAAAGGTGTGTTCAAATGAGCTGCCGACTCGTAGAGCTGTGAACATGGTTGATTTGCTTCACGTCTGGTTTCCCTCTACTCTCAGTGATCTTCCTGAGCAAGAAGCTGAAAGAGAAGGACGTGGACTCCAAGAGTCAGGTGATAGACAGCATCAGCAGACTCATCTGCACCGCTAAACACCAGCACACCATGCTGAAGGGTAAACCACACACACAAACCCCAGAATACAGTCAAGTACATAGTGAAAGTGTCATTTGATGCATGCACTCTACTGCCACCCTGCGGTCACTGAATGTGATATTTGTTGTGAAACGTTGCATGTGTGCTTATTGAGGGATATAAAGGAGTTTTTATATTATCATAATAGTAAAAGTTGGGGATCAATAAGAGATTTTTAAGAAATTAGTACTTTTATTCACTAAGAATGCATTAAATTGAACGATAGTGTCAGTAAAGATTCTTGAATTGTTACCAACAAGGTAACACTTTATAATAACTGCACACTATTAATCATTAAGCATTAGTAAACAGATAATTCGTAATTTATAAAGCATTAATAGACAGTAATAAGCAGTTTATAAATACAGATATAAATGCTTTATTCTTGATTTAAAAGCATATCGATAATGTGTTTAATAATTGTATTTTCATACTTTATTCATGAACAATTTATCATTTCTCAATGAAGTATAGCATTATTTACAAACCAGTTATTTAGGAGTTGCCAGTGATTCATAAGATCACAAGAAATGTAGTAAATTCAGGTAGTTATAAAGCATTTAGTAGTGGTCAGTTAACTATTCATGTGAGCTCATCTAAAGTGAGTCTAGTTATGCCTTGTAAAGCATTTATAAATGATATTTAAAGACTCAGTTATCTTCTAAACAAAAATGGAAACAAACACCACACATTGATACAGAACATAGAAATATTAACAGCCTTTAAATCTCATTTGTAAAAGCTTTACAAGGCATAAATAGTCCTCACTTTAGATGAGCTCACAAAAATAGTTAACTAACAACTACATATGTTTTATAACTACCTGAATTAACCCTGAATTACAGTAGAAATACATGTTAATAAACCATTCATTAACACTATAAGTAACTATTACTATATGTCTGAATAAAAAGATGTATGAATGCACATTTAAATAGTTTATTAATCATTTACTTACAATTTCTAAGTGATCTTACGAACCATTGACAACTCCTTAATAACTGGTGTGTAAATAATGCTATACTTAATTTAGAAATGATAAATTGATCATTAATAAAGTATGAAAATACAATTATTAAACACATTATAGATATGCTTTTAAATCAGGTATAAAGCATTTATATCTGTGTTTATAAACTGCTTATAAATGTCTATTAATGCTTTATAAATGATGAATTAACTGTTTCCTAATGCTTAACTAATGATTAACAGTTATTATAAAGTGTTACCAATATATGTTATATGTGCAGTAGAGGTTGACTGATATTCTGCATTTGCTATTAGATATATTATTGAGTGACTTCTCACAGCAGTCATGTTTATCGTGGTCTTTGTCTCTGCAGTGTCCATCGATGGCGTAGAGTGGCACGACGTGAAGTTTTTCCAGCTGGCCGCGCAGTGGCCGACTCACGTGAAACACTTCCCTGTAGGGATCTTCGGCTACAGCAAACCCATGTGACCTGCTGCTGCTTCTTCAGCGCGAGGCGAACGTACAGATGTGGAATAAAGTGGATTTTCCTGTGGAAATGGTCAATTTAAAAGCCTGTGTCCTCAACAGAAATGTTGTCTGTGATGTTGCTTGTCATTTTTGTTGCTTTGGCGGTGGAAGGATCATTGGTGTTTTTGAAACAAACGCTGTCTTTTATTTCACGGCAGCTTCAGTTTGCACTTTGTTGGGTTAGAGTTTGTTATTATTTCTGTGAAATTTTCAGTGTTGATAATTGTTCTGTGTACAATATTATATAGGGTGGGATTTATGAAGTGAGCTTGATTGAATTTGCATTCAAAACGTTTGATAATGCCGTGTTAATATTTACAAATGGGAGACGTTAAAGGAATAGGACGGATTTGTGTGAGGATCAGTTCCCTGTAGCTCTTAAATCTCATTCTGTGCCCGTTTTGATGTCTGTAAGTTGATGACGACAAAAAAAATCCAGTTTTGGGTGAAGTGTTCCTTTAAATGACAAGTGGGAGGAGTTCGGCTGCAAGAGGGAGGGGCCACATAACTGGTGGGAGGGGTTTATGTTACAGTTTGTTAAATGATTTAGCATAGCTGTGAATCATAAAGAGCATGTCCTTTAAATTTAAGTAACATGAATACTTTTAGATTAAGAAAAGTGTCTTTTGGTTATTTAATACACTACTTTTTCATCTTTTAATTACCTGGATGAATATCACTAGCGTGCTTTGGTATTTTGTAATGAAGAAGGCAGTTTGTGTGGGTTCAATCTAAAGGGAGATCTCAAAATGCTTTAAAAAGCCCTTTAAATCGTTTTATTCCCTCTGTGTGGGGCGATGAGCAGATATTTTCACTTTTTACTCTTTTAACATTTCTACCTGCCATCTCAGATCGTTCACGGTGACCGTGTTACCAAGTGTTTTTAGAAAGGCTGTGTCTTTGTGTTGAATACAGGGTACAGTTACTGCCGGCTAATAAGGGCTCATACTAAAACATTGTTAGGATGATAACTTTTTGTAACTTCTGTGGTGGATCTGTTTATGTTCTTTCCCCTTATCAAAAGTCCCTTTACAGGAATGACCTGTTTGTAAATACTGAGGGAGGGTGAGAGCCGCTTTACCTGTGGTTGTATCTGTGTGTGTGAGAGAAAGATGTGTTTTTTTCAGTATTAATTTCATTGAGTTTGCTTTAATGGCTTGTGGCGTTATTTTACAGCCAACTGTGATATAGTTACATTGCGTATAAAATGATGTAATCATGTCTTTAATGGAGGGAACTGTTACTGTTTTTTTTTTTTTTCATTCTGTTTTAACAAAGTTTTTGTACTGGTTTTGTGTTGTGAGGTGGACTGTTGGGGTTTGTTCAACCATTTAGGTCCTAAGCACTACTTTTAGGGCAACATGAGATGCTTTTTCTTAAATCTTTAAAACTGAGAGAACACTAATATTCGATCTGTCTGTTACGAAAGGAAATGCAGACATTTGCACAAGCCGTATTTTTAAGTTGGACAGTATTGAATTTGAATGAACCACTAAGGAAAGCTTCTCTTCTTCTATTCTTTGTAATGTGTGTACATAAACATACAGTATACTGCCATTTCATATCATTTATACTGGTTTGAATTGTCATACAGATACTAAAATGATTTTAACCATGGCTGCATTGTGTTTTTTTTTTTTTTTTACATTTACAATTTGTTTTTCTATTTCCCTTTTTAAAGGAGTTGAACTCTTTTATAGGCTTTGTTTTGTTTTCAGACATTAATGAAAATAAGAAAGTGAACCGGTGTGTTCTGTTTGTAGAGTTTCTTTTCAGTATTTGATAAATACTTAATGGACGATTGTGCAAATAAATGACATAATAAAAAATAAAAAATATGTTTGTGTTGTTTGAACAGACTATTTTGTAAACGATAAAGTACAATTCTTTTTAGATTCAATTCTTTTATAAATAGTAGAAAATCTATCTAGTTCAGATTATTTATACATTATTTAACCTTCTATGGTAAGTTTTATGCTAATTGTTGAGAACTTCGACCGTTCATTCAGTAGCATCCTAGCCTAGCGTTAGCATCGCTGTTCTTTAAGGTGTTAGACGCAGCACTGCCATCTTTCGATGAGAATTATCATAGTTGTTTCTTGAGTTTTATGTGAATTTCACTGATACTGGTAAGTTTCAAAGAGTTTTGCACACAATAATAATACCCTTAACACAACAAAAAGTGACTTGGGTGTTTTATATTCAGCATTCTCTACGTTAAATATGTCCTTGTTTGGATTACCAATGTTCATGCCTACAACTGATTCTTATAGCACATTTATAAATATGTATTTATTAGTTTTTGTTAAATTTTTGACAAAACGGATCCAAAGGGGAAAACGTGAAAGAAAATAGTTTTCTTGAAAAACAAAATCTTAAAAATTGTTTATTCTTTTTTTATTTCTATCCTTAGATTTTATTCCTTAATTAAAGTCACGTTTAATGTTATATTTGATACACAAGCACTCATACAAATGACATGAATCATGTCTCATCTTAGATTATTATCATGAATCATGTATCATCTTATCTGTATGCATACAGTTATTACAGCTGCATCTTATTTAACAATTTCGAATAATTAAATAAATATCTGAAGTTATGTAATTGATCAACAACAACAAAAAATGGCCGAGAATTAAAATGACGCGCTTTTAAGGTCACGCGCACTTCTGTGTTCTGCCAACAGATGGCGGTAAGATCAATGTTAACTGTGACCTGACGTCACCCGTCACAATTATTGTACGGAATATTTAAATACCTTTGATGATGTAATAATTGAGTAGCAGTGTGAAGTAATATTGGCTGGAGCAGAAGACGATAGAAAGCGAGGTAAATCTCATCTATATTTTTCTTCTGATAAAATGTCTACAAAACACGCTGATTGCAGACAAATTCAGCTCCATGCGGGCATGGTTTATGAGACCCCTGCCGTAAATTAAATTTAATCTGTAAATTATCTGATTTTTTTTCCTCACAATGCCTCATTTATGAATATTAATTATGTGACGTTTGACGTTGCTCGGCAATTTTCCTGGAAGTGTCCAGTGACACAGTGTCATTAAAATTCATAACCGAGTCTGCCAGCGTTCTGCCGCCTCTATCAGTCGAAGCGCCGCCCACTTACTGCATGTCAACCAATCTGTGAAGCCCGTCACGCTGCTCATTAATATTAATGAGTAGTGGGATCGTCCGAGCGCAGCCGCAGACACCGGTCCGGTACTCGGTGCTGCTGACCTCTCCCTGTCCGCTTCTGGATATGAGATGTGTTCTCTCTCTGTGAGCTTGGCCTTGATTTAATACGGCGTCGGACAATAGTGCAGAGGACGCAGCGGAGATCCTAACAGGTATGTTATCATATGTTAATGAGCATCAGCGAGGGTCTCTTATAATATACATACAGCGAGGTAACCATTGCATTTATACCGTAATGTTCAGTTTAAATTTAAATGGGGTGTTTTATATAGGGGAAAGGGGTTCTGGGGATTTTGTTTAACCGCGGGGTTCTGTGGTAGTGGACTGGTAATATCGAGTGTATTGTGTGATGATTGTACAGTGACCTATGGACTGAGTCTCACATGCATCAGCAGTTGTGCATCATTCAGGACAACACCCATCCCACACACACACACACACACACACACACACCTAGAATAATCTAACGCCTGCTCTGTCTAACAACACTGTCACACTGATAAACACCGTTTACTGTCTCTGACTACACCCTGATCACGTAACCGCTGTGACATCATGACGCAAACACATCATTTCTGCTGCTTGAGCTGTTCTCTCAGAAACTGAGCTCCGTGCGTCTAGCCTAAATTATAGTTTAATTCACAGATTATGGCCTGACTCAGGACCGGTTACACCAGCAATACAGTAATTATGACAGGAAATAATTAACAAATGCAGGTAAATAGAGAATGAGACAAGACACTCAACAACTACAAATACACTGTATTAATTTGGCAAAAACCATTCATGCATTCATACACTAAAATTAAGTTTCTTGAAAAATGAACTCCAATTAAACTCTTGTAAAATGTAATCTTACTTCTAATGTAAGTTTAACATTTCATCAATGTGCTACTTGGCTCTTCTTGGTAATTATTTGTGAAATGTACTAGTCATTTTTGAGTCAGAATGGTTGGAAAGTAAATGCTACACCATTATTCAGTGTAGAATGAGCAAGTTTTCCAACACGTGTTTCTAAATTAAAATTCATTTTGATGCACTTTTTGTGGAAGCTAAACATTCCTGGTTTCACGATGAAGAAAAAGCGCATTACAAACACTCTAAGACATAACACGCATTGGTTATTGATGCATTCATCATTTCTTCCTGTTCACTGTAATTTGGTGCAACCAACATTCAGAAGCGCACAGAGAGAACATAAAACAGGAAATGATATCACATGACCCTTATGACTGTGTGTCAGGGTCAACAGGTGTTTTTATGAGAAGGCTAGGTCAGTTCACATTATAAAATGTCATCTGGTGCAACTCCCCCAAATCTAATGATATCTATGAATTAAAAATAAGATGTGCACTCTCGGAGTTTAAGTTTAAACTTTTGTTGAAAATAGTAAAAAAAAAGACCAATATGACTACTACTTTGTGTTTTATATTCGATTTGTCCTGATTTGCTGTCGAGCCAGAGACCTGAAGCGTTCAGGTAAGGTCTTGCCTGTAATATGCATTAGATGCTATAAATCACATCTAGCTTTAGCCAGTTATTGAATTCATAATACTGAGAGATTAAGAAGGAAAACTCTTTCCCATTGAATCCTGATTGGTGAATCACAAAGACGACTGTAGTGAACATGCACTGTAGCTGTCTTTGTGTCAGGTTTCAGCATCAAGGGACTTGCACTGATCGAAATCTTCACTCGGTGTAGTAACAGTTTAAAGACTCATCTGGTCAGAAGATTAGCTTTTGATAATGGGTTATTATCAGATATTTTCTCTTTACTGTAATGAGAGTACACTGTAAAAAATTTCTTGTTGTTTTTACAAAAACTTTTTGGCAGCTGTGGTTGCCAGAATAATTTTGTAAAAATACAGAAAACTGTAAACACATTTACGTCAAAAACTGTTAATTTTACAATATAAAGCTGTAATTTACAAACAAGAAAATGTGAATATAAACCAGTAAATTCAACAACACACAAAATTAAATCTGTTTTGTACCTTGAAAATACTGACAACCACCATAATAATAAAGATGGTACTGTATAAGAGAAAGCCACATGAAGTATCAAAGCTCATCACAAGTAGCTTCACCACAAGCAGAAGTATATATTAACATATAGAAGGTGCACATTTATGGAAACACAAAACACCATCATGGTAACACACGTGATACTTAAATAATGCAAAAAACTTTCATTAAGCAACAGAAGATGTAACATAAAGCTCAAATGTACATAACTGATAACAAGAACTATTTAAAAACATGATTATTTAAACAAAATACTTTCAAACGTGGAGTGTCACGCAGGGAATTCTGGGAATATCAGTTTACAGTTTTAGACTGTAAATTATACATTGATTTGTTCTTTTTTTACTTCTAAAAGCTGTATAATTAACAGAATTTTACTGTCAATTTACATTAAATGCTTTGTTAGATCTTTTACAGTTTTTCCCTGTATATAGTACGGGAACTTACTGTTAACCTATTATCAGTTTTTTTCCGAAGCGTTTTTACAAAATTTTACAGTTAAAATTACACTTATTTTTTACAGTGTACTAATGGAGTTATTTTTCTGCATTATGATAATGAAGACTGTGAAATTAAAATATGGTCACAAACAATGCATCTTCATTTTATTTAATGTAGCGTGCAGTGTTTACAGAAAACAAGGGCTGTTAGTCATAATTACACAATACTGAACTAATACTGTACTGTTAGTTTTAATAGCACATCCACTTTGTGATTTCATCTCTCAGATTTCATCACTGACTCAGCATCTGTGTTCTATTTCTGTTTCATTGTTGCCGTGGACATTAGAAAGTGATGACTGCTTCAGTGGAGTATGAATACATTCACTCAGAACGACTGAGGATCACACACTAACAGACTTTCAACAAACTCACAACAAACAAACAACTGACTGAAAATATCCAACATATTTGATCTCCAATGACTAGATGGATTCATATTCTGAAGCTAAGATATCTGTGGCCATCATACACTACTACTGAAATCCTTCAACTCCAACTCCTCTGGCTTTTAGCAGTTGGCTTGTGCTGACTATAAATTGGGGCGGAAATCTGGACAAGATACGTCTAGTGTTTTCTGTCTTAACTTTTCCAAACTGTTCACCTTAAAGGAACAGCTCACCCAAAAATGAAAGATAGCTAACAATGAACTCACTCTCAGACCATCTAAGATGAGAAGATGGGTTTGTTTCTTCATCAGATTTGGAGAAATGTAGCATTCTATCACTTCCTCTGCAGTGAATGGGTGCCGTCAGAATGAGAGTCTAAACAGATGATAAAAACATCACAATAATCCGCTTGTGAAGCAAAAACCTGCTTGATTGAAAGAAACCAATCCATCATTAATTTGGTTTGGACTGGAGTGGTGTGGATTACTTGAATTGTTTTATCAGCTGTTTGGACTCTCATTCTCACGGCACCCATTCACAACAGAGCATCCATTGCTGAGCAAGTGATATAATGCTGATAAAAATCTGACGAAGAAACATTTTCAGCAAATTAACACTTTTTGGGGGGTGATGTGTTTCTTTAATGTTGTAGATAGCTTACACAAAAGACCTCAACAGTGGGGATTTTATTTCTAACAGCTGCGCCTCGTCTTAGTTGTTCCTTCCTGTTTAATCATTACTAGATGACTAGCAGCAGAGCAAGGTTTAACTTGTAAGTAAATGATTTTCATTGTGGGAATTAACATGTGAAAGGCATAGTCACATGATTGTAATTCTTCGCATGTTGTGAGTGATTTCATCACACTGTGAAGCTGTTGATGCAGTATAGAACATAGACAGAAAGGACTGTTATCCGTCATGTGATTGGTCAGTTCTTTGGATGCAAGGCTTTATTGATTGAGTGGGATCACATGACCCACTGGAGGCTGAATGGAGGAGAATTACAGCATGAGACTGATGTTGTCTGGGTGAAGTGTCAGCAGATTTTAAAACTCAAAGCTACTGTTGTGACAAGTCTGGTCAAATAAGGGATCCAAATAGGACTGCCACAATCATGAAATTTGGTTAATTATACCATAATTAATCATTTATAATTGTTCCCTTCCTACATTTATTTGTACCATAACATTTACACTACAATTTACAATTACAGTAGCTTACATTTCAAATTTTGTACATTTATGGGAACCAGTCAGTAGCCTACAGACTGTTTTTGCCAGTGTTGGGGGTAACACATTACAAGTAACGCGAGTTACATTATCAGATTACTTGTTTCAAGTTACTAGGGTTGGGCGATATATCTAACGATACAGTCATGCGCATATCATGATTATAGCTAAATCGCCATCACCTGCTTTCAAATGGAGCGTCATTTAATAGACAGAGCTGTAGATCCCTCACAAGCTACGCAATTTCACGTTCATTATCGCGTTAAATAATGAACGTGATATTGCGTAGCTTGTGAGGGATCTACGGCTCTGTCTATTAAATGTAATTAGCTACTTTTTTAGAAAGTAGCGCAATTTTGTAATGCATTACTTTTAAAAAGTAACTTTCCCCAACACTGGTTTTTGCCATTATCTAATGCGTTAACATTCTCCGTTTTCTGACGCATTATGTTTTGTTTTAGTCCTTTGGTCTGTGTTCATGTGTTTCCTTGCTTAATCAATCATCCTGTTCACCTGTTGTTTGAATAATTATCTCATTAGTTCCCTTATAAGCCCTCGGTTCTCCTTTAGTCTCTGTCTGTTCTTGTTTGTAGATTGTGGTTTTCTCCTCTGTTGTTCCTGTTTCCTGAGCACTTGTGATTAAAGGTGATTACTTACTTCTCCTTGTTGAGAGAGTTTCTACTTTAAACACATTGCGTAATGAAGAACAGACCGAAACAATTTCTAGCAGCATTTTTCTTTCCTTCTGCTTTGGTCCCTTTCTTTGCTCCTCACCCACGGACCTGCCCACCATTCAGCTGCTCTGCCTGGAGCAGAAGGACCGTTCACTGGGGAACATACCAATGACTTTTTAGATTTGGCGTGTGTTGTTCATATTGCGTTGTGGGTTTTTTTGTTAATAATAAATTAAAGCACCTCCTCTCTCTCTCTCCCCACTGTGTGGTAAAACACACAACAGACAAGCACTGTTATCTGCAGCACTTTCTCTTTTGCCTCTCCTCTCTAGTGACATTGTAGCATGCACACACACACACACACACACACTTCACAACAGATATACAAATTATACTCTATAAGTGTAAATAATAATAATTCTTTATAAAAATGAATGTCATACTTATGTAAAATAATTCAAAACCGCATTACAGTGTTTCTTGGATGCCAGTTAACACACCGGTGTGGTAAAACATACAAACAGACGAGCACTGTTATCTGCAACACTTTCTCTTTTGCCTGTTAACCACAAAACACACAATGATGCAGTGTCCATCATATTAATAAACTAGAATATATGTCTTTAGTATACTTACAAAATATACATAATTATATACATATTACACATCTATTTTTTACACCTACGCATATCTATCTATTATTTATAAATGTATGTCTGTCAATACACATATTATTTAATCACATGGAATACTTTATCACCATTGATCATTTAAACATGAAATGAACACCTGTAAAACTATTTAAAAACTCATGAAATCATACCTCTCCTCTCTAGTGATATTTCAGGGAAGAGGATGAACTCCGTTTGTGCTGCGTTTTGAACGTCTTACCTACGTATGACGTCAGTGGACATGCATACTGTGACTATTAACTTTAATAAGAGCACACAGCCTTCTTTCAAAATAAAATTTGAAAAGCAATTCAGGGTTCAACATCCTCCTCACGGAAGAGGATTTCACAAGCTCCACTCCAAGTCCCAGCCTGCTGCCTTCCCAAAGCCTCATGGAGCTGATGCCAAAGCTCACTGCAGACACAAAGATTGATCCTGCCACAATGACAGAACCAGAAAGAGTAACAAATCTGTCCATCACACCCAGCCCTAATCTCTTGAGTCTCCGCTGGTTCCACCCAGCCCTGAATCTCTTGAGTCTCTGCTGGTTCCACCCAGTCTAGGATCTCCTGCGACTCCACTGGTTCCACCCAGCCCTGAATCTTCCAAGTCTCCGCTGGTACCGCCCAGCCCTGAATCTCTTGAGTCTCTGCTGGTTCCACCCACCCCAGGATCTCCTGTGTCTCCACTGGTTCCACCCAGCCCTGAATCTCTTGAGTCGCCTCTGGTTCCACACATCCCTGAATCCCTTGAGTCTCTGCTGGTTTCACCCAGCCCTGAATCTCTTGAGTCACCTCTGGTTCCACACATCCCTGAATCTCCAGAGTATCTGCTGGTTCCACCCAGTCTAGGATCTCCTGCGACTCCACTGGTTCCACCCAGCCCTGAATCTTCTAAGTCTCCGCTGGTACCGCCCAGCCCTGAATCTCTTGAGTCTCTGCTGGTTCCACCCAGTCTAGGATCTCCTGCGACTCCACTGGTTCCACCCAGCCCTGAATCTCCAGAGTATCTGCTGGTTCCACCCAGTCTAGGATCTCCTGCGACTCCACTGGTTCCACCCAGCCCTGAATCTTCTAAGTCTCCGCTGGTACCGCCCAGCCCTGAATCTCTTGAGTCTCTGCTGGTTCCACCCAGTCTAGGATCTCCTGCGACTCCACTGGTTCCACCCAGCCCTGAATCTCCAGAGTATCTGCTGGTTCCACCCAGTCTAGGATCTCCTGTGACTCCACTGGTTCCACCCAGCCCTGAATCTTCTAAGTCTCCGCTGGTACCGCCCAGCCCTGAATCTCTTGAGTCTCTGCTGGTTCCACCCACCCCAGGATCTCCTGTGTCTCCACTGGTTCCACCCAGCCCTGAATCTCTTGAGTCTCTGGAGGTTTCACCCAGCCCTGAATCTCTTGAGTCGCCTCTGGTTCCACACATCCCTGAATCTCCAGAGTATCTGCTGGTTCCACCCAGTCTAGGATCTCCTGCGACTCCACTGGTTCCACCCAGCCCTGAATCTTTTAAGTCTCCGCTGGTACCGCCCAGCCCTGAATCTCTTGAGTCTCTGCTGGTTTCACCCAGCCCTGAATCTCTTGAGTCGCCTCTGGTTCCACACATCCCTGAATCTCCAGAGTATCTGCTGGTTCCACCCAGTCTAGGATCTCCTGCGACTCCACTGGTTCCACCCAGCCCTGAATCTTCTAAGTCTCCGCTGGTACCGCCCAGCCCTGAATCTCTTGAGTCTCTGCTGGTTCCACCCAGTCTAGGATCTCCTGCGACTCCACTGGTTCCACCCAGCCCTGAATCTCCAGAGTATCTGCTGGTTCCACCCAGTCTAGGATCTCCTGCGACTCCACTGGTTCCACCCAGCCCTGAATCTTCTAAGTCTCCGCTGGTACCGCCCAGCCCTGAATCTCTTGAGTCTCTGCTGGTTCCACCCAGTCTAGGATCTCCTGCGACTCCACTGGTTCCACCCAGCCCTGAATCTCCAGAGTATCTGCTGGTTCCACCCAGTCTAGGATCTCCTGTGACTCCACTGGTTCCACCCAGCCCTGAATCTTCTAAGTCTCCGCTGGTACCGCCCAGCCCTGAATCTCTTGAGTCTCTGCTGGTTCCACCCACCCCAGGATCTCCTGTGTCTCCACTGGTTCCACCCAGCCCTGAATCTCTTGAGTCTCTGGAGGTTTCACCCAGCCCTGAATCTCTTGAGTCGCCTCTGGTTCCACACATCCCTGAATCTCCAGAGTATCTGCTGGTTCCACCCAGTCTAGGATCTCCTGCGACTCCACTGGTTCCACC
This sequence comes from Carassius gibelio, assembly GCF_023724105.1. NCBI lineage: Eukaryota > Metazoa > Chordata > Actinopteri > Cypriniformes > Cyprinidae > Carassius > Carassius gibelio. The sequence goes on from NC_068417.1 coordinate 37,054,484, forward strand.
CAGCCCTGAATCTTTTAAGTCTCCGCTGGTACCGCCCAGCCCTGAATCTCTTGAGTCTCTGCTGGTTTCACCCAGCCCTGAATCTCTTGAGTCGCCTCTGGTTCCACACATCCCTGAATCTCCAGAGTATCTGCTGGTTCCACCCAGTCTAGGATCTCCTGCGACTCCACTGGTTCCACCCAGCCCTGAATCTTTTAAGTCTCCGCTGGTACCGCCCAGCCCTGAATCTCTTGAGTCTCTGCTGGTTTCACCCAGCCCTGAATCTCTTGAGTCGCCTCTGGTTCCACACATCCCTGAATCTCCAGAGTATCTGCTGTTTCCACCTAATCTAGGATCTCCTGCGACTCCACTGGTTCCACCCAGCCCTGAATCTCAAGAGTATCTGCTGGTTTCACCCAGCCCTGAATCTCTTGAGTCGCCTCTGGTTCCACACATCCCTGAATCTCCAGAGTATCTGCTGTTTCCACCCAGTCTAGGATCTCCTGCGACTCCACTGGTTCCACCCAGCCCTGAATCTTTTAAGTCTCCGCTGGTACCGCCCAGCCCTGAATCTCTTGAGTCTCTGCTGGTTCCACCCACCCCAGGATCTCCTGTGTCTCCGCTGGGTCCACCCAGCCCTGAATCTCTTGAGTCTCTGCTGGTTTCACCCAGCCCTGAATCTCTTGAGTCGCCTCTGGTTCCACACATCCCTGAATCTCCAGAGTATATGCTGGTTCCACCCAGTCTAGGATCTCCTGCGACTCCACTGGTTCCACCCAGCCCTGAATCTTTTAAGTCTCCGCTGGTACCGCCCAGCCCTGAATCTCTTGAGTCTCTGCTGGTTCCACCTACCCCAGGATCTCCTGTGTCTCCGCTGGGTCCACCCAGCCCTGAATCTCTTGAGTCTCTGTTGTGTGTTTCCATATCTGCTACGAACATGCTACAAAAGCAGAAGACATCACCCTTATTCTTTTTTATGCTTTGTTTTTCACTGTGAAACATAATGCGTGCTGGGAGAGACTGCTGACAACTTTGATTGTTCTCCATTTGTCAGATTTCTCCATTTTACTCTAGTCAGATTTGATCTTGCGAGTCTCTGTGAGATCTCATGTCACTGTGAAATCATTCCTACAGTCAACAAGTGTGTGTGGTCTCGTGGTTTGGTCAATTTGTCTAGTGTGTGTGCGTTTAGAGAATTATAAGACTAAAAATCGTTTGAAGCTGTCTTCAGGTGTGTGGTCTCTCATAGTTTTAAGATCAGTTAAAATTTGAAAATTCCATTCTCATTTGTAGATTTGTGTTTTCCTCCTAAATTGTCTCTGTTTCCTGAACACTTTTATATTTTCTTACTATTCCTCTTCAAGAGAGTTTAACCACATTACGTAACAAATGCTTGTTCTAAAAACATTTATAATTGAATAACATTGTTAATGAAGTGTCATCTTTAGCACCTCTATAACTGAATATTCATTTTTCATGATGCTGTACAATCTGACTTATGATATCCTTTACTTTTTGTTTAAATTTTATATGCAATATAATAATATGTTAATATGTTAAGATTAGGCACATTTGTTGCCAATTCTTCTAGCATATTTACAAATATATTGTGATTTAAGTTCACTATTAATGAAGTTCAATGAGATATAATTGAAATAATTAATACGTCATTCCGAAACCTCAATCCTTCACCTTTTCCTTCACAGAGCATGTCCACCATGGTTTATCCACATGAAGAGAGACGAGAGAAGCCGACGCAGGAGGATATCATCTCCAGCACTAAACTGGTGATCCAGGGTCTGGAAGCTCTCAAGAGTGAGCACAACTCCATCCTGGAGAGTCTGGTGGAGACCATCCAGTGCTTAAAGAAAGATGAGGAGGCCAGTTTGGTTCATGAGAAGTCCAGCCTGCTGCGCAAGTCTGTGGAGATGATTGAGCTGGGCCTGGGGGAAGCACAGGTGAGGGATGATGATAGTATGGGGTGGGGTGAATGGATATGGTGGAGAAAGTCAGCATCCATTGCTGAACTAGTCAATGATGTAAAAATATTACATATCAGGTGATGATGGCCCTGTCCAACCACCTGAACGCAGTGGAGTCCGAGAAGCAGAAGATGCGTGCTCAGGTGCGACGGCTCTGTCAGGAGAACCAGTGGCTGAGAGATGAGCTAGCCAACACCCAGCAGAAGCTGCAGAAGAGCGAACAGAGCGTCGCACAGCTGGAGGAGGAGAAGAAACATCTGGAGTTCATGAACCAGCTCAAGAAATACGATGATGGGGTCTCTCCAGAGGTCAGTGTCTATGGGGTGGACCATTATACTGGCACAAGAAAAAAAAAAAATTACATCATGTTGCATTTTTTTTCTGATATCTATTTTTATTTTTTTGTAAATACTGTAGGAAATATTATAGGAAAAGTTTATACATCAGAAAGAAAGTTCTTGGTGCTAGTTCTACCTCCAGTGTCATTGTGTGTTGTTATTGTTCACTAAACCTAAAACTATCAAAACAAATCTCACTTATGTCAATAAAGCTGAAATAAGGTAAAAAATAAAATACTGTATAAATATTAGATCAAATATTAAATATAAAGCCAAAATAAGAAATGTTCCCCTTGCAACTAACTGATATTAAGCCAGTTTAATCGGAAGTATTACAATTAAATTACTTAAACTAAATAAAACTATATATGTATATGGCAAATGACTATGTATGTATAAAAAAAAAAAGCACAACACAATTTCTAAAATTTAAACTAAAATTACAAAATAAAAATAATAAAATTATGGCCAAATCTATCTATCTATAATTTTCAGTTTTTTATTCAGTTTAGTTTTAGTAATTGTGTTGTGTTTTTAGTATTTTTGTTTTCTTTTACAATATATCTATATAGTTTTTAATAATTATAATTGCAGTTTAGTTTTCTGTAGTAATACTTTATTTTATTTAAAGCCTATGGTTTTCATTTTAGACAACTAAAATAAATCTGGTGTATCCCTTGAATCGCTTTGATTTTGAATTCATTTTAATACATTTATAAGTAATTTACTAAATTAGAAAACTAAATTACAATGTTTTTGGTTCAAGAACCCAAGAATGAACATTTTAAGGGGACTTATAAATGAATAAAAAGACAACTATGGGTTAAATCTCCTCTGCAGCAATATCCTGTCGTTTCTTGGGAAATGAGTGGTGTCTTTCTTCCTGTAAGTGAAGCATTGATTTATTGTCAGTTTGAATGGATGACTCTGTTTTGCTGGAAGGAGATGTTACAAAGAAGATCTTCATTGTTAATGTGTGATGAATTAGTAAATGATATTCCTTGGCGAACAGAAGGTCATCTCCTTTACTTCAGTCCAATGTTTTTTATTTTTCTCTTTCTGCATTGGATGCATTTGAAGACACTCTATCTGTTAAAATGATAGTTGCCTCTAGCTTGTCATTTATATTTCATGAAAGGCTGTTTCATGCTATTATTTTCTGAATTAATTGAGTCATTAAAAGCTCTGAAGACAGTCATGCATGGACAGATGCAGCTTACACTGGGAATTATTTAATATATAAGACTAATAGTAACAGAGTATACTGTATATAAACAGCAATCATACTAAATTGAATATTTAAAAAAGAATACTAATGATTCTTCGATTTTGTTTTAGGAAGAGAAAAATAGTGAGACTCCCAGAGATGGCCTGGACGATTTGTTTCCCAATGATGAAGACGACCAGGGTAAAGAAGTGCAAACATGATACAGCAATCACCCTAACAAATCCACATTACAGCTTTTCACTTTCAGAATAATTTTTATTTTATGTTTTTCAGCTGATGAACGATTTTTAACTGGATTTCTAATTTGGTTGAACGTAACTTTAATCTGTTACCTTTTAGTAGGACACTTGGCAGCTCTACATCGATTGCCTTTTTCCTTTTCATATATATTTTATTTATTGCATATTAAATTAGGTATAATTCAAAAGCTTCAATGCACTCAAAACGTCATTCTGTGAAAACTGTATTCAAATTGGATGCTGCTTTACCATATTTTTCTAATCTAAAGAAAAAACGTATTGGTGGAAAGGTCTGATACTCAAGGTTCCATATTTGGCAACAGTTTTGTAATAAAAGTGAAATGTGACAGATATGTAATAATTTGTGACAGGAGAAAGCGTCAAAGCCTAAACAAAATCTCCCAGGATCTTCCATTTTTGTGATATCAACTTCAAATTCGGAACTCAACTTGTTTAGACATGTGGCTTTGATTTTCAGAGTCCAATTTATTTTGTAAAATATATATTGGGTTTAAAATGTAAAAAATGTTTGGTGCATTTGCTTTGCAATAGACAATTTTAGCATTTAAGCATTAAAAGCACCAGATGGCATAAAGGCAGTGTCTGCTTATAATAAAAAGAAAACTATGGTCGTTAATATAATAATCGTTATAGTTGTTCTTGGTGTGAACAGGCCATAATGCTTGTTGTTAATGCTTGTTTAACACTACTGACCCTGTATGGCACATTTGAGCTGAATTTGGCCATCTCTCATTACTTTTGCATGTCCTTTCAGTCCTTTTGCAAAGTCTGCATTGATGCGTGTGGATGCCATGTTGGTGTACTACCCAATAGTCAAAGTGGCTTTGCATTACCAAACTGTGGATTTGGGGCTAACCACAAGAATGTCATTTGAGACCGAGCTGGAGGAAGCATACAGTTCATATTTTTGATGATATCAGCAGTGTTACTCTCTGTCGCCCCCTTCAGTCTCACACCGGCACAACAGCGCCGCGCTTGCTGCCGCTCAGCAGGGAGGGTACGAGATCCCAGCGCGCCTCAGGACCCTCCATAACCTGGTGATCCAGTACGCCGCTCAGGGACGCTACGAGGTGGCCGTGCCTCTCTGCAAACAGGCTCTGGAGGACCTGGAGAAAACCTCTGGACATGACCACCCCGATGTGGCCACCATGCTCAACATCCTGGCTCTGGTCTACAGGTGCGTGTGCTTGCTCATGTGTAAGCGCATGTCTTTAATTACTCCACTCCCATGTCATTACAAACCTGAATGTTCATAGTTGCATCAAACTCAAAAAAGACAACAACAAAAAACAGTAAACGGGCACTGTAGCTTTCTAGCATCATAAAAAAGCATGGTCAACCTGGCTATATTTCAAAGTATTAAACACATAATGACTTATTACCTCAGAAAGCATTTATTTATCATTTGGAGTTCTATTGTGCCACTTTTATAGTGTATTAGCTTCACTTTCGATGCTCCGGTTTCCATTATTTGTAATTGCATTGACAAAAAAAACCAGTACAGTTTTCTAAATTTCTTCTTTTGTGTTCCACTGAAGAAATAAAGTAATTTTGTTTGGTTTAGGGACCAGAATAAATACAAGGAAGCTGCTCATCTCCTTAATGACGCCCTGTCAATCAGAGAAAAGACCCTGGGCAATGACCACCCAGCCGTAAGTACAACAGAAGACATATTAGACTAAAAACAGAGTCGTGCTTGGGATCCTGTCCAATATGTTTGCTACTAAATGTTTCAAATGTCTTCCAAACTTCAATATAGACCTATAGGAACAATGGCACTTAAAGCCAGCCAATCAGATTGGAGCATGTGATTTCTGAGAACGCTTTTTTGTATTTAAGACAAATGGTCCATGAACAGTGTCTGGATCCAAACTGCACGCTGTAATAATCAGTGTTTCATTACTAATCCAGGTGGCAGCCACCCTCAACAACCTGGCGGTGCTGTACGGAAAGAGAGGAAGATACAAGGAAGCAGAACCGCTGTGCAAGAGAGCCTTGGAGATCAGAGAGAAGGTACTGTTTGTGTCGTGTCAACTGATTCAAATCAGATTTGTGTCCAGTCAGCCATATTGTAAAGATGTTTCTGTGTGTTTCATTTCTCAGGTGTTGGGGCGGGAGCACCCAGACGTGGCCAAGCAGCTCAATAATCTGGCTCTGCTCTGTCAGAATCAGGCCAAGTATGACGAGGTGGAGTATTATTACTGCAGGGCTCTAGACATCTACGAGAAAAAACTGGGACCCGACGACCCCAATGTGGCCAAGACCAAAAACAACCTGGTGAATAGAATCAGCACTCAAAAAAACAACAACAGACTCGTTCATTGTTAAGAGGGCTATTTTAAAACATTTGTGACCCTGGAGCACACATAAATAGCACAGGAATATTTGCAGCAATAACCAAAAATACATTTTATGAGGCAGAATTATCCATTTTTCTTTCATGCCAAAATTCCAAAGGATATTAAGGTCATGTTCCATGAAGATATTTTGTACACTTCCTAACGTAAATAAATCCAAACCATTGCTTAGAACTTAATTTGGACTTTAAAGGCGATTTTCTCAATATGTTGATTTTTTTTTGCACCCTCAGACTCCAGATTTTTTAGATCTCAGCCAAATATTTTCCTATCGTAACAAACCATGCATCAATGGAAAGCTTGATTATTTCACAAAATTGACTCTTGTGGTTTTGTAGTGGATAATCATACATGTTCCTTTTTTAAGGATATCCCATCATCGTAAATGTGCTTCTTTGTTATTTTTCCTGCAGGCCTCATGCTATCTGAAACAGGGCAAGTACAAGGAAGCTGAGATCCTGTACAAAGAGATCCTGACGCGCGCCCACGAGAAAGAGTTTGGATCTGTAGATGGTACGATCATTGCTTGATTATGGCTCTTCGTTAGCCGCCAGCCTGCATGCTTCTCACAAAAGGGCTTTCTTTTCTTGTCTTGGCGATGCTATGAAACTGAACTGTTGTCATTGCTGAATGATACGCATTGATGACTTCACCAGCCGACCCGTGACTCTTGATATCTGCAAAACCTCACCTCTGGTTTACCACCATTCACAGAAATCCAGGAGCAAACACATCTGATTAAACACCTTTTTAATAGCAGACAATATAGGATTAATTCACACTCAGAAGGTTTTGGGACTAAATATGTTCTTGCCATATATGTATATGTTTTATGAATCGACTTTTAAATATGGACGCTATATTAGTGAACTGCTAGCCTGTGCCAGGCAAACTATTCAATGTGAATGTCTCCAAAATAAATGCGAAAGCAGAAGTGCAAAGCACTTTAGTGTACGAACATCTGAACAGATGGTTTGTATCTGTGATTTCCCTTTCTTTTACTTGGAAGTTGTACAACTTTCAGGAAACGTTCTCTGTTACGTCATTTTTGACTTTCTTTTATTTTAAGGATCTCATCCTTTTTTGTGTCATTTTTATATTGTGTTGATTTGTGTGTTGTCTATATGATTTTGTGAATCATTTTAATGTTGATTTCACACTTGATTTCAATAAATCAACTTGATTAATTTCTTCGTTTTTCTATATTTTCTGTTTCATACGTCCATGCCAAATTAATTTTGTGCTCTTGACATGTTCACCTGGTGCACTATTGGTAAATGACAAAGCTTCAACAATGTAGTTATTGTTATATCCCATACGTGTGAAAGCCCATCTCCTCCACTTATACAAAAAAGGGTAATTGCGACTATTGCATAATTGTGTAATTTTTATCTTTCAATTCTGACTATTTTCCTCAGAATTGCATGATATAAACACAATTACAAGTTATAAAGTAAGAATTGTATGATATATACACACGTAGTTATCACAAAACTTTTTTCTTGCAATTCAGACTTTTTTTTCGTACAAAATTGTTCGTTTATATCTCACGATTCTGCCATTTTTCTTGCCGTTATGACTCATTTTCTCAGAACTGTGAGATTTTAAGTAATAAAGTCCAATTCTAATGTAAAAGGCTGGCCATTTTCTTACAATTGTGAGTTTATATCTTGCAATTCTGACTTCAGCACTTGCGATTACGAATTTATGTCGTGCAATTTACAGAAAAAAGTCCGAAATGTGAGTTTATGTCACACAATTGTGAAAAAAGTCTAAAGTGTGGGATAAAAAGTTGCAACTGTGAGTCCAATTTTAATGGGAAAAAAGACTTCCAATTTTCTTACAATTTTGAGTTTATATCTTGCAATTCTGATTTTATGTCTTCAAAATATTATGATTATATCACATAATTGGGGGAAAAGTCTGAATTGTAAGATAAAAAAAAGGACTTTTATAGTAACTTTTTTATTTGTATTCAGTTGTGCAAACAAGCTTCCATACATAATGATTTTAACAAGTATAAAACCTAGCTATGAAACTCCTATAACCTTTGTAACCTAAACCTAAAGTTGTAGGAGGAACCCAGTCATATCTAGAAACTGAAATATCATCGAACCACTGTTCAGAGTGCCTTAGAAACAGCTTAGCAATTCTCTGGCTACATTTATAGATACATTATAATAATAATAAATATGATTTTACAGTAGTTACTATGGTATTTTGCAGTTTTTATCATGTGTTTTTGTAATGGCTGATTACAGTAGTGGAACTGTTTCTCTGTGTCTGCAGCTGAGAATAAACCCATCTGGATGCACGCTGAGGAAAGACAAGAGAGCAAAGTAGGTTTCTGCCAGCACATGCGTGTGTGTGTGTGAGTGTGGGTGTGTGTGTGTGTGTGTGTGTGTGTGTGTGTGTGAGTGCATGCATGGGTGTGTGTGTGTGTGTGTGAGTGTGTGTGTATGTGTGTGCATGCGTGGGTGGGGCTGTGTGTGCATGCGTGGGTGGGGCTGTGTGTGCATGCGTGGGTGTGTGTGTGTGTGTGTATTTGTGTGAGTGCATGCATGGCTGTGTGTGTGAGTTCATGCGTGGGTGTGTGTGTGTGAGTGCATGCGTGGGTGTGTGTGTGTGTGTGGGGGGGGGGGGTGTTTTGGGGTGAAATGCTGAAATGCTCATGTGGAAAGCTGATATAGTGGATCCAAAATGTCACCACCCGCTCTCAGTATATTCACCTTTAGTTGCACAGAGCCTGAACTGAAAACAATTCTAGCTTTTCACAAACAGTAACAAGATCCAGAGGAAACGAATCCCAACAACTGTGAATAAGGATTGCGCTGCAGTCCTCCCACAGATCCTCACTGGGGTTTAGCTGGAGGAGGACACTAGAGAACGATCTGTTTTGCTGCTCTGTTTAGGGTTCTTGTCATATTGAGAGCGTTGAAACTCATGGTTGGTTATCCTTAGTCTGCCAGTGTTTTGTGTTTTTTCAGTCCTGGCTCGAAATAAATGCCTCATCAAAAATATTTCTGCCTCTGTATCTTGTTCTTTGGCTGTGTTTCGTCAGACACATAGACTTTGTAAAGGACAAATGAATTCCCCATGCCTTTCCTCAAGCTGTACTGTAAATGTTTTGAAGAGTTTGTTTCCCTGACTGGATGATTGAGAGCTGAGAAGATTCTGAGACTTCACTGTCTGTCTCTGTGTGTTTTCCTCCTCCTTTTCTCTCAGGGAAAGTTGGCAGATGGGAATCATCATGGGGATTACGGCGGCTGGTACAAGGCCTGCAAGGTCAACAGGTGAGAAAAAGCAGCTACAATTACCCAAAATTACCTGCCCCAGAGCTAAACCTGCTGTCTGCAGTTAGTCCAGCTGAAACTTCAGCTTAAAGGAATGTGCCAGAAAGTTTAAGTTAAGGGCGCTACAAATAAGATGTACGGTTTTAAAATGTAAGGTCACAAGATATGCTTTGAAATAGTTTCTTTTTTGCAAGTGCTGCTACTTTCTTCAGAAAATGCACACCTTGTTTGAATATTAAGTGTGTTGGGCATTAAATGAGACTGTGTTTTTTTATACACAGCCCCACGGTGAACACCACGCTGAAGAACCTGGGCGCTCTGTACCGTAAGCAGGGGAAAATAGAGGCGGCTGAGACCCTAGAGGAGTGTGCCATGAGGTCCCGAAGACAGGTGCAACATCTGTGAGAATCAAAGCAGTGTATGCTGGGACACATGATGTCTTTATAACGTGTGTGTGTGTGTCAGGGAGCGGCAGTGGATCCTCAGAGAGATGGAGAGAGGCGCAGGAGCACTGCATCGATCTCCAGCGTGAAGTACGACTGCAGCAGTGACGTTGGAGAAGAGGGCAGTGTGGAGTGGAATGGGGTGAGTTACTAATATCTTTGTCATGTTAAGCTGCTTTAAGTGTATGAGGCCCCAAAGGGGACATGGTGATGAAAACATGGGAGATGGGAGGACAAATTATACCCTAATGCTTCTGCATGCTCTCGCAAAAGCATTACATTTCTCAGAGGAACTCTGTATTCTTTGTATTGCAAGATGCAAGATTACTGCATTCCCCTGAGAAACTTTTGCATGTCTCGTAAAAATGAGCAATTTCTCACAAATACTGTTTAGTTCCCTTACTTTGCATTTTTCACATAACGTGTTTTTTTCTTGCGAACCATTCTGTTCCAAAAGTATTGCATTCTTTTGCAAAAGTGTGGCACTCACTGAGAAACTTTGCACTCTCTCACAAAACATTTGTGTTCTAGCTCATATAATAAATTGCATTCCCTGATAAACTTTGCATTCGTTCGCAAAACATTTGCGTTCTTTCGCAAAAGTGTCAGGCTCCCTTAGAAATTTGCAATCTCCCTCAAAACATTTGCGTTCTTTCACAAATATGTTGCGCTCCCTCTGAACCTTTGCAATCTCTTGCAAAACATTCGCGTTTTTACGCAAATGTGTCATGCATTTTCACGCAAAACATTTGTGTTCTTTTGCAAATTGTCGCTCTCCCTGAGAAACTTTGCATTCTCTCACAAAACGTGCTTTTTTTCGCAAAGGTGTCAGGCTCCCTTAGAAACTTTGCATTCTCTGTCAAAACATTTGCGTTCTTTTGCAAATGTGTTGCGCTCCCTCTGAAAATTTGCTATCTCTTGCAAAAAATTCGCGTTTTTACGCAAATGTGTCATGCATTTTCTCGCAAAACATTTGTGTTCCTTTGCAAAATTGTCTCTCTCCCTGAGAAATTTTGCATTCTCTCACAAAACATGTGCTTTTTTTCGCAAAGGTGTCAGGCTCCCTTAGAAACTTTGCATTCTCTGTCAAAACATTTGCGTTCTTTCCCAAATATGTTGCGCTCCCTCTGAAACTTTGCAATCTCTTGCAAAACATTCGCGTTTTTACGCAAATGTGTCATGCATTTTCTCGCAAAACATTTTGTGTTCTTTTGCAAATTGTCGCTCTCCCTGAGAAACTTTGCATTCTCTCGCAAAACATGTGCTTTTTTTTCGCAAAGGTGTCAGGCTCCCTTAGAAACTTTGCATTCTCTGTCAAAACATTTGCGTTCTTTTGCAAATGTGTTGCGCTCCCTTAGAAACTTTGCATTCTCTGTCAAAACATTTGCGTTCTTTCCCAAATGTGTTGCGCTCCCTCTGAAACTTTGCAATCTCTTGCAAATGTCAAATGTCACGCATTCTCTCGCAAAACATTTGCCTTCTCTCGCAAAAGTGTCACACTCCTCCAACATTATGCAACAGAATGCAAAATCAATGAAATATAATTTTACCCTCCACCTCATTTTTTTTACCATCACCGTTAGTGTCTGCGTAGCAAGTGTTTTTTTTTATAATACTCATAAAATGTCCTCGCTATCTGACAGATATCACTTATTCATCAATTAAAAATAGTCTGTATACCTGTCAATTTTGGGTTGTCTAACACATCTTTGTTTTGAAGAGTGGCGTGTGGCAAAAGTTAGCAAAGCAGTGTAAGTTAGGAAAATGGCCAAATAGCTGACAGCATTACACCATACTTACATTAAGCATACATTGTCCATTTGCATGAAATTTTCTTTATTAATTCATGTTCCTTGTTGTACAATATTCAAAAAATAAGGAGTCCCAAGTCAAGAATTTAAGAGGTTAAGAATTTACTTGTGGCCACATTGCATTAATGCATTCACTCGCTTCGGGGGTGGGGTGATATTTGGCCACAATATCTTATTTTTGTCATATATGGAGCTCCATACATCAATGCATGTTTCCTCATATGTTCTGTATATATTATTTAATTAAAACTAATGATTAAATATTCATAATTTTAAACGATCTCAATTAAACACACAGAGTGACGCTTGAGTTGCAGAACAAAACGATTAACACAGTAATGACGTTGTGTTATCTGGCCGTGGCATTGACGTTGCTTTAAAACATGAGATGGTGGTCAGTGCTGCATTGGAGTCTCTTCAGTGTGCCAGAGTGACCGCGGTCCCCTGCTGATGTCACATCCTGTGTGACATCACTCATCACTGGCACTATCATTACATTACTACTGCTATGATTAACAATCACTGCAGAGCTATTTTTAATCATCGTCCTCTAGACTGTATAATTAAACGTCTGTGATTTATAAAACACAAGCGAGAGCAAAATCAAGACGAGAGCAATAGAGTCGTATCCCAGAAGTTATAAGTCCATTCATTTTCTCCATATATATATATATATATTGTTTACTTATAATGTAGAAATGTGCCTAGCATGAACTATGATGATAAACAAAGTGAGAAACCAGTTTTTGTAGAAACCAGTGTGACTTGCCTGTCATATCTAAAGTGTGTTTAATTGAGTACTTCTATTGGTCATCAATGGAGCTTAATACATTAATATATACTAACAAAACAAACCCTCACAGTGTCTTCATGTGCTTTCTCTCTCTCTCTCTCTCTCTGTCTCTGTCTCTCTCTCTCTCTCTCTCTCTCTCTCTGCATTAGGCCTAAGCTCTCCTCATCTTCCTCTGTCTGCTCTTACATCAGATCTGATGTAAATGGATTGCTCTCTTCTGGGTGGAGTGTGTGTGGAGAGAAGCCCAGCACAGCTTTCACTCTCCCAAAGGCTGATGGGATATCGTCTTACATTTCCTGTGTCTTCTTGCTCTCTCTTTCTCTGATTCTTCCAAACACGGACTGATGTGTTGCTCCTCTGTTGTTCTCTGCGATGTCTGTTTTCGTGTCTGCGTTGTTAACTGTGTTACACTGGTTTATAATCTGTAATATACAACCTCAGTGAGACACACGTTTGAAACCCATGAACGGGACGAATGAAAAGAAATTAGTTAGGCACATCTCTGCTCCATAATGTCGAGAAAATCCCCAACATCGTTTCAGTAATGTGATAAAAATGATATGTTATGGTAAATGGGAAACTCTTTTCAAATGTTTGGGTCTGTATGATTGTTTTATGTTTTTGAAAAGAAAGAAGTCACTTATTCTTTCCAAGGCTGCATGTATTTGATCAAAAATACAGTAAAACAGTGAAATAGTATTACAATATAATATATAATGTTACTATCTCTTAAACTGTAATTTATTCCTGTGTTTGAAGCTGTATTTTCAGCATCATTACTGCAGTCTTCAGTGTCACATGATCTTCAGAAATCATCTAAATAATAAGAAACAATAAATAAAAAATGTGCACGATATTCTAATTAAATCCCTCTATGTACGTAATTCGTTCTCGTGATTTAAAAGTCTCACAATTCAGCAAATCAAGGGAATTAATTAGTAAATCATACACATAATTTATGGCATGCAGGAAAAAGTTGCAAGCTAAATTATGTGCATGATTTACTAATTAGTTTCCTTGATTTTCTAAACTGTTAGGCTCTGTACTAATATGACGATTCGCTGCTCACGAAACATTTCTGATTATTATCAATGTTAAAAACCAAATATTTGTGGGAATCATGATATAATTTTCAGGATCCCTCGAAGAATACAATGTTCAAAGAACAGCATTTTATTTCAAATATAATATTTTACTTTGTTGCTTTGATCAGTGTACTCTTTCTCAATCAAAATACTCATTACGATAAATGAATGAAATAATTGTACTGACCCTAAACGTTTGACTGGTTTAACTACAGAACAAATCATAATAATAATTCAATATACTGTTGTGTTAACTTGTGCTATATTTAATTCCTGTTATTTAGCAGATATCTCTGTTAATAAACACACAGGTGCACATTGTTCTGGCCAACTCTCTTAAATTAATGTTTAATCTAGCAAACGGGAAAGTGTATATGGAAATACAATGGAGTCTGCTGATCATTTGCCATTCTGTACCAATTGCATTTATTTCCCAAGTCACAACAATTGAAAGGTTAAATTGGAAAACCTACATAAATTTCCCAAACAAACAAATGTCTACGGTTTTAAAAACAACACAAGGGCGAGAAAATGACTTAAAAATCACAATTTCATGCTAGTGATTTAAAAGTAGTGCAGAATTTAAAGACTTCTTCTTCATTTTCCTTCATGTATTTTCTTAGTTGTACATTTATATCTTCGTTTTCACATTTTATGGTCTCAAACCTTTGGACCCTGTTACATAACTCCTTGTTATAGCACAGTTTAGTTATCTTTATTTTATAAAACTTTTAAAACACTTGAACTAAGTCTATTATTTTCCCGCTCATAGTGATGTTCAGTTTTAGTTGACGTGTATGGCAGGGTATGTGTCGAGTAGACTAAACTCATTCTTCATTGGCTTTAGACTTTAAGAAAGGTCAAAAGTTCAGCCAGATTCTGCTCAGTCTGTCAACAGTGAGCTTCTTCAGAAACTGAAGCTGAACCCTTCATCTTTGAGTGTATTACAGTAGGTGTTGACTATTGACGATTGATGAATTAGTGTCACTGTATTCCACTGACTGCAGATTCATGGGATGTGTATATATATATCTGGCTCTTTCTGCACGCTGATGTATGTCTCCATTAAGCTGATCTGACATCTAACCCAATAAAGGCTTGGAGTCGGTGGCCTGGCCTCTGTCTGTGTGCTTGAATGGGAATCATGAGTGCATGTTTAGTTGTGACCTAGTTTCTGTGACTGGCATTGGTCGCACAGCTTGTGTTGGCCTCCGTTTTCTTCACCAGGACAGCCCAGAGCATGCATTAGAGGAAAACCACAGCTCTCAAGGGCATAAGGGCTGTTATACGCCTCGATTTTATCATGATGTTGGATTTAGCATTTTAGTACAGTCTGTTTCATAGCTGAACAACTCCGAAACGGCAGTGTGTAGCTCGACAGTAAAGCAGTAATGATTTAGCAGTTGCATAACCTGAGAGCATGACGTGGTGTTTCTGCGAATACAAACACGTCCTGCCATCTGCTGGGCTCAGAGATAGTCTGCAATGCTCCAGATCCTGTCCAGCACGAGGTATTTGAACACGTTTACCACCGTACAGTGGATATCATTGCTAATATGAGAGCTATTATATCGGCTAGGCTGATTATTAGAGATCATTAGACTCTTAGTAACCCTGCTGGCCTATAATCACGCCAAATTGACTGATTTTCAGAAGTATGAATTCTCCTTTGTGTCAGGTCCAAGATCGTGACCCATAAGTTACATCACCGTTTCGTGATCCCCTCAATAACAACACAATAGTAGTATTCAATGTACTTTTAAATACCAATAGTCTGTTATGTAACTTAATTGCATTACTTTTCATCGGTGCTGTCAAACGATTAATCACTATTAATTGCATCCAAAATAAACGTTTTTTGTTGACATTAAATATGCGTTGGTAATGTGTATAAATATTACGTACTGTATATGTAAATACAAATACGTGTGTATTTTGATTTACTTGTATTTACATGAATATATTTATATAAATATATTTAATAAAAAACACTTTTGAGGTATTGTACTTTTTAGGTCCTACATATCCCAAATAGCGAGAACAATTATAAAATGCACACCAGGCAAACTCTCGGGTCCCAGGAGGATAAACATACAATTTTTCTTAAATAAATGCATGTATGTTTTGCTCTAAAACTGCATGTGCATACACTGAAAAACACCAAGCAACAGTCAGTTTTAACTGGGGCCTGTGTTTGCGTTCAGGACGGGTCTCTCAGGAGAAGCGGCTCTTTCGGGAAGCTCAGGGAGGTCCTGCGCAGGAGCAGCGAGATGCTGGTGAAGAAGATCCAAGGAACCATGCCACCAGAGCCTCGCAACACAAAGTGAGTCACGCAGGCACAGACTGATGACCTCTGAACCCAGTCGAGTGATGTTCTCTCTTGTAAACGAGTGTGTTCATCCCACACAGCATGAAGAGAGCCGCGTCCCTCGGCTACCTGAACACTAACGGAGATGAGGACGACTCTTTCCAGGTGAGCTGCTGTGTGAGCTCAGGGTCTCATCTGATTGGATTTAAAGGAGGTTGATGGAGTCATTGGTTTCTTCACAGGGTTCGGGAGCGGCGAGGACGTTGAGAAACAGCAGGCCTCTGAGCTCAAGCACAGTGGAGCTGTACAAAAGCACAGAGCAGTGAAACCGCATGCATGTTCGGACTCAGCTCTCACTCCGTTTGCAGGCTTTGGTTCATGTGATTTCAATCATAAACGCTTTTGGCTTCACACACTCATATAAATCATGCATGCTTCTTTTTCTACAAGGAATAGTTCGTCCAGAAATGAAAACTCGTTACTTTTTCATTATCATGTGGACCACAAAAAACACATTTCACTAACAGCTCTTTTTCCGTAAAATGAAAGTGAATGGAAATGGTTGGTGTCAAACTTCAAAAACAACAGAAAGATTCATAAAACTAACTTACTTGTGCTCTCTTCCTAAGTCTTACTGTACAGACCAAAATATGGAAGCTGGTTTCCACCAGGGATTTAATAAATGAATAAAAAAAGGGTAATTGCAATCCAATTCTTCCAGTTCTGAGAATACAAAATCAGAAATGTAAGATAAAAATGCATAATTACATTATTAAAAACAACCCTGAACTGTAAGATGTTTATATGCAGCTTTTGCAACTTTTTTTTCAAACAAATCTTACATTATATCTCACAATTATGAGAAAAAAGACAGAATTGCATTGTTGAATTGATCAGAATTGCAGGATAAAAAAAAGAAAGAAAAACACAACAACAGTATTGTCAGATGTAACTTCAGAATTACAACAAGAAAAAAAAAATCATATTTATCCATGGCAGGGGGAAAATAATTTGGAAATTTAAGATGTAGCCTAAACGTCCAGAGTTTGCAAAAAAAGAAAAATCTCACTAATCTTAGTTTATATTTGCCAATTATGAGAAAAATAGTCAGAATTGCAAGTTGCAGATTCAGAATTGTGAGAAACGTCGGAATTTCCAGATAAAATGTATCATGCTACATTTAGAATTCCAAGATAAAGTCATAATTCCAAGATAAAAGTCACAATTAACATCGGCAAAACAGCAACCACAACAACCTGATTCGTGAGATGTAAATCAGATCTGGATTGTGTAATGAGTGATTGTCATCCCCAGTGGGAGCGAGCAGAATCCACCTGGCTCTTTCTCTCAGGTATTAAATATCCTTTTGACACATATTTAGCAGTGAAATCTGACCTCGGAGCACGAGCATTGTTCAGCGCTCAAGAGAGGTGTTGTGTTCCTCCTGACCTGATTCAGGTTTAGTCCCGTCGCTCATTCATTATGGGAGGAATATGTCCTGATTTAAAGGAAGAGCCTCTGTGAGTTTCTCTAACTGTGTCTGATCTAGTTTTTTTTTTTACTCTGTTCAACCATCTGGTCTTTTATTTTTCATTGCAAGTTTTGAATTTGGAATAAATATGGAATCTGTATATATGGGATTTGAATATATGTAATTGACATGTATTGGTTTGATATATGTACGACACTAAATGAGCTTTCCAGTCCATGTGTGTTATTGAACATCCTGTCTCACTGGCGAAGATGAACAGGTTTATATTAAAACACTAGTTCTGCTAAGGTCTGTGGTTTCTAATCATTTCATGCTCCAGTGTCTAGGGTTATTCTGCTTATACGTGTTTGTCTAAGCATAAAGCACTTTTTTGAGAGAGCGAGAGAGTCATTTGCTGGACAAAAAGTAGACACTTGTATGAACTTCCACTGTTTTATTTGGTTTGATTGAAATAAAAAGTTTTAGTGCAATGTCCATTTCATTTCTTGTACGTCTATACTTAATTTTGCTGGTCTGTGCAAGGGTAGAGCAATGAAAGTATCTTTTATAACAGCTTATATATGACTTTATCAAAGGTTATTTGTTTTAAAACTTGCTTTACCAAAAATAATGCTTTTTTCATAAAGTTTTGTGTACAAATGACAATGCTGTCAAAACAATCGGCACTCACCTAAATCACTGAAAACGACTAAAGCGAGGAATATCCTGTGTGTTTTAAAAACCTGTTCAGATATTAAAAGGCTTGTAGTGTATTACAGCTTTTAAAATGCTGTAATATTAATGTCAGGCCAGTAGTTGGCGGTTACAATTTCGAAAATTAAATTTCACAATTTTCGAAAATTCATGTTTTTGTAGTTTACACAGAAAATAATGAAACCACTTAAAAAAAAAAAAGAAAAAAAAGGGGCAAATACTTTGCATTTTGAAAACCCCATTCTCAAAAGTTGGCATTTTCAGACCCATAAAACTATAAGCTTAGATGTAAATATACAGCCAAAACGCAAACCGTTCACTGTTTTCAGTTATGAATGGTGTCATGTAAACAAACACAAGAGATGGCACTTTGTTGTGTCGTGTTTTACGCATCTTCCCTCTCATTAGAGACACAAGACGCACTTCTATGGTCATCAGCATCATAAATTCCGGTGAAAGTTTTTAAATTAAATAAATTATAAATACATTTATAGCACTGTACTTTGTATTAGATCAATTCTGCATCAAATTACAAAAAAGAAAACTAGTTAACGCTAGTGTGAGGGGATTTCTAATGTGGTGAGAATTAAACATCGTTATCAGTCTCAATTTATTTCCTTTTTTTTGAAAGTCATGAAAAAACTATTGTGGAGTTTGTTTGTTTGTTTGTTATTTGAGCAAATGGGAATGCAAAATAATAATAATAATAATAATAATAATCATAATAATAATAAATTAGGCTATTTAGTATTCTCTCCCATTCACAACTCTCAACGTTTACTAAACTATGGGAAAAAACATAAAAAAAAAAAAATACATTTTGAAAAAAAAAAAAATACATACTAATAAATATTACAAATGTAATAATATTTCAAGTGATTCAATAATTCAATACAGGTTATCTTATTCATTTGATCTTGTGATCTCAGTGTCTGCCACATTAATCAACATGCTTTATTGAGAATCAATATAATATGTAAATATAATATATTATATAATATCAATAAATAATAGGAATATAGCCTGTACATGATTAATACCTTCTTAATTAAAGCTAAACTTATTTTGAAGAAGCCACTAAGTGCAGAAAATACCCACATCGTCGTTGGCTAACTTTAACCACGCCCCTCTCTCTGGCCCGCCCACATGTCAGCCAGTCTTGACATTTATTTTTACCATTATGTTTGATTTGTCTCGACAACTATTTAAAAGTGTTTTCTAGTGAGCTTACCTAACACCAGAAGATATATCACATGGACGCGGTTAAACAGACACTAATATAGTGTTTGTAAACACGCGGAGGGATCAGCGCAGGACAGAGCACTCCTCCGCGCATGCGCAGTGCGTCACTCTGCGATCCCCAGTGCTTTAAGCTGCGCGCTGCGTTTGTTGTGTCTACTGGTAAGTAGGTCATTATTAAATATTATCGTAATACGTTGTTTTCAATATTAAGTCACAGCACAAACTATCGGCATTACATATCGGACGTGTTAGACGAGTAATATTTGGGGTGGACGTCATTAAAGTAATGTTTTCCGCGTTTCCCTTTCCTGGGCAAACTGGGCGCTAAATGTGTATCATACAGTACATTGAAGAATGATACAGGGAGGCTCGTGCGCGAATCCCCTGCGCGTTTCTCCTCAGTCTCTGGGGCATATCTGTTGCTTTAGCATCGCTTCAGTCTCGTTTCATATGTTCATGTCCTACACATGCAACAATCCCACTGCAGTTTGTCTGGATGATATGATTTCGTGCAAAAACACAGTCACATCGAGAAGCTTTCGACGAGGCCTGCTGTCAGTCTCTTATTTATTATGCTTGCTGTTCGTGTTTATTATTCAAACCTGCTGTGTTTATGCACCAGTACACTTTTGCGTGGGTCCAGTGGGATGGATCTGAAGTTCTAGCGAGCTGAATGTATGCATGCATTGTTTTCATTCAGTCTATGGTATGCGTGTTATCAGGTCAACTCAATAGAAACATTGGCACTTCCTAGTGCTGCATTCACTGATTAAAACTGATCATGCACAGGCTTCATGCCAATGCTTTTACAATACCTGCTCCATAAGTGTGCTAGTTTCCCCCAGTCATAATGGAAAGGGAGAAAATAATATCCATATCAATTAATATGTTATTTTTAGGAAGTAGATTATTTTTGTTAGATGGTTTAATTCATTTAAATAATATATATATATATATATATATATATATATATATATATATAAACATTTCTTTAATTTTTTGTATTTTGACATCACACCAGCAGCATGGAAATGCTTTTCAGATGATAAAAAGTCCCGTGTTTTATTTAGTAGTCTATAATTTATGCCTATGCAAATGACACATTTTCATGGATATTTGCATTTTGGTTATGCTGCTACAAATTTGTATTCAATCAAAAAAATAAAATGAAGTAAATAAAAGTACACTGTGCTGAGTGTTATATTATGTGATAAAATGTTCGATTTTAACATTTTCCACAGAAGCCGTTTTCACCACATAATTAAAAACATTTAATTGCATTATTAATTTGATCAAAATTCTGAAATTGTATCTTGCTATTTTGAGTCAAGACCTTGCTATTCATTTTTTTATGTTTATTTTATTTGTCTCTCAGAATTGCTAGATATACACATCTATTTTAAGAGCCGCCTAATTTCATGGATGGATCACAATTTTTGTTTTGTTTTGTTTGGTTCTACATATTTTATTTAAATGAAAACAAAACAAAATCATATTACTTTCACAAAATGTATTTTGTAATTCAAGTATTCAGGCCTGGATTGGACACAGAGCAAATCAAGACTAGCAGATTGATGATTTAATGGTGCATGCCGAGACCCTGTTAGTATAAACACAATAAAAGCCGTCGCTCTGATGAATAGCCGTCAGTTTTCAGAGCGTCCTGCTTGACTTGCAGCTCCACAGTCCCTCGCTGTGAACTCTGTCAGGATGGCTCTGATCTCCATCGAGGACCTGGCCGGCCTGGACGATGAGCAGGTGGACGACGAGATCCCCGACAGCACTGAGCCAATGGATGAGGAGGAGCAGGAGCGGATGTACGCCCACTGGCAGGCGGTGGGAAGGACACACCACGTGTCTGTCCCCAGAGGTGAGACGGAAACACATCTGCATGGACACTGGCTGATCTAGAGCCATGTAAAGCTGCTTCCCGACCAGCAGTGAAGTGACTCTGGTCTTTGTGTAGAGATGAGAGGACCCATTGAGGAGATGACGAGGAGGAACCAGAGCTCAGAACGAGAGCCAGTGCCTTCTGTCACCGTCTCCAGACACGAGAAGGTAAAATCAGACCACGTGTGCTGCTATACGCTAGTTTGGAATCACTGGATCTTGAAACATGGGGCAAAACATTAAGGAAATGGCTACATTTCCACTTTGAAATTAATCCGAGATGAGTTTTGCACTTAGTGAAAATAACGATAAATGCTATTCACACTGTTACAATAACAGGATTCTCTATGTTTATACTAATTGCAAATATTGGCAAATATCTGCACCTCAGTATTGTAGTACTTCATATGCAATCATAACATATTCGGCCTCATTTACAAAAGAAACTTTTGACAGAAAACCCCAGTTTCTACGCAAAACTTTGCATGTATCAATATGGACGTGAGCTTTAGCTACGATCAAATCTCACGACTGGTCTCAAGTTTTTGAGTTACGTGTATTTGTGTGCAGCAAAGTAAATATTAGGGATCCACCGATACCACATTTTCCAGAACGAGTCCGATACAAATGCGTCAATTTTTGGTACTTTTTGATACCGATACCTGTATTTTTATAGCATTTGTCCTTTTCTTTGTTTTTTTTTTTTTTTTTTTTTTTTTTTTTTTACAAATATTGGGTACAAAGACAAAAGAAAAAGAAGAATTCTATGCTTCGTTTAGCAAACAGATATTTCCTTCAGGTATTTCCACACTTAAATATTACTGTTAAAATGTATTGGACAAGCTTTTGTTACTTTGACTGTTCATTTTAATGGCGCATTAGAGCCGCTCCATTGCAGAAGCACAATAATACTGTAACCACAAAACATTTTCCTAGAATAATGCTGGGAACCACTCATTATTATACGAGAACACGTGTGATGTATTTTGCGTCATGCACACTGTGCACAGACCCCCGCATATGAATAAAAAACATAATTTTAAAGCAGGCTAAACATGCACAGCGTGCACACGTTTGCATTGGAGCAGAAGACACTTCCAGTCCAGCGCATTTCACACAGTCTGCTAGTTTCACTTTTGCTGTAATCGTGTATGCTTGACGTTTAAAACAAATGTTGTTTATTGTGAATGCCCCTATACTGTAATTTTAGTTTGTTTTATATTTACAATTTAGTTTTAATCTTAATGCATGTGCTAATGGCGCAAACAGCAATCACGATCATCTACAGGGCTTCTGTGAACAGGGGAAAACATACATGAAGTCTATAAAAGGGATAAAATAAACAAAATATATAATAGGCTATAATATAATTAACAGATTTAAAAAAATACTGTGCAACAAACAAGTAGGGCTGTGCTCGTTTGTGTGACACACTCTTAATGCATTATTTATTTTCTTTATGTGATTAAATCGATCTGATATCACAGCCGTCTCACGCACACACAAACAACATTTCCACCATTCTACATCAAAGTAAAATTCAACCAACCAAAGATAAAAGTTACTGTTTATTTTAAAAGGTCTGCTGTAAAATCAGCTTGCAGCACCCAAACATTTTTGTGCATGTGAAGGATTTAACCCTGATATTAGAGCATGAGTGAAGTATGAAGCCATGTTTAGGCTACACGATGAATAATAGTTATGCATACAAATATGGCAAGAATGGAAACATTTGGATTCTTGTGGCATGAGACAGACTCGTGAGCCCAACGCCAATTCAGTTTTGCTTGACATTTGTATGCTGTTTATAATGAATGACTCTATAGCACCTAATTTGTTTTATTTTATAGTTTAAATCAAATTCTATAACTACTTATTCTTCATTCCTGTTCTGTTCTGAATACTGTTCAATTTAAAATAACTGTTGTAGAGTGTGGGAAATAAGCTATAATATTTATATTTGGGCTACCAGTATTGTAATATACATATAAATTATTAATGTGGTATAATTGTTTGCAATTACAAGGTTCATGGGTGTTTTTGGGTTAAGATCAATTACTCTTTCATGAGTTACTACTTCTTTTTACTTCTTTACTACTTCTACCGGGTTTTGTTTCTCTGTGTCGTAAACTCTAGGGGCGAGGCATCTAAACCAGTCTGTTTTTAGGGGCGTGATATTCAAATGATGTTTGTTTTCATGCCGCCACGTTTATCAACGTGCGATCATTCGTACAATGAGATTAGCTGCATACGAATAAGTTTCATGAATAACACGTGAACTCTGTCGTGAGTTGATTTGTGCGTACAGATCTGCACTCGTTTCTACGTTAAACTGATAAATGAGGCCCGTTGATTTTAAATTTAAACTTTAATTAAAATTATTAAATGTATTGGGACACTAAAGCCCTCTCTAATCCTACCTGATACTTAATATAACTTTTTGATTATTTCCTTCATTGTGGAAAATAAATGCTTTTCCGATGCGATAAGAGATTTGAAAAG
Organism: Carassius gibelio; assembly: GCF_023724105.1. Lineage (NCBI taxonomy): Eukaryota > Metazoa > Chordata > Actinopteri > Cypriniformes > Cyprinidae > Carassius > Carassius gibelio. The sequence goes on from NC_068417.1 coordinate 37,078,180, forward strand.
GGAGAAAACAAATTGGGCAAAAGGCAGATTCGAAATTGGGGCGATAGCTTCAAAAAGATTTTTAATATAACAGTGTTATTTTCAAAAATACTTGTTTACATGTAATGGTGTTGATGGGGGTCTGTGTGTGTTTGTGCAGCTTGGCGAGGTCTTGTACGAGGAGAGAGTGTATCCTCCAGGAAAATGGGCATGTGTCAGTAAAGCAGACATGCTGTATGAGCAAAGCATCTCCAATGCTTTTATGAAACTGATGCGCTTCATCTGCAAGGAGAATTCAACAGGTAAACTTTTAACCACCAAACTATTTCAAGTCTGTGCTTTGAGACCCTTTGCCTTTTATTGCTTGTTACAATTTTGTTTTCTGTTTAAAAAACTGTAAAACAACTGTAAAAAAAAAAAAACTTTAAAGCAACTGTATGTAGTTTTGTGTGTCTTACAGTTCACTCTTGTAAATATATCACTATGTAGCCTACACTTGTATTTGTTGCTGCCATAAAACAGTTATCTTAATCTGTGAAAAAAGATCTGAATCCACTTTGAGTCCAGATTCACTGTAATTTTGCTAATATCACCACACCTTAAGCTGTACAGTTAGTTCACTCAAACTGTACAGTTAGTTGAATCAAAATCAGGTGAACTGAACACCAAAAAAAAAAAAGAATCAAATGGACAAAAAACTGATTTGAATCCACTTTGAGTCCAGATTTGCAGAAATGTTGCTAATATCACCACACCTTAAGCTCTACAGTTGGTTCACTCAAAATCAGGTGAAATGAAGTCCAAAATTGTGAATAAAAATAAATGTGCTTAAAATCTGTCACTAAAGTGGACCAAAATCAGGTTTGAATCCACTTTGAGTCCAGATTCGCAGTAATTTTGCTAATATCACCACACCTTAAGATGTACAGTTAGTTGAATCAAAAAATTCACTTTAATAAATAAAATTTAATTAATTATATATATATTATATTAAAATGAACGGACTAAAGTGGACAAAAACAGATTTGAGTCCACTTTGAGTCCAGATTTGCAGAAATGTTGCTAATATCACCTCACCTTAAGCTATACAGTTGGTTGAATCAAAATCAGGTGGAATGATGTCCAAAATTGTGAATTAGAAATAAATGGCCTTAAAATCTCTCACATTCAATTGGACCAAAAACAGGTTTGAATCCACTTTGAGTCCAGATTCACACAGTCATTTTGCCAATATCACCACACCTTAAGATATACAATTAGTTAAATCAAAATCAGGTGGAATGAAGTCCAAAATTGTGAATTAAAATAAGTGGGCAAAAAAAAAAAACTATCACTAAAATGGATACACACACACACACAAGAAAAAACTGGTTTGAATCCCCTTTGGGTCCAGATTTACACTGATGTCACCACACCTTAAGCTGCTGAATCACAATCAGGTGGAATGAACTCCAAAAATTGTGAATTTAAATAAATAAGTGGGTTAAAAAACTATCACTAAAGTGGACCAAAAAAGAGATTTGAACTACTTTTAATCCAGATTGAGTGTGAATGCAAAAAGGGGCTTCTTTTCAGTTCATTACTGGTATGAGTTGTATTTTATTAACTTGCATGTCACCCCTCTTATAGCACACATATTTTCTATTACAATATTCATCATGATAATCACAATGATTGTTTCGTACAAAAAATTCAGTTCCCCGGTTTGCACAGTTTAAGCTCTGTGTCTCCAGGACGGTACCTTGGCATGTCAGTACCCATTGTGAATGAGATTACGATGGCAGAAGACGGCACTAACTTCATGAAGGACGTGTTGACGGCATATTATCTGCCCGCTGAGTTCCAGGCCAGACCACCTGAACCATCGGATCCTGATATCAGAATCGTACAAAGAGACGCGATCCGCGTCATAGCCAGGTACACGACCGAACCAGACCCTTGGAGCTCACTCTTTTTCATTAGCAATGCCAGCCCCAGAATGATTATAGCTGACCCTTTCTTCCATTCTAGGGTGTTTTATGGCACCACAACGGAGGAGACCATCTCTCGTCAGATCAGCATCCTTTGGGAGCTTCTGGGCAGCTCCGAGGATGTTCTCCGAGACCGCTACATGGTAGCTGTGTACGAGAATCCCGGCGTACCCCAGCGCAGAAATGAGATCTGGTTCATTCGCCGTGGCTCGTGAACATTTCACAGCTCGCCTGTTAAGCCAGTAGAGACATTTCGCCAGCTGAATGTCTCGAAATGAAGGGGAGGAGCTTGTCACAATCAAAACCCATTTATCCTTTTGTATTGTTGTGAGTGCGATGCAGAATACATTTGTTTTTAATCAGTGAGTAAAGAAACTGCAGCTTATTACACAACTGATACAGATTACACACTAACACTGTGTATATAGTCTGCTGCTGATTTCAGGATGGACACATGGAAGAGATATCAGTGGGTGGCCTGGCATTTATTTTTTAAATCTGATAGTATGTAGATAATTCATGATGCTTTCTGTGTTTTCTGCTTGATTTGAATATTATGCACTACTTGAATTCACTTTGATTGTTCAGTTTGTTTTAGTGTAAAAATATTGTTTTTGCTAGGTTTTCCATTGTGCCCTATGATATTAAGAAATACACAACTGTGAACCGAAAATCCTTCAATAATGATATTTTAGTTCGTTATTTGCATTATATGCTGATAGAGAAACAGGTTCAGTTTTGAGATTTGCAGCTGGTATTAAGATTCAATACTTATATATTTACAGATATTGAAATTTTAACTAGTCATTTCAATTTTGTGTTGGACTGTTGTAAATTAAAATATTTTTTGTAACAGATTATCAAACCATTTATCAGACAATCGTCAGCAAGAGCTTTTCTATCACTAAAACTCAGAATCTTCTACATTTTTATGATATGGGCCAATTAAATGATCACCTGTTAGATATTAGTAGAGTATTCCAGTTTAAAGCAGTCATTTGACACAAAATGGCAGTAGTATGGTTTTTTTTTATTATTATTACGGGTATGCTTGGTGATCTTGTTTCTTAAGATAGAGTCTGAAAGTCTAGTATATCTAAAAACTAAGCTTTTTCTCCAAATGAATGGGACCGCCTGGCAAAATATCCCTTTGCAGAAGTATTGTATCTGAGCACTATTTGGTCTCAAGGATGTAACTGCATTTACTTATCAGTGTATTTTTTTGTTGTTGTGTTTCTATGTAATTTTGTACAAACGTATGTAAAACATCAGCAAAACTCTTTAAAGTTTTGACATTTGATTCCTTGCTTTTGTGACACTGATGGCTTAGGTGGTACTTTTAATTGATGTTTGCCTTGTCGAAGTATATTAAAACTTGCACACTCCCACTAAGTCTGTATAATAATACTAATAATAATAAACTAAAAAAAAAAAAAAAAAGAACTTATGGTTTGTAAACTATTGCTTAACATGCTTTGCTAAATCTTTAATACATGTATACAAATTAAAAAAGGGTTTAATTAAAAGCTGTTTGATTGTTGTTGTGGAACAATAAAGCCCGAATTTGTAATGAGCAAGTTTAAAATAATTTATATATTTAATCTCATTTGCTACGCTAGTTTGCAACACCACTCAATTTTGGCGGGCTGCAATTCCATTTTTCACCACACAGTATCTACACTGAACACACGCGGGGCGCTGTTGAGCTCGACATGATAGCCCTGTCAGCAGTGAGTGTTGCCATTCCCGCTACTTTTACACTGCTGGATGTTTTTTTTTTTTATGTCCAAGGGTTAAAGCGACCACAATAACTTGCTATTTAGCCCCTGTAATGCGACTTTTACCAGGGGAAACCAACCAATAATATGTGCATTTTACCCCCAGGAACAGGAGAATATGATTTTTACCATGGGATCACTATATAAATCACTATCACTACATTTTATGATGTCCAACTCACCTTTTTTTTTAATTTTTTTTATTTATTTTTTTTACTTAAAATAGTCTAGAAACGACAAAATATATTTATATATTTTCCAGTAACTAAACTGATTACAGTTAATTGAAATTCAGTCACCACAGGATGTCTGATAAAAAGTGTAAAATAGACGTGAAAAGATGAATATTAATATATAAACATTGATTTTTTTTTACATTGACTATTTCAGTCTGTAACTGGAAGAAGATTTGTGAATGGCATAGGTAGGTTATACAAAAATGACAACATGATGGATTTTGTAGCCTACATTCAGATTACCTTCATAAAACTCACATTATATAAAACTGTTTTTATGGTCGCCAAACTAGTTACTGATTCAAAACAGTACACACACACACACACACACACACACACCATGTAATCAATTACAATTCTCAAATTTAAAAACTGTTTAATGAACTTCTGTTTGTTCAGATGAAAGACTTATTGAACAACAGTACGATCCATTAAAGCCCCAGCTGTGGTGCTGCTCTGACAGAGGTTTATTACTGGTCTAGAGGGCATCTGGGTGTGGCGAGACAATCACTAATTATCCCGTCCCCACTTGGGACAGGCCTGAGGAACAGGGAGGGAGTTGCAAATGAAATAAACCCAGATCATAAATTCAACAACCCAGCCTGTTCAACATGGTGTGAGGCGTAGGGTGTAAAAGGGTTTTAGGGAATCAGTGGACACTTTCAGATGTTTCTTGAACATTGTGTCTTTTTAGAGCGGTCAATGTTAACTGTGAAACCAAATATATATTCTCTTAAGGTTCATGCGTGGTATCTGCAAACATCAGTGCAAACTCGTAGTAGATCTCCTTGTAGATGACTGTCAGCTTCACTGGTGCAATAGTGAGCAGTTGAGCTGTCAGAAGAACAATTGGGCTCCATTAATTCAAGGTACCCTAGGTAGTGTAGACTAGAATCTATGGTAAGCCGTCTAGATTAGCAGGATCAGCCTTGGAAACCACATTTGACAAACACTCCCATGAGTGAAGCTGCAGAACTGGGAGCACCTGTTTTCAATCTCCGCACAGTCCCAAAGGTGACACCAAAAGTGCAAACTAAGCTTATTCTCTCACCTAATGATCTAGCAAACTAACTCCCATGGTGCTTTGCTCGTTAGTGCTTGTTTGGTACCATCAGACTGGGACCAGCACAGCCATGATGAAGGAAATGCTGGTTCTCAACTAGCTCCGTCATTCTGTTTTGGGAGGTCTCTTCATGCACAAAGACTGCTTGTGAGTCCCTATCTGAGTAGCGAGGAAACAAGTCAGCTGCCTAGGTTTAGGACACAGCCTTCATGTAAACATGCAGGAGAAAAAAGAAAGCTAAATATTGAGCAAGCAGATCTCTATTCATGTGCTTCCATGCTCTCCTTTTATTTATAGTTAGATGGCCGCAGTGTTGCCAACTAGTTTTCAGGGGAAGTTGTTTAAGGAAGGTTGATTTGTTGCTAAAAGTTGCTAAATGACGTATACAATGCATATTTCAAAATGCAGGTAAAAATGGTTAAAATTTGATTATTTTGCGTTGTGATGATGTATTGATGTAATCACGATTCGTGCAATTAAATCATCACAATGCAAAATAATCTGCATTTTGAAGTATGCATTGTATTTTGTGTTTTTGAATTACAATGGACAATATCCTGGAAAATGACTAGTAAATTTTAGATATTTTTCTTACAGTGAACTAACTGATCAACAATCGCAGGTACAAGCTACTAACAAATACCATAAATTAACAATTATTCAAGTATTCGTTATTATTATTAAGTGAAACACTTACAAATAGCAGCTAACTTAATTCACGCGATAAGTTTACAGCTAGGCATCTTTGGTGTCCTCTTTTTCTGTAATTGAAATGGTAAATGTGTGCCTCTTTATCGTTTGAGTCACTAATGAAAAGTTGATAAAAGTTGGTAAATACTTTTTAAACGCATCTAAATTTGTCGCAATTGGTGTTTTGGAATAAAATGTTGCTAGGGTAGTCTGAAAAGTTGCTACATTTAGCAACAAAATTGCTATGTTGGTAACACTGGGATCCACATAGGAAATAGGTTATATAAAACTAGAAAATCCATTGGATAATGCATAAGCATGCGAAAAAATAAATCCTTGATTATTTTCATTGATTGGCACTGTCCCTGTAAAATAAATAAATAAAATGCATTATTATTATTATTATTTATTTAGGTGGCTTTGTATGTTGTCGCTTTGAGAAAATCTGTGAGGGAAAATATATATATATTTACAGATGACTGTACAATGTACCAAATAAATCTGAAGGTATTATGCCTTGTTAAAAATCCACTGAGAGGTTTGGGAATATGAGTCTGGAAAAATATGGAATTCTGAAAATGTGTAGTAACTCTGTGATGGCCATTTATGGTGAAATACCTTTTCAGTAGCCAGGTGGTTAATAAAAACAGTTTTATGTAATAAAATTACAATGAACTACATTAAAAAGTAGCAGCAAACCCATGTCTCTTCTCAACAGATGGCAGTCGTGCTGAAGAACTAATGTCTCTGAAACCAGTTGCTGTTCTTTTGAACAACTGTGTTAATTATTTGGCTATTTTAAAAAACGTTGAATACAATATTAATACATTGAGTCATTTGAACTGAGTAAGTGACTGGTGTCTCCTCTTACCTTCCTGTAGAGCCCACCCACCCATGCATCCATCCACTCCCACCCGAGAGAGAAACACGACTCCTGCGCTCACACACACCTCAAACACACGCTCAGAGGGGCTCTTTGTCTCCATTTCGAGGAGATTTCTGCTGGATTCGGCATGGAGCGCCTGACACCTCCAGCTCCACACTAACAGCATGTCCTCCTGGAAGACTCGCCAACAGCAAACCGGACTTTAGTGTTTAGACCACAACCTGCAGTTACAGTTTCTGTGCATACGTGAACTTTAGAGCTCTTAAATTAAACCCGTCGCTTTTATCGACTTCAGCCATGGGTTTCTGGACGAGCAGGCACGAGAGTGTTTTCCTAGCGTTCACACTGATCGCCGAAGGTAAGACCGCTTCTAATCCGTGCAAACTTGTTACACACCACAGGTTTGGAGCTTTTGCACGGCTCGGAAACTTCACATTCACTTCTTTTCCCAATGCATGAGTAGTTTAGACACAGATGCGCGTGAAACTATCGGTCAAGACGAAGTTTAGTTGCGCTGTGACTCCAATCTGGATTTATTGAAGTCCGATGCGAGTTTACACACACTTTCCAGTCATTGTGTCGCCAAATGCAAAGCTTAGGGGAAAATGTTCCAGTGTGTTAGCACTAAACTAAAAGTTTTTATATGAATGAATCAATCCACACCCCTTTTCCAGAAACCCAAGTACTGTACGAGTTTGGGAGGCCTGTAAAACAACACGGGGATAATAGTCTGTAAAAGGAGAAACGAGTCAGTCTTTTTATCTGTTCTAGATCGCAGTGCATATTTGTAGGCGGCTATCATTAAGGTAAAACGCGAGCTGAATATCAATTGCATCAACTTAGTCTCCTTGAATATTAATTAGACTTTGCTTCGGTCAAGTACAAGTTTATTCAAATATGCACAGCTATGCAGCACGCAGACGTCACTGAGATTCCAGAAAGAGAGAGGGAGAAGCATAAAAGAGATGTGCTGGGTGAATTAAGAGTATGAGTCATATTATATTTATATGTTGAATAATGTGTGAGATCCTGATCTGAAATGTTGCGACCACCTCCAGGAGAGAACAATCCCATCTGTGTGGCCTGAGCTGGGCTTTTGGGGAGGTGTGAGATGTTACACATGAAGCTTCTCTTCTGAGGACCGTAAAAAGTGGTACAAGATGTTCTGTCGAGTCACCCATAAGCTGAAAGAGTTTTCTATCCTGTTTGTATCTCCTGATTAATTGAACCCATGAGATGTGGCCACAGGAGCGTTCGTGTCTTTCATGAAAAAAATTAAAAGTTGTACAAATAAAACTGGATATGGTTACATGTTTTCTACTTAAACTATGCTTTCTAAAAAGGTCTACTGGTTATTTTTGGTGTAATTTTGGAATTCCGTCAAAAGTTCCGTTAGGATTCTTCGATTATACACTCTTAAAACTAAAAGTTCCAAATAGTGGTTGATGCCATAGAAGAACAATTTTTGCATCCTCAAAGAACCTTTCCTCGATCAGTTCTTAAAAGAACATACAAAAAAATAGTGATTTTAACAATCTAAGGAGTCTATTTCCACTATAAAGAACCTTTCGTGATTCCATGGTTGTTAAAGGTTCTTCATGGAACCATGGATTCCAATAAAGAACCTTCATTTTTTAAGAATGTAACAGAAATTCCGATAGCAGTTTTAGACTGATAGAGATGGCTGTGGTCATTGTTGGAGGCAGGGACAGCCTCGGGGTCCATTAAAGAGCCTGCAGCATTTGCATGAAGACTTGAAAGACAAAAGGGTGGAGGGTAGAGACATTTCACAGGTACTTGATGGCACTGCTTGATCTGGGGATGAAGGGGATCCATCTCCTGTCTTTCAGATGCTAATCACAGACAGTCTGGGAGAACTGTCCCCCACTGTGCATGGTGAAGGTGCGACTCTGTGACTCTCAGGGCTGTTTGTTTATTCAGTTATGCTTTAGCTGGATCTCAGTTACTGTTTTGAACTGGAATCTATTTGGTTAAATATGTTCGTTTGTTTTGTAGTCGTGATCATATTATCATAATCATTTTCTTCATGGTCTTTTTGAACGTCACTCCCAACAAGAGAAAAACAATGTCTCATAAATTATGAATGAGAAGACTTGAAACCTAGTATTGTAGTTTTGTCTGACTAGTCCAGAAGTTTTTTTTTTTTTTTTGTTATGCATGCTTTTGTCAGAATCAAACGCCGATCTCAGAATATTTTCTTTATTTGAATATATTCATAAGATTCTAGTTGTGCAGTAATTTACAGTAGTTTTGGCTTGGTTTGGTAGCTTTTTACCAATACTTACATTAATATTTAAGGCATTTTATAGTCACTTATGGCAATATTTTAAATGGTAAACTACTAAAATGGTCAGTGGAGCTCAAAATAAACATGGCACATTCATAGAGAGAAAAGAAATTATATTTTGAAAACTTTTCTGGGACATTACCACTTTTGGTTTACAATTAAGAAACTTTTCGTTGCAATGTTCCCTTAAATTTGTGGTGTTGTAATCAATAAATTTAAATGTTAAGCATAATATTAAAAGTCTATCATTATGTATAATTCCTTAACAATTTAGTTTAAATAGTATTCTGGGTTTTAATTTTTTATTACAGTATAGTAATTAGTTATATGATTTTTCTGCATTAACGAGAATTTGTGCAAAAAAAAATTTATTGTCATGATGTGCCTAAGAATTTCATTTTTAATAATATGGCCTTTAAATATTATGGGATTTCTTCCTGCAAAAAAAAAAAATATATATATATATATATATATTCACACACACATGGAAATTTATATAATTTTCATGGGACACAACCATGTGTTTGTTTTAAGAATGATTATTGCTATCTTCTTCAAGTCCACATTAGGCCAAGATGAATCTCCTTTCTCACCTGTTGTCACTTATCGAATGAGTTTTTAGTTTTTGGAGAGCTGTTTTGTTTGATGAAGTACAAGAGAAGAGCTGTGTTGATGGACACAACAGCTGCTGCTCGGCCGCTGACACTCTTGAGACACAGCGCTGCCTGTTAGACCAGCACAGGAAAGCATCTCAAGGCTTGCTTTGAATGCAGAATGCCACCATTGTGGACATCAGACGGGTCTTCAGGAAGTTCACACTCGTTTCACAGGTGAAGCCCTTTGTGATGTTGCTCATTGTCCTTTGTTTGCAAGTTACTGTGAGGGGGTGAAAAAACACAAGGAGTTATATATGCATTTATCTCCATGTTTATAGAACAATAGTAAAAATCATCAACACTATGAAATCTCTCCATTTTTGGACCGAAGTGCTCCCTGCATCACCTTGAATAAACTCAGTGGAGGCCATGTCAAGCATGTCTCAACTGTTTTGAGTCTGATTAAACTTGTCCATATTCCCGGTGTTTGGCGTCCGGCCACATTGAATGAGAGGGGGCAGCTGACAGCGTGCCTGTTTGATCTCTTTCTTAATTAACTTCTGGAACGACAGACTCTGAGATGCCTTAAAGCCGGTGCTTAACAGCGGTGTAATCAAAAATGGAAATGTTTTTCCCTTGCGTTTTTAAAATGTTTTACGTATACAAGACAACGTTTTACAGCCAAAACACTGTATAACGTATCCCAGGCCAGTAGTTGGCGCTTGAGCAGCAACAACAGTGCCATGTACTCCACCATTGTTGTGTATGTTTGTTCGCGCTTTCCTCTTAAATCGACACGTACTGCGCGTGTCTACATAACTAACACGTACTACGCATACACACGACGTCACTGCTTTCAAAGAGTCCTGTATTGAGTGTTTACATGGAAACAATAACGGTGGCGTTTTCAAAAAACTTGCTCTTTGAGGTTTTTTTAGTCCTCAGTCAGTTTTCAGTCAAACAACACAAGGAGTTATGCATAAATGCATAAAATGTTTCCAGGTTTTTTAGACTTAAAGGAGTTTCAGCTTGTAACAACAAATGAAATAATGAGTATATAGTGAGAGCAAATACATTAAACCAAGAGTGTTGGAATATGTTTTACGACAAAGTACCGTTCTTTATACTTTAAATTGTCATGCTTAATTCAATGTGTTACTTGCCATTTCTATTGTTGCCACAATACATTTTTGTGGATTAAAATAGCAAATCTGGAGCTTTTGATTTGTTGAAGTTTTAAATGTTAATCATATTAGAGGTCATTTATTATTATTAGTATTTTTTTTAGTCAGATAGGCTTGTAATTGTTATATTTGGATTTTTCTTAGTGCAAATGTCCCTTTATTGTGGGGTTGCATATATTTTTGCAGATTTTACTGTTGTTAATGGTTTGACATGCCAAAAGTTGAAAATTGGAAAAACAAATGGAAAATAACAATTAAATACCCAATGTGATTGGGTTGAACCCAAAATCGTAGGATAGTTTTAACTAAAAATTAAAATTTTGTCCATCCATCCAACCGAAACCCAATATCGTCGCAGAAACAGCTGTCTCCTCTACTGTAAACCATTCCAGTCACGGGTTTTGCCAAGACTTAACCAGGATTCTCCAATGGTCTGCTAAAGGTTTTCACAAGCTGTTCTTCAAAACCGTATTTCCATCATCAAGGAAATTTGTTTGACCAAATGCAATTATCTGCTCATGATGCGTTTGGCATATGTGAAAGTTTCCGTAAACTATATACGTAATCCCCTTAAAGTTATGCAAATAAAACTGGTTTTCCTGATCTGCAACATAGCAGTGTTCTGTGAGTTTGAGTTGGTTTTTGGGTGAAAACAGTCATATTTCATGGCAAAAAAGAAAAGAAAATACACAGAAAAAAGAATTTCCTGCCTGTATTTGCACCCATTATGTTTTTTTGCATTATTACAATTTCTTGACAATTAATACAATTTCATACTTTTTTTTTTACATCATGACATTTTAATGACAATTAAACAGTGCAAAAACATGGTAACACATTAAAATTCTATATAAGTTAACGTTAATGTATTAACCAACATTAACTAACAATGAAAAATACATTTGTTACAGTATTATTTTAATTAGTTAAAATAAAAACACAACTGCTCATTAAATCATATAAACAGACACAACTTTTGATTTTAATAATGTATTAGTAAATCTTGAAAATTTATCTGATCACATGATTAACGTAACACTTTACAAGTAGCACGAGTTTCTTAATCGGGTTACTTTTCAAGTAACAAAATACTTTACTTTACTTTACTTACTTTTTCAAATAATTAACACAAAGTTCTTTGTTTCCCGTTTTTACCTATCATGTGTTCCTGGGGAAACGAACCCCCAACCTTACGCTTGACAACGCAGTGCTCTACCACTTGAGCTACAGGAACACTTATATATATATATATATATATGCTCATGTTAAGTTTTTGAGTGTGTGTGAAGTGGACTGGTGAGTTCTGGCGAGCTCTTGGGAGCGCGAGTGGTTCTTGTTAGCTTTGATAGGAGAATGAGAGCGATTACAAGAAGTGCATGTGCTTTACGTTACATTGGCTGGCCCTTCCCCCATTCTGTATTTAGCTGCATTCCCCTTCCTCACCACAATGCCGCCCAGATGATATTTAATGAGAAAAATGTGTGCGTATTCCTCAGATGGTACCGTGTGCTGCTTTCTCCCCTCTGATGCACAAGAGGAAATCTTCAAATCATTAATAAACGGGACTTCGGCCTCATTTAGTTCATGTTTAATCCAGAAGTTGGTGTTTAGTTTGACATTCTGCAGGGAAAGGGTTTTGTTTCATCCAAATAATAGCTCTGGAGCTGTGGTTTATTTCACTGTTTGGCTGTTTGTTGTATCGTGTCTCATGTGTTAAACAAGCTCTGTTAGTATTAGGGCTCCGCGGCGTCTCGTCAGACGCTCCTGTTGTTTAGAGTTTGAGGGCAACGCTGCTAGTGTGTGAAGCTCTCCTCATGTTCCTGTAATCTCAGAGAATGGCTGATCGCTTACTGTAAAGACGTGGAGGGTCACAGGAGGCTGTGGGACGTCCTGTAGAGACTGCATTGTGCTGTGACCCCCAGGACGGGACAGCATTCCCTAAACAAGTGCTTAGTCATGAACTTGGACTCAAATTAAACACACATGCTTTTCGTTCTCATCTTTGTGCAATTGATTTATTGATTCAGACAAGTTTATATGTTAAATGCTGGTCAAGGATTTAGTTTTTCACAAATATTTAAGCCTTTCTGACACAAATAAAATGTAAAAGGCTGTTGTTTTTTTTGCAACTTCTACATGTAAATTGCCTACATTATAAATGGTTAACCTCTTAACAGACTATATGCATGCTTTTTGTAAGGCCTAAAAGACACCGCCTCATCATTTTATCTGTATCTATGAATGCATTGAAGGATACATTACAAATACAGTTCATATGCACAGTGGCTGTAATCCATCTCTTCTGTGATAGCTGTTTGTAATTTCTAAATTCAAATCCATTTTGATATTGTTTTGAGGGGAGTAAAGTCAAAAATGTAGAGTGCGATTTTTAACTATAAATGAAATTCCTAAAAAAAGAAAACTTGGCATGAAATTAAACCTATATTAGTATTTGAGTCAAACATGTAAATAACTGTTTTATTGTTTATTCATATTTAAGAGTAAAAAAGAGATGTTCATCTACTAAATCAAAGCTCTAACCTAACATGTAGAATAAGATAAGATAAAAACAAAACATGAAATATTATATCCTTCAGATTTTTATGATTGTGTGTCAAGGTCAATAAGTCTCTTAAAATATTAACATAATGAAGCTAGTTTAACTTTTTATATGACAAGGCAAGGTTCGTTCATCTATGGGAAATATTTCATGACATTTGTAAAACTGATTAACTAACTAAATATTTAAAATAACATTTTAATATTTTAAAATATATTTTAAAGCCAAATAATGGTGATCTGTGCACATTTAGGATATATATAAAAATGTTATTGCTTATTTTATTGGTTACATCACACTTTTTTAGTGTCATTACATGTAAAACGTTCTTGAAAATGCTCCCCCCCCCCAAAAAAAAAAAAAAAAAAATGAAACCATGATAATTATACAAATATTACGTTTCTGTGAACGTGTGTGATTTACTTTAAACTCGATTTGATTTGGGGTTTATTTCCAGTACTCTCTCTGACCCCCCCCCCCCCAGCCTCACCAACCATCATTGCTCATATAAACACAGAGGAGCCATGCTTTTCTTCTGCACGCGAAGCCATTGGCCCTGTTAATGATGTAAGGTGTTGGGTTTCCACAAATGTGGAGGCTCAGTTTGACCTTACAGACCTCCTGGTGAATAGCACTGAATAGAGCACAATACAAACTGTGTCACGGCTTTCACCCTCCAGACGCTGTCACTGACATCATAATGAAGAGAGTCTCGTTAAAACCCATTCTGGACCGTTCTTCACATTAATACATAGCATGGCACTCTCTTTTAACGATAAGTATTTTTACAGCAACTATGAATAGTTGAAAGCAAATGTCCACCATTTTAAATTATGATTTGAAATCAGAAGATTGGAAAATTCAGAGGTGTAAGTCAAGATTATGGTCATTGACCTGGGCTGTGTTTCCCAAAAGTATCGCAGAACCATTGAAACCAATGGAGCTACGATCAACTTAGTCTTATGCTGAAACACAGCCCTATTATAAGAAAAGTTGCCTCAATCTAAACTTATTTGTTTGACTTGAAATTGTCTCTTAATATAGTTTGTCCAGCAATTACTGTAAATAATAGCACATAAACAAATTCCTGTAGCGACACTCCCTCAATACCAAATTGGTGCGATGGGCGATAATGCCCTGTAATATAATTCCTCTCTGGCGTCTGGCAGCTCCACCAGCTCAGATGGGTTTTTCTGTGGTCTCTTCTGGCTGATTCATTAACCCCACCCAATCCTTCAACTATCCGCCTCCATCGTGTTACACGTTGCGATCCTGCAGTGGCACCTGTTCAGCCGTGTCCGAGCACAATATGCCGCGAACAGCTGCAAAAACAGCTTCCTTCCTGCATGAAATGAGGCTCCCACCTCCTCAATAGATGATGGAGCACCTTGCAAATCTCTGTGTTTTGGAGTCAAAGGCCTGGAGGGGGCAGACGGGATGTTTTAGGGTTAACAGGCAATGATATCTAGTTTCCCTCAGGGAGAGAAACCACTAAACGCCAAATACCAGTTATGTCTAAAGCTAGATCTTTGTTAGATGTTTTTGATGACTACTAAAATGTGCCTTTTCACCAAGTAGAGATTGCTCAATTGATAGACCATTAATAGTAATATTTACATATAAACTTAATTAATTTTTTTCCTGATTAATGATGGTACTGATAAGGCCCGTTCACACTAAGGACAATAACAATAAAGATGACAATATTAGAGTCCATATCAGCTAACTATATCGTCTGTATTTTACATCTAAAGGTGTAGTGACATTTTATCAAATTTTCACCAAACTGGTTTTACATTGGAAGTAGTTTCCCCAGGCAGACTTCACAAATGGTTCAACTTGGTTATGCAAATGCTCTGCATAGTTTTTATAGTTGTGCCTACAATAAAAAAACTTGTTGGTCCAAAATCCTGCTTTGTATAACATGTAAAATATGCTTTAATTCACTGTACTGTGTCTCATAACATTTTTGGCTTAAGTGTCAGCAAATACAGTAATGGAAATCTCCAAAACATTATCTCATAAATCTTAAGTGTCCATTTCCTGCCCCTGTTATTTTCCGTGGGTCGATCTTCTGCGCTCACATTTCCACGTGGGCCGTTCTCATGGCTTCAGATCAGATTAACAACCCAATTAAACGGCTTGTGTTTTAGAGGACAGGTGGAGTTCATCAGCAGCAGTAGATGAGGGTATGTGGGTCTGTCCATGCGTCCCTGTTCCCCATCACTCCTCTGCTTTACTATCTTAACATCTGTGGCTGGCACAGTGTGTGGGGCAAGTCTAATATTACAGTAACGTCTGACTCCACTACCCCAGTGGGCTTTGTTTCATATGTAGAACTAATGAATCAACAGCTCTTTCAAACGTATCCTCCCTAGCATACCTCTTTTAACACAAGTACACATAGCTGGGTAGTGACTGATTACCAGTAATCTGGATTACGTAGTCAGATTCTCTCAAACCAACTTGAGTTCATACATTAATCTCAGTCTGGGAAACCCTGCTGCAATGTAATGTTTAATGCACTTTGATGTTGATATATAAAAAAAATGAATACAATGGTCTACAATATGTAAGTAATCTACCCAGTGTTGAAAATACAGAATTGGGGCCAGATATACTGCATTTTTAGGAGTTTCCCTTTAAGATGCTAAATTTATGGAGGAGAGTATTGCAATGAGTCACGTAACGTGATTTACTAACATTTGCGCTCGTCAAATTACTGGTATTTGCGCCATTATTTAGCGGCCCAAAAATCACGTCTTAAAGCAGGTGGTGATTTGCGCTGCTCTTAGTAGATTGCACTGGTGTGACTCTGTCACATACATCATTAAGGAAATGATCTGCTGCATCTGTGTTTAAGTGCGTGTTTTTCCGAATTTTTCCTCCCCATCTGCGCTTTTATGGAATTGCGATCTAATGCTTATTTGCCCTGCTTTTTAAATCTGGCCCTTGGTGTCAGAAGGCTTGATTGTAATGATGAATGACGGCATTCTGCTAAACTGTTTAATTGACAGGTTTATTTAGTGTTAATGACTGGCTGACTGTACATTATCCCTCACTTGTTTAATGGAAAAGCCGTCATGAGTCTGATTCAGGCTGATTAGTGGTTTCCAGATTTTCCAGCGGCGGATGAGTTCGACCGCAGACGCGCCTTATAAAGTTCTGCTCGGAGATGATCGCCTGCTATCAAAGGCCCATTGTGAAGGTGGTGAGCTTGGCCCTCACAAAAATTAACTGTGGTTTTAATTTAGTAAATGTATAGTAATATTTTTCTAGTGGACTGCTTACCATTTAACCACAGTTTTACTACAAATGCTATGGTTAAACTATGGTTAATGTGGCAAAACCATGGTTTATTTGTGGCTGCCATGGTTTAACTATGATAACCATGGTTTTTTTTTTTTTTTGGGGGGGGGGGCGGGGGATTTGTATTAGAGGAAGACTGACATTTGTTGAAATTTAGTTTCATTGGGTAGTGTGTGTTTTATATCTACAAAGCAATGTCAGAAACCGTCTTTTGAACTGTTGCAACCAAATGTTTTGGTCCATCCAGTCTCTTGAGGTTTGCGTGTTGAAGGAAGCCAGTTTGAACAGGGTTTGATAGTGTTTCGAGCACAACCCTTGCTCTTTGGAGAGGTGTTGTGAGCAAGTCTAGTATGTACATAAAGTTTATATGTTCTTCAGCCAATCAGGTTCCTCTCCTGGTTCTCTGCTGGTTTGTTAGTTGTAGAGAGGCCATGAATGGCATCTTTGTCCCTAAAAACTCAAATTCCTCCACAGGAATCCAGGAAGTGGAGAGCAGCTTCAGCCAGGTTAGCGCTCCTGCCCCAAAGCATCCTGCTCTCATCAGGGCCAATGAAAGTCATGTGGGTATTGGCTTTTCGGCTTTTGTGAACTTTAATAACTCTGTGAAACAAGCACAACATGGACAAATGGATTTATTTAAAACATTGAACACCCTAGTTGAACATACATTGATGCCTATTACAGTACAAGGCACTTTGATTCTTATTCTGATAAGTCAAAAACCATGTTCTTCCATTTTCTTCAAAATGCTCTTCAATTTTTAGCATCTACATCTCTCCTCAAGGAACTTCTAGCCATTTTTAGATTGGCTGATTTGATTATTTATACTTACCTGAGTAATGTAGTGTTGACAGTTCTATCTAACATTTTTAAACTTAGGAAATTGCCATCGCGCATTTGGTTTAGTCAGGCGTTACTCTGCGACACCAAACTATGAACGGGTGCGAATCACTGTCTGCACTTCTGTTGGTGGTTTACACCTCATCTCACTGCTAATTTGCATAAACTTTAGCTAAATTTGTGCTTGAGTAACCGTAAAATGTATATATATTATGATTTATACTATAATATATATTTGCTTAGATATTCAGGCTTAAATTCTTGGGGCTTAATAAACCTGGATGTAATAATATTAATAATAACAAATTATTTGTATTTATTTATTTTACAGTAAACTAGTCATCATAAACTAAATTTGATTAAATGTTCAGAAGTTATTTAAAGATAATGTATAAAAAATTATTTTTAGTTAAACCTTTAGAAATGTTATTTTTTCCCAGTTATTAGCAGTTTATTTAGTTTATATACAGTTCATTTAGTTAACTTTATATATAGTTATTGTTTCAGTTTTCATTTTATTTCATTTTATTTTCATACATCTTAGACTAAAAGAAAATAAGAAATGGCACCCACAAAACATTTTTTTTTTAAATGACAGAGTTTTTCATGGCTTCCTTTTTATTTAATTATAATAACCCTGGTGCAGTCAAAATGTGAGTCTATTGTGGTTTGAACCATAGATTTAAGTTTGTTTTTCCACTGTTTTAACCAAGTCCTTTTCTGTAATCTGCATTTGGGGTTTCTTTTCTTGCGTTATTTAAAGCTTGTGATTGTGGCCGGTCACGGTCAGTGGGATTGTGTAGTGATGGTCAGTGCAGCTGTGTGGTCGGTGTTGAGTGGTGAGTTAATTCTGCCTTATGGCCATATGGGAGCGAACAGACAAGGTCTTCTGGTCACACAGAGCCATGGAGAGATTGTTTCTCTGACCAGGCCTGAGATGGGAAAATGTGCATAAGGAGAGATATACATCTGTGTTTATTTGTGTAGTTGTGTTAGTGGTTTGTGCTTCTGTGTAATGGTTTGTGGCAAGAATGACCCGCTAAGGATGGAGGAACGTATCATTGCTTTGGCCTGCAGTTTGTAAAAGCAAATGACAATTGAGTTTATAAATGTATTTAAAATAGATGGGGTGAGAAGTTGCCTTGTTATGAATGTTAAAACTAGTGCTTTTAAACGATTAATCGTGATTAATCACATCCAAAATAAAAGTTTTTGTTATATGCGTGTATGTACTGTGTATATTTATTATGTAAATATAAATAAACTTATGCATGTTTATATTTAAGAAAAAAATGTTATGTACAGTACACACACACACACATATATATTAGGTAAACAATAACCTTTATTTTGGATGCGATTAATAGCGATTAATCGTTTGACAGCTCTAGTTAAAATGCAGTTCACTACAATAATAAGCATAGCCTTATACACAACGTGTGAACAAAAGAGAATAATAGGTTTTTTGAGGAAAAAAAGCCATGTTGCTTCTTCAATGAATGCTTTTAAATCCTCAGGTACACTTGCCCCATAGACTTGAGTTGTAACTGAGGGAAAATATGAAATCATCAGTCTTAATGAATGTCATGAATGCTGTCTATAAAGATTAACTTGGACTGAGTTCAGGATATCCCTTTATTGGTGTATAGCATGGTAGTTCTCCAAAATGCGAGCAAACTTGAGCCATTATGAATAAGGTGTGAAGAAGATGACAGACATTGCTATGTGAGGACAATGGAGATCTTACAGTGTCAGGCTCATGGATAAAGCTCTTGTATCCTGAAGACTTGCATGCACAGACATGATTCTGCTTTCCACAGGCCTCTGAATACAGACGTAGTGACTGCTGTCTGCGTGAGGAAAATCAAGGTTATGGGCAGGGCTGGTTTACCCATAACATTTGGTGATATTAGCTTTTGTCAAGATTTCTGTGGGAGCGCATTCTTTGCAGATGTAATCCTAACCACATAAGAAAACACAAAAGTAGTCGGATTTCTGTCATGGGTAAAGACTACAAATAGCCTGCTTGTAATGTTGTTTTGCTGGGTAGATTACTTACAAATTATATGAAACTGATTCCAAATTACATGACAAAAATTGTAGTTGGTCATAGGGCTGTGCAAAAAAAATCGAAGACTATTTTCATGTGCATCTAGTCAGTAAAGGCGCTCCTGTAATTAGCAGTATATCTCCAGCACGTGCGTTCAGGTCAGGGTTGCCAGGTTTTCAAAACAAAACCTGTCCAATTGCTTGTCAAAGCTAGCCCAATCGCGTCTCTCTCCGGGCGATAAAAGAAAACATTATTTTGGCAGGGTTTCCTTGGAAAAATTTGCATTTTAGGGGCTAATTAACACGTTATTGGGATTGGAGTCGCTTCAATCCGTGGACATAAAAAACAACTGCTGACTTGGCAACACTGGTTGGCATTTACTACACAGAGCTGTAGTTCACTGAAAATCTACACAAAATCGATTTCAAAATTGCAGGCGATTCTTCGTCGATTTTGTGTAGCTTGTCCGTGAACTACGGCTTTGTGAAGTAAATGCCGCTTCACCTGAACCAGTGTTACCAAGTCTGCGGTTGTTTTTCATGTCAAAGAAACCCCAATCCCAATAACGTGATATTTAGCCCCTAAATTGCGAATATTATACCAAGGCAACCCCGCCAAATAGAGTATATTTTAAACCCGGGATAAAATTTTTATTTGGGGAACCCGATTGGGCTAGTTTTGGACTAGTTTCGAGAAGCAACTGGGCAGGATTTGTTGTGAAAACCTGGCAACCCTGATCTGAACGCACGTCCTGGAGATATAATTTTAATTTCAGGAGTGCCTTTACTGATGAGATGTGCATGAAAATCACATTCGATTTTTTGCACAGCCCTAGTTGGTCATTAAATTACACATTAGAGGTCATATAATCAGACTTATTTATGATGACTTTTTGACCTAACTTATTAATCACGTTGATTTAAATAGGATAATCCTGTACCATATTGATTAAAAATGCAACGAAAAAGACAGTTACAGTCTTCGTTATGAACAACATGAAGTGCATTAAAAACTGGGGTTCATGAAGGAACTGCAGTGGGTTTGTAGGTTTACTGACAAAAACGTACTTTTGAAAATACATTATTTTAAAACAACTCAACCAAAATTAAACACTGAAGTCAAAATTTAAAAAAGAAAAGATGAACAATTTGTTTACCTGCATGTCATGAGCACCATGAACATGCAAAAGTGTTTCTAAATAATAAACTTTTTTACCTTAAAATCCCTAAACACTGACTGAGAAAAAAATGTTTGGGAATCTGTGAACTACATGTAAACAAGAAATAAGATGAATTTGTGAAATAACCCAGTGCTGACCTGAAAATCCTAATTAAAATCAATATGTTCATGGGTAGTTGATGCAGTGTGGACATGTTAAGAAAACACATCTTAAAACTGAAATTATTTCGTATATCCAGTGGTCAAATGCTGTGTGGCCTCTCAGTTTTCTGTGTAATTATAGCCACATGACTTTTTGTGTGAACATCCACAAAACTGGAGGACTTTCTGAATAATAAGAATATAAACATGAATGACAGTCTGTTTTAGAAAGGACATTTTAAAAGAACAATTTAATATAATGTATTCCTGTTGTGTGAATATGTAATTGTCTAAACAATACAAAAGTACCTGTAGTCTGATTACAAGTCATTTAAAATGAAATTTAATCTAATGACAAGTACTTTATTTTATGAATCTGATTATGTAATCCAGATTATCAGTTACTACCCAGATCTGTTGATGGATGAGGAAGCTAAGGTGGTGGCAAGACATACGGTTTTGCAACATTTTGAATATTGTAATAAATAAAGTATAATCTGCTTGGTCTCATGTGTAGCCTACTGACACAGGTGCAGGTGGAGATGACGGACATGTAGAAACCGGGTTCATAGGCTGATGTGATGTTGACATCGTGTCAGATTGAATTAAAGAGAGGTTATCTAGCTCCTGACAGGTGCAACCTCCTTCACCCCCTCAAACATCAGCTACACTCATGATGAAATATCTCTTTATGGTTCAAACTTCAGTCACTCATCACAGCTGTTTATTGAATATGTTTTACTCCGCTCCACAGGGCATCGGGGCTTCATTTCCCATTCCCGGTGCATGCTGGTCCTGTCCCAGCACGAGCTGTGCTCGCTGGAGCGGGACTGACTTCTGTCTGTCTGTCTGAATGGGACGTCTTCAGAGCTTCGCTCGGTGGGGTAGAAAATAGGCAGAGGCACCAGAGATTAGACCCTGGAGACGCCTGTCATTCACAGGACGGCCTCTTTTTGTCTGCAAGTAAAAGTTGGCACGTTGGAAGAATGCTGTTTTTAAAGTAGTGATATAAAACCATCCGTTGTGTTTAAAGATCATTACTGGTTTATCAGCTTTTGTCAGCCAGCGAGCGTGAACTTTACTATTGCTCATAGTCAGATTAGGGATTTAAACTAGGGATGGGACCACATAGTGAATTTCAAAATATTGCAAGCCATACAAATTAAGAGAATGATTACGAAAGTTGAGGAATCAATATATCCTCAGTCAATTTGATAATCGATAAAATGACCTTTTGATTGTCAATATCTCCCTAGTGCTTACTTCTGTTTCGAGTATAAAATACAGAGAGCGTATTCCACGTCTCGTGTGCAACAGTTGCCTTCAAACACATTTCCATTAAATAAAAAAGGCTGTAGAGCCTGATTGATAATGGTCCTCCTGGGCTGATATTGCTACATTGACACATTGGCTTTCATCGGTAGCTGACAAGATTCACCATCAAATGACTCTTTATGCAATATCATTTTTTCCAGTAACACATTGTTTTAAGGTGTCTCTTTTTGCACGTTACATTTACTTACTATTATAATAACAATAAATGATGCACAATTTATGCATAAATAACCCTAATCCTAACCCTAACTAAATGTAGTTAATGTTACTTGCCACCTAAATGTATAATTACATTGCAACCTTAAAAAAAAAATGTTTTTTCTTTTTTAAAGGGGTCAGCCTCTTACGAATTACCAGTTTTGTTCAGACTCTGAATCATTCAGTGAATCATCGGTTCACTACTGACTCCCAGTCAATTTTCATCGGTGTCTGATTTCGAAATAACTCAGGAACTGAGTATCTTTCAGGTTATTTTAGTCATGCACCCAATGTACTTGTGCTTTTGAACTGCCATTTCTGTTAAGTGATTCTGTAGTAAGTTGTTTGGCGACAAAATGTTTCATACAGTCATAGACCTCTGTACCCTAGCATGTTTCCTTCGCGTAGTAAAAATTGAATAATTGCATGTATTTTCAAGTGAAATAATGCCGTCCAATTGAGTTAAGGTAATGATAAATGTGAAAGCCCACACTTTGGGCTTCAAGGTGCATGTTCAAACAGGTTTTCAAACACTTGGCTCGCATGCATTCCTTCAGTAAACTCTGCATTTCAGTAGTAGTATACAATTTAGGTGCTTATTACACACTCTAGCCACACTTCGATCTGAAATGAGGCCAGGGCCAATGATTTGACTCAAATACATAATGCTTAAGGTTATCGTTTGGGTCAGAGAGACCGGTCAGTATTTAAAGGTCTTGTCTCGTCTAGTCCAGCTAGGCCTGTCTGTCTAAAGCACACCTGGCCGTCTGGCCTTGAAGTTCCAGCTGGATGAAAACAAAGACCGAACTGAGAGTCTGAGGGAGGCTTGAGGGGGTGTTCTGCTTTTTCTCAAAGCTACATTCCTTCACTTGCGTTTCAGCATCTTGCTAATCAACATCATAAGTTGTCCGTCTGGACCTGTAAGCGCTGGCACCGATCTGATCTGAGATTTGCTCTATAGGTTATCTTTCCTCATGCCTGTGCTCTGTTTTCTTCTCCTAACAGTGATCCTGGTGCAAGCCGCCTCGTTCTCTTTCACCAAGGAGCCAAAATCCCAAGATGCCCTGCATGGGCGCAGTGCCATGCTGCGGTGCGAAGTAAACGACCCCCAAGGTGTCGTCTACTCCTGGAAACACAACGGAGAGACGGTCACCAATTCTGAGAGACGATTCCTGGAAGGGGGCAACCTGAAATTCACTGCCATTGACAGAAGGATTGACTCGGGAAACTTCCAGTGCTTCGCCTCAAAGAACAGCACTGGTGAAGAATCCCACACCGGCGAGGCATCCTTCAATATCAAATGTGAGTGTAACACTCAATATATCCCTTCCTAGAGGGTTTCTTCACCCTAAAATTAAAGTTGGCCTGTGTTTTACTCACCCTCGAGGCATCCTAGGTGCATTTGACGTACTTCTTTCAGATGAATCCAGTCGGAGTTATCTTAAAAATTGTCCTGCCTCTGCAAGCGTTATCATTGAGGTACAACAGTTCAACTGTTCAACAGACCAAAAGATGTCGAATAAAGCATGCACATCCATAATAAAACATATCTTATATGGCTCCAGGGGTAGCAAATCCATGCATTTTTTTTTAAAGAATAATATCTTAATATTGTAAAAATACCTTTAAATATCATAGGACATATGTGCAGGTAGCATCGTTTGTTTACAGGAGCAAAGGAAGTTTCTTTACATTGCTAACCAGTCTCTTCTTGGCTTATACTGAAATCCTGTGACATTTTCATTACAAATCCTCAATTTGTACTTTTAATTCACGATCAAATTTCTTCTGTTCTCGCTCCACATTCGTCACTAATCACTCAATGTTTCAAATATGCATATTTATTAGAATAAAATGCATGGATTTGCTACAGGAGGCCTTTGTTCACCCCCCCAGAGACATGTTTTATGGATATGCGTGCTTTATTTGACATCTTTTGGACTGTTGTAAAGAAACAACCACAGCAATGATAATGCTTGAAGGGGCCAGGACAATTTTTAATATAACTCCGACTGGATTCATCTGAAAGAATGCATCTTGTAAATGTGTGTAGAAACACATGTGAACCATTGGCCCGTCCTAGCCATCCCACTTCACTCCCTTTGCGACTGCAGCAAGCTAAACAACGGCCGCGTGAGAGAAGGTTATTTTGAGCCAGCAGTGCAAGCCAAACAAAGCGCCCCTTTATGCCCAATGTCAAGATTAATTGGTTGAAATGCAGCGTCCGGCTGCTTGTGTCAGATAACAAATAAGGTCAACTGAATGGAGAGGCCTGTTTTGGCGGCGGGCGCAAAGCATGACCAGATGGTGTGAATGGGGCAGTTTGTTTTTGATAATGAGTGCCGAGGGTTTCGACAAGGGTTTTAGCCGTCCCCTGATCGTCAAGCTGTTAGTCTTTAACGTGTCTTGTCTTACAGGGTTGGAAAGTGGTCCGGTGAGTCTGAAGAGTCCAGAATCAGAGGCAGAGATTCAGAGCTCCTCACAAGTAGTGCTACGATGCAACATAGACGGACACCCACGGTGAGCAACTACATGTCTGATTCCTGGATGCGAGCACATTTAACTACATCAACTCAATTTCACGTGCATTTCATAATGCAGAGCAAGTACACTTTGCGTTCTTGTAATGGTTTAGTTATTCTTAATTATCAGCACTCTGCAATATCTAGCACAATATAGTGTACCTTAGATTAGGGAAAATCTGTAGACCTGAAAGAGCTTGTTCAGGTGTGTGCGGCCCTCTAGAAACAGGTTTGTCCAGTTCTGCTACTGACTGGTCACTATCATGCAGAGTTTATCTGTTTACCCCTAATGAGGAGAAACTTCTCGTTCAGTCTTCTCAGCTTTTATAACCCTGCTCTTGACTTGATCTACAGACCAAGCAGTCGCTGGCACAAAGACGGAACCGCACTGTCAGAGAAGAACCACAAAATCAACAACAAAGAGCGGACTCTTACACTGCCGAGCGCCAGTCCTGACGACAACGGAGTCTACTACTGCTGTGTGAAAAATGTAGTGGGCCACGTCTGCAGCAATGACAACTTCACCCTCAACATCATAGGTGTGTGTGTGTGTGTGTGTGTGTTTGGATCTATAGTTGAACCACAGGTACCACAAGGCTTGGATGTGACAATGTGATACGTTCAACTAACATCTTTGGTATTCGGCCTTCGTCCCATTGGTTTATTTAGTCTGACTTTTCATTTCGGTGCATGCCTACATTTTGGTTTCTTTGAGAATCTGTCATTTAACTCTTAGGTTCCCTAAGAGTGATAAAAGGTCTTTCTCTCTCTCTCTTTAGATAAGAGTTTCCCTCAACCGGTGGTGAAGCCAGAAGATCTGGTAGTCATGAAGAACGAAGAAGCTCTTTTCCACTGTCAGTTCACGGCCGAGCCCCAGCCTACGGTTGAGTGGTACCATGAGAACGAGCCGGTGGTCAACAAGAGCCGGTACTGCACTGTCACTAAGTTAAAGTGTGATTAGAAGAAAGCCGTGCACTTCTTAATAACATTTGAAATGAGTTCTTATATGCTTTTGCACCATTTCAATAGTGCAATGTGACTTCACTGAGGACTCGAAGAGAACAGTTGGATTTTGGAAGTAAAAACTGAATGTTTACTCTGTGAAT
Source organism: Carassius gibelio (assembly GCF_023724105.1). NCBI lineage: Eukaryota > Metazoa > Chordata > Actinopteri > Cypriniformes > Cyprinidae > Carassius > Carassius gibelio. Next base: position 37,104,110 of record NC_068417.1, read on the forward strand.
GACCATTTACCCCCATCTTTTCTTACAGTGTCTTTATTCTGAGCAATGGATCCCTCTTGATCACTCAGGTGAAGCAGCGAAACACAGGCCTGTATAAATGTGTGGCTCGAGGGCCCCATGGCCCCCCTGTGTCCCTCGAGGCCTCGCTGCTAATTGCAGGTAACAATCTCAGACCTATTCATGTGCAGTTGATGAGCTAAACATATCAAATGGATCTTTGTATAATGGCCAACAGAATTCGGTAGTTGTAGGTGCATTTCCGATATATTGGAAATACATTTATTGGACAAAAAGTTGTGTAGACATATTAGTTTTTTGGTTTTTTTAGAAAAAAGCACTTTTGGTAACACTTTAGTATAGGGAGCGATTCTCACTCTTATTTAGTTGCTTATTAGCATGCCTATTATTAGCATGTTGGCTGTTTCTTAATACTTATAAAGCATATATTCTGCACGACCATATTCTACATTTGTAATCCTACACAATAGCTAAAGGTAACAACTACCTTACTAGCTAATAAGCAGCAAATGAGTTTATTGAAGCAAAAGTCATAGCGAGAATTGGACATGAAAATGAAGTGTGAATAAACTTTTTACGATTTTGTTAAAAATCCGCTAATTTCTTATCTTGTGATTTTTATTTTATTCAAAAAAGAAAATGTGCAATAAATTACTGCATTGAAGTATTACATAATTATCTTTGGAATCAGACTCAGAATGGTTCGATTTCTGACTATTTAATTTTTATCGAGATTCCATTGTGTCTTGCTCAAATTGTAAAAATGCTTGGTACGCTTGAGTGTCCGTGCTTTGCTCTCAAACCTGTTTCTTGTCACCGTTTCTCCTCAGAAATCGAGGAAATGGTGCCTAAACAGTCCCGAGTGTTCAGCGCAGACTCTCTGGAGCAGGTGACGTGCCGAGCGCCCCATGGAGTCCCCAAGCCAGAGGTTTGGTGGGAACACGCGGGACAGCGAGTCCCAGCCGTGGGCCGAGTGCGTCAGAATGGACTAGACCTGATCTTCAGCCCCACTCGTGGTGAAGACTCGGGAACCTACACGTGTTTCGCACAAAATAAGGCGGGACAGAAGAAACAAGAGTTGACCATCACTGTGGCAAGTACGTCTAAAGACAGAAACATTGCCAAATGTGCATAATGTACGTAATGCGCTTTAAAGGGTATCAGAGTTTCCTTCAAATGCGATTAGGTGAACTAATTTTCTCAGCTTTTAAAAGTGTTGCAATGCCTTAAAGGGATTTCAATCCAGAGTTTGCACTAATACAGCATTAGGCTGCTTTTACATTACATGAGCCAGTTCTAGTTTTCCATTTGCGTTCGCCGAGTAAGTGGACAGATCGGATATTCCCCTCTCAATGTGAGCCGTTATTCATAAAAAAAAGCGATTGTGGCGAAGGACGTCAACTCAGGAGGACACTTTTCTGGGTCAGTACACAGTGTTGCAAAGTCTGCAGTTTTCCTGTGGAACTGGGCTAGATTTGCACTGTTGCTGCACTTTATCTGCACTGTTTTGTAGTTAAAGAGATCGCTTTTCCCCACTACTTCAAAGAGGGCGACTATGTAGAAACTTGATTGGGCTTGATTTGGGCTATAGCAATTAGGCTGGATATGCAACATGCAACATGTGACACATTTCAGAACGCAACAAGACAAAAAGACTAGCTTGTGTTCCCAGAAGTCTTTAATTGGCTTACTCCAGTAGCATGTGTTTTGGGCCCTACTGTCCTCTGTTGAATATCGCATTCCAGAGATTTTCCTTCACCATGACCAGTTCTGTCTTATGAATTAAAGTCCTGTAGGTGATCTATAACACTAAGACAGAAAGTGTCTCAGTGTGACACAACAGGACCTTTCAGGACTTTAAATACATGACTATTCTCAGTCGAACAACTTGCCTTGGAGACTCGTCAGAAGTAACCCTATTTCGTGTTTTTTTTGTTTAGCTTAGGTGAACAAGTGGATATAATTTTAACATCAGTGTGAAAAGGGCAACACCTGCTCAAAAAATGTTTGTTGTCGCACCCAAGAGTTATGTACTGGTGTAAAGCTTAAGTTACACTTAAGGTTTTACCAAAATTTGGTAAACAACAACAATAGATGCCCTCATCGACAAGTGCTTGTATGACGAGGTTCAAAGATGTGCACGACTGTTTTAAAAGAGTACAAAGGCATTTTTATTTTAGAAATGACACGGGACAAAAATAAAACTTTCTAGTCAACATGTGTCAACATCAAAACCCTAAGTGTTTTCCATTTTCTGTGACGTTCAGCCGACGGCCCATGGTCATGACTTTTGAGTCTAGACAGCATGTTATTACCATGTTAAATATCCTAAAACGAGCTAGCGGTGTGTAAAATCAAGCAAGTAACGTTATAAAACATGCTAACGGTGTGTACAATCAAGCTAGCAATGCTATAAAACATGCTAGCAGTGTGTACAATCAAGCTAGTAATGCTATAAAACATGCTAGCAGTGTGTACAATCAAGCTAGTTATGCTATAAAACATGTTAACAACATCCTAAAACATGCTAGTGGTGTGTAAAATCAAGCTAGTAACGTTATAAAACATGCTAGCAGTGTGTACAATCAAGCTAGTAATGTTATAAAACATGCTAAGAGTGTTCAATCAAGCTAGTAATGCTATAAAACATGTTAACAACATCCTAAAACATGCTAGCAGTGTGTACAATCAAGCTAGTAATGTTATAAAACATGTTAACAACATCCAAAAACATACTAGTGGTGTGTAAAATCAAGCTAGTAATGTTATAAAATATGCTAGCAGTGTGTACAATCAAGCTAGTAATGCTATAAAACATGCTAAGAGTGTACAATCAAGCTAGTAATGCTATAAAACATGTTAACAACATCCTAAAACACGCTAGCAGTGTGTACAATCAAGCTAGTAATGTTATAAAACATGCTAACAGAGTGTACAATCAAGCTAGCAATGCTATAAAACATGTTAGCAGTGTGTACAATCAAGCTAGTAATGTTATAAAACATGTTAACAACATCCTAAAACATGCTAGTGGTGTGTAAAATCAAGCTAGTAATGTTATAAAACATGCTAAGAGTGTACAATCAAGCTAGTTATGCTATAAAACATGTTAACAACATCCTAAAACATGCTAGCAGTGTGTACAATCAAGCTAGTAATGCTATAAAACATGTTAACAACATCCAAAAACATACTAGTGGTGTGTAAAATCAAGCTAGTAATGTTATAAAATATGCTAGCAGTGTGTACAATCAAGCTAGTAATTCTATAAAACATGCTAAGAGTGTACAATCAAGCTAGTAATGCTATAAAACATGTTAACAACATCCTAAAACATGCTAGCAGTGTGTACAATCAAGCTAGTAATGTTATAAAACATGCTAACAGAGTGTACAATCAAGCTAGCAATGCTATAAAACATGTTAGCAGTGTGTACAATCAAGCTAGTAATGTTATAAAACATGTTAACAACATCCTAAAACATGCTAGTGGTGTGTAAAATCAAGCTAGTAATGTTATAAAACATGCTAAGAGTGTACAATCAAGCTAGTTATGCTATAAAACATGTTAACAACATCCTAAAACATGCTAGCAGTGTGTACAATCAAGCTAGTAATGCTATAAAACATGTTAACAACATCCAAAAACATACTAGTGGTGTGTAAAATCAAGCTAGTAATGTTATAAAATATGCTAGCAGTGTGTACAATCAAGCTAGTAATGCTATAAAACATGCTAAGAGTGTACAATCAAGCTAGTAAAACATGTTAACAACATCCTAAAACACGCTAGCAGTGTGTACAATCAAGCTAGTAATGTTATAAAACATGCTAACAGAGTGTACAATCAAGCTAGCAATGCTATAAAACATGTTAGCAGTGTGTACAATCAAGCTAGTAATGTTATAAAACATGTTAACAACATCCTAAAACATGCTAGTGGTGTGTAAAATCAAGCTAGTAATGTTATAAAACATGCTAAGAGTGTACAATCAAGCTAGTTATGCTATAAAACATGTTAACAACATCCTAAAACATGCTAGCAGTGTGTACAATCAAGCTAGTAATGCTATAAAACATGTTAACAACATCCAAAAACATACTAGTGGTGTGTAAAATCAAGCTAGTAATGTTATAAAATATGCTAGCAGTGTGTACAATCAAGCTAGTAATTCTATAAAACATGCTAAGAGTGTACAATCAAGCTAGTAATGCTATAAAACATGTTAACAACATCCTAAAACACGCTAGCAGTGTGTACAATCAAGCTAGTAATGTTATAAAACATGCTAACAGAGTGTACAATCAAGCTAGCAATGCTATAAAACATGTTAGCAGTGTGTACAATCAAGCTAGTAATGTTATAAAACATGTTAACAACATCCTAAAACATGCTAGTGGTGTGTAAAATCAAGCTAGTAATGTTATAAAACATGCTAAGAGTGTACAATCAAGCTAGTTATGCTATAAAACATGTTAACAACATCCTAAAACATGCTAGCAGTGTGTACAATCAAGCTAGTAATGCTATAAAACATGTTAACAACATCCAAAAACATACTAGTGGTGTGTAAAATCAAGCTAGTAATGTTATAAAATATGCTAGCAGTGTGTACAATCAAGCTAGTAATGCTATAAAACATGCTAAGAGTGTACAATCAAGCTAGTAAAACATGTTAACAACATCCTAAAACACGCTAGCAGTGTGTACAATCAAGCTAGTAATGTTATAAAACATGCTAACAGAGTGTACAATCAAGCTAGCAATGCTATAAAACATGCTAGCAGTGTGTACAATCAAGCTAGTAATGTTATAAAACATGTTAACAACATCCTAAAACATGCTAGTGGTGTGTAAAATAAAGCTAGTAATGTTATAGAACATGCTAGCAGTGTGTACAATCAAGCTAGTAATGCTATAAAACATGTTAACAACATCCTAAAACATGCTAGCAGACTGTAAAATCTGGCAACGTTATAAAACATGCTAGCAACACCCATTAACATGTAAGTGGTGTGTAAAATCATGCAAGCACATGCCAATATCTAGTAGATTTACCTGCTTAAATAACAGGAGATGGGTACTGCTAAGTGAACTGACTTACATGCTCTTCATCAGGTATTTTAAAATATGCACCCATTCAGTTTCAGTTGTACTGTTGAAAACCGCAAAACAAGAAGAGTCATAATCAATAATGAATTACATGGATATTGCTGGTTGTTTACATCATAGAAGGCGAACGCTACGTTTCTTTCAGTCAAGCTGACTGATGCTATAAGTAATGGACATAATTTTAAGTGCACAAGCTCTTTACTTTGTTTACATTCTTACATTTAGCATTAACAGCAAGCCAAAAGGGGTAAACTTTTCGACTGAATGGTGTAGCCTTAATATTATGCTCTTGACCCAATTTCAATGCAATATTTATCTAACTCTGATTGAATGGGTGATTCTCATTTGGGTGGGTCCGGCCCCTCTCTAATGTCTTTTAAACGGTTGTCCATTATTGCTGCTGTGATCCTAAGCATCTGCTCTGTGTGTCCAGCCATACCGGAGTGGGTCCAGAAACCTGTGGACAGTAATCTGGAGGAGGGGCGCTCTGGATATCTGCACTGCCACGCACGCGCCACACCTGAACCCCAGGTCACATGGTACCGCAACATGCAGCAAATCAGCGCGGAGGTGAGTGGGGCGGTGATGTCATGCCCATATCATACTCGTAACCCAATCTCTAACCGCGTCCTGAGGCGAGAGGCATCTTTTCATGTCTCTGAAAACAAGGATGTGGTGATTATTCTACAGGGGAAAGATGATCCTCTGCTGCACAGTCGATCGTGAAGAAACATCAATGTAGTAATCATGCTGTCACACACACTTGCTGCGTCCCATTTAACACAATATCCATCCTAAATAGTATTTGAAAACAGAATTAATAAGTCCCAATTCATAGTATGTTAAAAAGAGTATGCCAAAGATTCCCCGGATGGTCTACTACTTGAGTTTAAAATTGGACGTGCAGGTCGTTGTGCACTGTAATGGCTAATATTAGCCACAACAGCATTGCAGGACGGATGAAGATTGCAACCACACCTAGAAATAGTTTTTAATGATACATTTGGTTATTAACTTTGAAATGCGTCATTATGCTAACAAATGAGCAGAGTTCTCCGCATGATAGACTCACAGATCAAGGTGCCTCTTCATTTCTCTCCAGTATGGTAGGAAATTAAACTAACCGTGGATTTTGTTAACTGTGATTGACAGTGCAGTTTAAACAGAGACTGAATTAGGGATGTCAAAACGGCTGAAAAACTAAATTCGAATTTTGTAATCAAATATGTGTATTTAAAAGGTATAATAATTTCAGTTAGGGGGGAAAAGATTTTGGCTTCTCTTAAGAAGGCGCATCCAGCAAAATATTAGTAATACAAAGGTCCAAAAACCAATCACAAATAGCACCTACTTTGCTCATTTAAAAACATGAGATGCAGTGGGATGGGAAAAACCCACCATAAAGTCCTGAGGCATGTTTTTTTTTTTTTTATTACACTTACATTAATTTTACACGGCTTTCTAAACATGCTGCTCTTTTGTGTGAGACACTAGTGCAAAGGTGATGGATGATAGATGAAGTAGTGTGTACCAAAGCTTGCCTACTATTCACTCAAAAGTACTTTTTCTTCACAAAAAGAGCACATACTTATAGGCCATAGTATATGTAGGTGAATTGGGACACAGCAACTTTCTCTTTTTTATTTTTTTGTACAGGATGTTCGCTTCAAACTCTTCTCCAATGGCACGTTGCGTATAAATAACGTGGAAGTGTACGACGGCCAACTGTACAGCTGTGAGAGCAGAACGGAGGCGGGAAAACTTTCTGCCCAGGCGCGGGTGTATGTGCTTGGTGAGGAACGTTTCTTGGGCTGTCTTGTAGTGGGTTTTTCAATAGCTGAGGCATTTGTCTGGAGGCCAAGGCGGCTGATATTAATGATTATACATAAAAGCCACTCTGAAGCGGTGTGTTACAGAGCACTTCTCTATCGCGATGTCTGTTTCAGAGCGTCTGAAGTTCACGCCGACGCCGCAGGCCTACCAGTGCCTGGAGCTCAACAAGGAAGGACATCTGCAGTGTTCAGCCAAGGGCCGACAGCCCCCGACCATCCGCTGGGTCAGGACAGGTCTGCCAGAGAACACTTGTTACCCCAAAAGATGTGTTGAATATGGATGCACTTTAGAATGCGTACACTGCAAACCCTAAAAAAACGCCTATAGCAATCAATGTTTGCTGTTCCCCAAATTTTGTGCATATTAGAGTTGAGACTCTCCCTGTCAAAAGTCATTTAAAAACTTTTGTGTTTGTATTTTTTTATTTTTTAAGTTGCCAGAAATCACACATTTTCAAATGCCTGATATATTCTGAATATTATCAAATAATTGATCTTAAAAGCCAACTTTCAATGTGGTTGAATATGGACTTATATTCCAGAAAATTCTTTAGTTATATGACTTTTTAGAAAACAAATTTATTAAATTGAGATTCATACATCATATGGAGGGTTAAAAAATATTAGGACAGTTAGGATAGGACAATATTTGGCTGAGATAAAATTATTTGAAGATCTGGAATTAGAGGGGGCAAAAAAACAAAATAATAATAATGAGAAAATCACCTTTAAAGTAGTCCGAATGAAGTCCTTCGCTATGAAGTAGCAAAAAAAGTTTATATATTTACAGTAGGAAATTAACAAAATAACAGCATGAAACATGATCTTTACTTAATATCCTAATGATTTTTTGCATAAAAGAAAAATCAATAATTTTGACCAATAGAATGTATTATTGGCTATTGCTACAAATACTGATACTGTGCTACTGATGACTGCTTTTGAGCTCCAGGATCACAAAACCCTTTATATATATGTATGTATGTATGTATGTGTGTGTGTGTATATATATAGATTATTAAACATGTAATCGGCATCAACAATCGCCAGTTCTCGCCATCAACAAAACATTAACTTGTGACTTTTGCCTTGATAAACTATAGTATACACTGCTCTTTTTGCGAGAGGGCAAATTTTTAGACCTCATAAAGTTTAAGTGTTTTAACTGGACCTGGACAATCAACAATGCACAGACTGATGCGGAGAACCTGTCCCGCCCTTTTTTTTGTTTAGTTTTTTTATTTTCAATAATCCATTTCAGTCAGAATACAGAACACGTGATCTGTCTTTACTTCTGTTTCATTGCAACTTAAATGTTCCCAACAACGTCTGCAGTCCCATTAAGCCTTTGAGCATGCTATAAAAGTCACAAGTGGGATGTTACCAATATATTTTAGGTCATAGAATAAAAGATGAAAATATCTTGAGCTTGCCTTAACCACAAACCTTTACTTCAGGCATGGAACTAAAAAGTACATAAATCCTTTTGAGCTTGTAAATGATTTGATCTTTTATGAATTATGATAAATTGTGTCCTTGCAAGTGAAAACGTCTGGCTCTGGATCCAGTAGGTGAGTTCCCGTGTAGTGAAGGTGTGTGTGTGTGTGTGTGGTGCTCCTGCAGATGGCAGTGATGTCCCTGCGTGGGTGGAGCAGAAGCGCGGCACGCTGCACTTCACCACAGTGACACGAGCGGACGCTGGGAACTACACCTGCGTCGCCTCCAACAGCCAGCAGGGCGAGATCAGAGCCGTCGTCCAGCTCACCGTCGCAGGTACTGCCCGAGGAGCACGTTTCTGATGGGTTTGCTTGACCCACATGGACAAGAGACTTGTTGAATAGTTTGACAATGTCTCTTTTGACCTTTCTGTCTCTGTATTTGTTTACCTTCTTCTTGCCATTCTTTAGTGTATGTGGCGTTTAAGCTCAAGCCGGAGAATACCTCAGTGTATCAGGGACACACCGCAGTACTTCACTGTCAGGCCACCGGAGACCCTCCTCCTTTCATCCAGTGGAAGAAAAAGGACAAATTTCTGGAGGCTGACAAGAGCAGGTAAAGCTGAATTACCACAAATATCACCACTTCAGCTCTGTTGAGTTCAGACTGAACCGGTTTCTTTGGAAGATTTATAAGGAGCACGTCCTCGTTTCAAGAATCTCCTTGTTTGTTTCTTACTCAGGTTCCAGAAGATGCCCAACGGCTCTCTGGTGGTTCATGACGTCAGCATGGAGGACACAGGAAGCTACACCTGCATCGCAGGAAACAGCTGTAACATTGCACACACTTCAGCAGAGCTCTACGTTGTTGGTGAGTCTGATACCCTCTCATTTTCTTATCCTCTTCTTATTTTCTGGATGGATGTCTTTTGCAGCCCCCAAATTGGATTGTTAAATTTGGCAACTTGTCAAAATCATGTCAAACCCTTTGGCACCACCAACGGTTACATGTATATTTACAGACATGTACATTTGACTGTTGTAATACATGTTAAAGGGGGTCATTGTGAGCAATTCATCAGTGTGGGTTAAAATAAGACTTATTTTTCAACCCATCTCATTCAACAACTTTGGTATGTAATCTCCATGTTTCACTATACAATCAATTTATAAGAAATAAAAATAATAAACTTGAACTTATGGTGCTTTTCCACTGCATGATATGGCTCATTACCAAAACGTGACGTGTAAACTCTGCTGATTTTAAATGCATTACGTGTTTAATAATTTAACTAGCTTAAATGATCTTGAATGGTGACTTTTAAGATCAACCATATTGCCTGCGTACCATTTTGAATTTGGTCAAAAATGTACTTTTTGGAATTTCTCCAGCACTCTGTGATTAAAACTTGGAAACTCTGTGATACTCCAACCTGTTTTTCTGTAACACTTCAACAAATTTGACCATGAAGACGCCAAGCATTAAGTAATGGTGGAAGTAACATAGTTCCCATTAGCAATATTTTGATTTGTCTGTTGACATTGTGTTCGAACCAAGCAGCATCTGTTGGTCAGTGTGCCAAGTCCACACGAATCATTTTTTACACTTCTAATTCTGTTGTCCTGAAGTCAATGAGTTTTTGGTTATAAGCTTAAAAATAAGACAACATTGGTTGTTGAATTTTACTTAAAAATTATTTTTATGATTATTTGAAGATTATCAGGATGAACAAAACATGTAAGAATTATTAACTTTTGTCATTCATGCAGCTTATTTTCTGCGGTTTATCCAAAAAACATCGGAAAAATACTATTGGCTTTTTTTCAAAGGAACCTGGGTGATGCTAATT